>NC_090922.1:90481475-90784505 GCF_040938575.1 Ambystoma mexicanum
AAAACCAGACTTTCTCAACCAAGCGAATCTGCTGGTTGTTGTACTTGCCGCCATTGCTCTGCTGATACTGTCAACCGAATCAATGCCCGTCTGGAGGGATTCGCACATAGCGTCTTTACCGTCCTGTATGATATTTAGGAACGCCTCCCTTTCTTCTCCCTCCGGGATGCAGTCAGCCGCTGTAGAAGCACACTCCCAAAGTGTATGGCTGAATCTAGCAAGGGTGCAAGTAGCATTAATAGATTTTAACGCCATGCTACATGCCGAAAAAACTTTCTTTGCCATAGCATCATATTTCTTATCGTCCCTGTCCTGTGGGACGGTAGGGTAAGCAGTCTTGATGTCAGTAGAAGATGCTGCCTGTACCACCAGACTTTCTGGGGATGGGTGTTTGGACAAAAACTCTGGGTCTGCAGAAGATACCCTGTATTTAGTAGACAGTTTTTTATTTACTGCCGGGACGACATCTGGGGTTTCCCAGTTCGTCATGATTTTCTTTGAAGAGCTTTATGAAAAGGCACTACAGGATCCTCCTGTGGACCTTTATCAAGAATATCCGTGAGGTCATCTTGTTGGAAAGCCTGTGAAGGTGTTGACCACCCCATAAATTCTGTGATCCTGGTCATTATAGCTCTATAGGGGGTTTCAACATGCTCTCCCGGGTCTGGCCTAGCGAACTCCACTTCAGGGGAAATGTGTAACCCACTTGCCTCATGTAAGGAATCATGGAGTTCCTTTAACCTGCGTTCTTCTGAGGATAACTCCTCTTGAACTGGGGTTGCAGGTCCCTGCAAATCAAATGTCTCTTCTTGGTCAGATAGTTCTCCTTCTTCCATAATTGAGGACATAGTTCTCAATTGGTCTGAACTCACAAAGGGTGTGAAACCCATCTCCAAGGCAGAGGGTGCCAAACTTGTTGTAATCGGCCTCGAAAACGTCGATGTCGTCAACGTCGAAGGCTTCGAGCGTGGCGTCGAAAACAAAGGCGGAGGCCTCGAGGACCTCGATAGAATTGGGATTCTGGGGATAGCCACTGGGTGCGCCGCAATCGTGACTTTCCTTGGCGTCGACACCGGTGTCGAAGATAGCGTCGAGTCGACAGACCCGTGTGTCGAAGGTCCCTTCGACAACGGCGTCGAAGACACCAACCTCAGCGTCGACAGAAACTTCGTCGACGGAACCTTCGAAGAAGGTTTCGAGGTCATAGCTTTACTCGAGGGTTCGTGACGCGCTCGAGAAGCTTCCTTCGCCGGGTACTGCGACTCGCGGCATTTTTGACCTTCGGGTCTTTCGACCAGAGCATCGCTCTCAGCAGTCTTCGAGGGGGTTGAGGCCGCTTTCTCGAAGACGCTCATCATATTTTTGCGGAATTCCTCCCATTCAGCCCGGGAACTATGTTTCGTGGGGCAAGGAATTCTCTTAGGAGAAACAGAGGAAGAGGACGACGAAGAAGGGGATCTTCGACGTCTCCTCTTCGAGTGCTTCGATCTCGAGGAGTGATGGGACCCACTCAGAGACCTGGAGCGTTAATGGTGACGAGGAGCCGAATGTCTCGACTTCGTCGAGGAAGAAGAATCTTTTGAAGTCTTACCTTTTTCCAGCTTCCCCCTATGCTTCTTCAGGGCCTTAGCTGTCATGGACATACAGTCCTCGCACTCCGAACAATGGTGTTCAGCTCCCAAACACCACAGACAAACTCTGTGAGGGTCAGTCAGCGACATCTTTTTCCCACAGTCTCTGCATTTTTTGAAGCCGGACCGAGGGGTCGTCGGTTCCGACGAGGAAGCCATCGAGTATGGATCGAATATCTCGAGGAAATAGGATAAATTCTCTACGAAACTGAGCAACGATATTCCGAGCCACTGAGTAAGCGCGGAAAAACGGAACAGAGCAACGGACGCTGCGCGCGGCCTTTATAGGCGGGATGACGTCGACTTCGATACGGCAGCTGTCGAGGGACATCGACTCGGCGGACATCGACGTGCAGCGCCCTCTAGAGAAAAATTTTCCGAGGCCAGCAAAGCTGGAAGGAGATATATCTAAGATAAGGAATACGTCGGAGGACACAATCCCTTCGAAGGTCTGTTATTGATTCAGAGATTGCGAATTCCTGGTCTTGTCTTTTCTTCCTTGGAAGCAGAAGAGGTAACCACCTAATATCACCAGTGTTGGCCTTCCTTCTGGTAAGCCACTGTGTTGCATAGTATTGGCGTATTGCATAGTAAACGTGACAAAACCAAATTCATTGAGGATAATATCATCTACTCCCATGCAGTTAAGGCACATAAAACAGCCATATCTGGAGCCAAAAAGAACTTCTATGAACGTATTCAGAAGCAGCCTCCAGATCTAAGGAGCTTTTTAGAATCCTTAGAGAGCTTAAGGACTGTTGTTCACTTCCATCACAGATAACTAAAAAGATGCTAAATGGTGCACGACCATTCAGAAGGCACTTCTGAATACATTAAAACACATCCAATCTAAAATACCTGCTGAAAGCAACAAAGGCTACAAAAGACCAGACATTGTGGCATCAAACATCAACAAGACATGCCCAGAATTTAATTTCCATCCAATATCTGGGAATGATCTTCACAAAAATCTCAGTTACGCCACTGACCAGACAGCCACAATGCTATGTATGCAGAGAATGGGGGCACATCACCAGGCTCTGTAAGAAACGAACAAACAGTAGCGATCAGTGCCTATTCTGTCAGAGGGAGACCAAGGTCAGAATAGCCCTTCTTGATGATTCCACTACACCTGCGTGGTGCCCTCAGACAAGGCCCCCTCCTATGCCATGTTGGACAGTGGAAGTCAACAGTCAACCGTAAGTACTCACTTTGGGGTGCCAATAGGCAACAGTGAATCAACTATTCAGATTCAGTGCATACATGAGGATATAAAGCATTACTCCTCTAAACTTGTTTTCCAGCAAATAGGAAATCATACAGAAGGGGAGTGTGCAGCAGTGCTTCCCTCCTTGCCTTCTCCTGTAGTCATCGGCACAAAATTCAAGGACCTACAGCAGAGCATGGAGCAGCACTGGTGGTGGGAAATCCCTTCCTGCTACAGCGACATACCGCAACAAACCACAAGACCCCGGAAGGCATGATGACAAAAGAAAAGAGCCAGAGGGAATGGGGAATGGTACAGAAGGTGTTGAGGGCATTTGGAGCCGGGGGATCTAGACCAGAGCTTCAATGAGTCTTAGTTGACGGATTCAAGCCCAAGATGCACTTGGGAACAATCCGAGTCAGAGTCCAGATTGAACAATACCAAAGAGCCCAGGTTCTGTAAACAAAATAACTTATACTACGGGATCACTGTAGAGGCGTATTTATAGCTTGCATAAAGAAATGGTGCTGTGGGGGGGCAGATTATCACGCACGTGGGAGACTTCTCTGTGCAGAGAAAACACAGCAGGCTATATTATGCATGTTCGACTAGCCTGGGGTTTGAGCCGAGACTACTCAGTTCTGCCAGATGTGCCCCACCTGCCAAATGAAGAATAGATCAGCTGTACCAAAAGCACCCCTTCATCAAGATCTCCTTTGAGAAGATCAGAATTCATTTGGCATGTGAATGCCTGAAAATCGATCAGTCAAACTGCCATTTAGCATTCCCAAATCAACCGATTGGTAGAGTGATATAACCATATGGTAAAACTGATGACCAGGAAAATGGTCAGACCACAGGTGGATGGACTGGGACTAAATACAACTGTTGATCCTAATGACCTTAAGGCACAAACCACAATCAACCAATGGGTGCTCTCCCTTCAAACACCTGTTCTGAAGAAACACACAGACTATCCTGACCCTGGAAGACTATTAGCAACAACAGAGAACTTGAAAACCCTTTTGGAGTAGGATGAGAGCCTTCAGTCCCAGATCGCTGCCCTTCAACAGTTAGCCGTGGAGAACAGTGCTAAAGCCCAACAAGAGGAACGGTATTAAAACGAGGGGAACAAACAGACTTTTCCAGCCGGGGGAACTATAATGTTATAAACAAATTAAAATAAGAGTTTAGCCTAATGGAAGGGCCTGTACAGTCATTAAGAATTTCATACATATCGGGTAGTGCGACATAATCCCTCCAAAACATCTACCGTGTACGCCTACTCAAGAAATGGCAAGGAACCCTGCCAGTTGTCGGTTTATTGGTACCAGAACAAAAAGGAGAACATGGAGATGTTCCTGGTGTGAGAAACCTGAAGGTGTATCACCCACTAGTCCCCAGGGATCTGTCATCCAGGTGGCCAGGACACGGCCTTCGCTATTGGATCCAGTTCCTGGGGGTGGACCAGTGCGGGAGGATCACCTGGATGGGGGGGTCTTCGGGGTGTGGAAGTGGGACACTGAAGGGTGAGACACGGTATCCCCTTCCTTATGACACCTTTTCCTCATCCTGCCCAGCAGGATACTTAGAAACTCTACACCCCTCCCTTTTCCAACACAAACAATTTCTCACACCGTGAGCGACAATGGACTGATACCAGAGCCGTTCACCTGAGATGTCCCAACACAAGGGTCAGGCAGAGTCAGGCAATTGCCGACAACTACACACACTTGACTGCCCTTGCCCTTCCCACTGGGATAAAAGGCAGAGCACAAGAGCACACAGAGGGCAAGGCTGAACGCACGAGGAATCAGCTATTCCAGGACGGCAGTTCAAACTGAGGAGAAAGGCGGCGAGACCTGAAAGGATGTCAAGGCGGGAGTTGCCTTTTCCCTTTCCAATCCAGACCTGCACAGCCTCCAATGAAAGAAACATAAGATTGGGAATTGCAGCTGGCGAGTGGTATGACTGATATCGGCGGTACATGGATCCCTTCTGCACTGATTTGCCAGGGTGGGGAGACGTGGTTGCCATCGTGGTACTGTCTTTGACTCCAGCAGCAAAAGACATGCCAATGGGTCCAGCACAGTCAGGGAGTTGGCAGAACCGGATATCGGCCGGACTGTGTTAGACTCAAGGTTGCAGTGGCAACATTAAGAAGATTAACAGAGTTTTTTTGTGGACGAACTTGGTACCAGAGATAAGTGGTCCAGCGTCACGTCGTGGGTGCTCATTCGGAGGTCTCTGGCTGGTACACCGCTCCTGAACAAGGAAAGTATTGAATGGGAAAATAGTGAAACTACAAGTACCAAGAGGCTATATAGAAGGCCAGTGCAAGATGTCAAGATGGTCATACAACGGTCAAGCCAAACCCCTTGTACAATCAAAAGGCCGTAACACATTGTAGAATTTGTGAAACTGGCCTTGCACCCGGCTGAGGGGAACGCTGTACGAACTGTGATATTGTGAAAGCATGCACGCGCCATAAAATGACAGTGATCCAGCGAGACGTGATCGCCCATCAGAAGCATCTGTTTCAATTGGCAAGTGCATTGGGAGGCTAATGCTGAAAGAAGGATCGGAGCCTGACTGAGGGGAATCCTAGGGTGAAGAGTAACCACCCGATTTGAAGGTTACCAGAAGGAACAATTTTTTTAAAATTGGTTTTGAAATATCCGGCCCCTCTGAAGCAAGAGACTTTGCATGCGAAGAGACTTGGGCACAGAAGGCCCTGATATAGAGAAATTAAACTGTAAGCTCGTACCAGATGCCCAGGAGCGTGCTGTGCTCAAGAGTCCCACTTTGTCCTATGCTAAAAAACATGGGGAAGGGAGAACCCGGCCATAACATCCTCACTTATCATTTGGTGAACACTTCTTTCTTTTCATGTGAAACATTACCCCACACTATTTCATAGCATAGCAGTAGGTATTGGCAATATGTATTTTAGTAAAGGCCCTTTTTATTTGACTAGACTCCGCTAGGACTGTATTATTATTATTTGATGGTCGTAGCTTGCTCCCATCTTAGATTTAGAGTTATATTAGGCATTTAGCTCATCCATTTTACAGTTTAATAAACACCCTTGAACTGTGATCATTTGTGTCTTTCTTGCTTTGTTACCATGCCTCCCTTACACTGGTGAGAACTCCGGTGGACCTTTGGTCAAAGACTACATGAGTAACAGCTTCCTTCTAAACCCTGGGCCTGGGGGTTCTATAATCCCTTGCCCCCCATCCCCACCGTAGGGCTGTGATATAGGACGAAAGGACAGGAGTAATGCTGTCATGCAGTATCCCAAGCTGTGGAAAAGAAAAAAGTGACAGCAAGATACCACCCCCACCCACTCCAACCTGTACTATACGTCTGCCGTTACCGACAATAGCAGATGCACCTACATCTTCTGAAGTTCTGAAGGAGGGTGGAGGACATGTTGATCATGTGCTGTTTCAGGTGAGTTGCAGGATGCTTGGGCAGTGGAAGTCCCAGAATTTCTTGTGAAGCTTTAGCAGCGGGCCAGACTAAGGGAGAATATTCCCAAGGCGCTTGCCAAAGAAACAGCTGCAATCAATCCATGTACCAAAAACAGGATCGAGAAAAATAAAGGTCTGGGATGCTTTGCCAAAGGACAAACTGCTATCAGTCCATGAACCAATGACAGAGTCGAAAGCAATCTAGTTCACAACACCAAGCAGGAGGGAAATCCGTAAACAGTCCAAGGATCAATAGTTGAGTATTCAGAAGAAAAATAAAATCAACAATCAGTCTGAGAATCCGTAGCAGGAAGTTTGGTGCCAGGTTAGACCGAAACATGGAGGTCAGCCACCCAACAATTGGGAAGCTATATCCTGCTGTGAGATGTTGCTCATATGCTTGCATTGTGTGCAGAAGCATCCCAGCAGGCTGACGTGTAGAAGAGGAGAGAGATGCTGCGTTACGAGCTGCAGGCAGGACTGTGCAGATTAAGTAAATGCAATAGGTCTGACGAGAATGGAAGTCTGGAAAAGTGCCTTGTGATAGGAGAACCATCTGGGGGATTCCTTCAATGAAAAGCGAAGGGGGACAATCCTGAGCCAGCTGGAACCGGACAATTTGGAAGGAAAGCTCAAAGGAATTGAACAGATCAACACCGCCTACTGGGGTGCACATTAAACTCTGCCTGTATAGGACTCTGGAAGTCTGCAGAAAAGCCATACATAGAGAGGCCCAGGAAATGTTTGCACTAGTCTTCAAAGAACCATCACACAACCATTGGTGTTCACCCACTGTGTTAGCCTGACGGTTCCATTTTTTTTGTTGCAAGAACTTCAGACAGCTTAACAAGATATCAACGTATGAAGCCTATCCCATCCCTAGAGTAGATTATCTTGTAGAGAGCGTATATATTGCACAATACATCAACACAATAGACCTCAGCAAATCCTGTTGCGGCCCAAAGAAAGAAAAGACTGCTTTTGCCACACTCCAAGGGTTGTACCAGAATGCTGTCCTGCCCTTTGTTCTACACAGGGGACCAGCTACATTCCAAAGTCTAATGGATGCCCTATTGGGTCCTCAGAGGATACGCAACCTCTTACCTAGATTATGACAATCTTCAGTCCTACCTGGCAAGATCACCTGGGAGGTGTTCTATATACCTTGATGAGAAGTGGGTTAAAAAGCAATCCCAGAAAGACCAATCCGACTGCGAAGAAAACCACGCATCTGGGGTATACTGTGGGCAATGAAATAAGAACACCACAAATGGACAAAGTTGAGGCTATCCAGAAACGACTGTTCGCCACAACCAAGCGAGACGTGACGTCCACACATTTCTGGGATTTGTGGGATACTGCATGCTCATACTTCACTTCGCCACTTATGCTGCACTTGTCAGACTTCTTAAAATCCCCCAGCAGAACTTGCTTGAAGGACACTGAGGGGGCTCTACAGGCATTCCAGTTACTGGAAAAGATGCTTTCGAACAAGAGAGTGCTGAGGTGTAACGCTCACCTTTGCTCCGCAGGGGTACCTGGAAACCTCCGCTACTGCTCTGGTATGCTGGATAGTGAAGCGTGTATCTGAAAAGGAACGTGCCCATAAATTACCTAAGGCTGAGTTCAGGAAGAAACCCCTCACCCGGTACCACCCAATTCCCAATCCCTGGAGTCCTCTCTCACCTCTCTTATTGCTTTAGGAAGCTCTCCGTCCTGTTATATCTCACAGGGGCGCTTGTAGAGTCGTCCAGTTACTTCACTGGTTGTCGAGGCTCCGCCCAGACCTGCTGCTGCGTTAAGTTCCTTAACGAGGATTGTTCCAGGTGGCTTGATGCAATGCTCACGTAAGAGTCATTTTGCAACTAGTCCTTGGGGCAATGAGGCCAGTTCCTTTGTGGACAGTCTTGCACTGCTATAATGATGCAGGCCGTTTGAGAGTCTATTAGATTCCAGTCCCAGTGTTGGAACCTTGACCCCCTTTTAAAGAATTAAACAAGTGTCCAAAATGCCCTTGGCTGCTATAGCGTCTGTTGATAACAATCTCACAGGGCAGGCGCTTGATTGTGCTTCTTTGCGCCTATGGTGTGAGAACGGGAGATCAGAGTCTATTTGCTAACCTTCTTGTGTGAGTCTTCTTCGATGACAGGGCTGGCGCTGACTGCCGAGGTTGTTCACGAAGCGGGGCGGGGCCCGCGTGGAAAAACAGCTGATGAGAGAGCGATGTGAAGAGCCGGAGGTTTCCTGGAAGTTGCAGCTGAGCCTCTGCTGTCACCCGATGTGCAGAAGCCGTTTCATGGAACTGATCGGGACCCGCGGTGTAAACAGCTGATGCCTGGAAGAGGGAGAGATCCGGAAAGGCGTCGCTGCACACCGAGTGCAGGTAACAGCTTGACAAACAAAAACCAGAGGCCGCGTGCGTGCCTACAATAATGCTTTTCTTCTTTCTTCACAGGGAATGATGACAGGAGTGTCACGCTGCTGAAGCAGAACGACACGAAGCAGGAATCGTGGTTTGGGTGTGGCTTTTATAGGGAATCAGCCAGCCACGCCCAGGAGACTGGCCTGCAAAGTAGTGCCCATCCTAAAAGGGCCTAACAGGCACATCACACCCCGGATGTACCCACCGTGACTTTATTGAATCCCTGGAAGTGTCCCATCCTCCAGTATTAACCCCATGCATGCCCATGAATGTCAGTTAGAGGATTAACCATTAATGTACTCAGGTGTTCCTGGTATGCCCCCAAATCCGCCATGCCTTAACCCACATTGCCCCCGCCTGCAACCTAACCCGAGACCTCCCACCGTGCTTCAGGTGGTGTTTGGGGGCGTTAAGACTAGGGCAAGAGAGCAAGTCCGTGGAACCCAGGCCTGTGATCGTGACATGAGGTGCCCTGATTTCACCAGCCCACTAGTTTTGCAAAAAGACACTTCAGGTGCTGGTCTTGGAGCCGTTTTGTCGCAAGGAGAACCAGACAAGTCCTATCCAGTCGTCTTCATTAGTCAAAACCTCTCCCATACAAAGTACAGAACCCCACAATCAAAAAGCAATATCTTGCTATTAAGAGGACATTGGAGAAACTAGTGTATTACTTCATGGGCCGATCCTTTACCATTTACATGGATCATGCTCTCCTGACCTGCCGAGCTCACAATAAGGATTATAACGACTATGTTGGTTTCTGATGCTGCAACAATTCTTCTTTTCAACAGTACATAGACTGGGTAGGCTCCGCAACAATGTAGACAGCCTGTCCAGATGGACGACGCTGGCCGAAATGGCAGGGTTTGTCTGGGGAATGCCTCACGATGAAGGATGGGGCAAGACCTGGGCATGTGAGAACTCTGAAAAGCCACTGCACAGATATGGCAACAGAATAAAGGGTCACAGAGAACAGTGATTGATCACACGTCCCATGTTCAGAGATGGAGTCATTGCCCCAGCTAGTAGAGATGACCCGGGCCACCGGCAGCCCATACCGCAAATTTGGACCACCAACAGAGCACAGCAGCCCAGGGAGAAGAGAATGGCTCAGTGGAGTGCCAGAGTCTGCTTATGCAACAGGATGTTAGATGCCACCAGCCTCAAGGCTCCAAAACTGGGCTGGCCTTGGGAAGCACCACCTAAAGCCAGAAGGGCTGCGGGGCCCAAGAGGGAAGATAAACGGGGCCAAAAGGGAATCCTCCATGACAGGGACTGTCACCAGAGGAAAACAGGGTGGGACCAAAAACCAGAATGGCCAATCAGAATGCACCAGATGGGATATAAGAGGACTGAAAACTGAAATGTGCCATTCTCAGTCTCCGAATAATAGGAGGTTGAAGAATACACTTGAGCTTATTAAGCCCCGAACCAAGGCTTCCATTCATACCTGAGAGAGAGTGAGAACTCTGGAAAAGAAGCAGAAGGTCACTGTACTTCTGTAAGGAATACTGCATAGGATTCTGTTTCCAGAGACTTCTGTACACTTGTGCTCAGTAGGACTAATAGAGAATAGAACTGGAGAGGGAAGAGAAGATGTTGGAGGCATAGAGGGTGTGCTGGTCTTCTTGGGATGGTCCCTTGAGGGTGAATTAGATGCTTCTGCTGTTTGGAAAACTTGAACCTTGTATTTTAGCTTTGTCCTTGTTGACGGATGGACCCAATTCCATCCTGTAAATGAGGCTGTCGCTGATGGCTCTGCCATTGGAAGCTTTGTTGCGGACGGCTTTGACATTAATGGACTCCTGTCTGTGGACCAGTATGGCTTTGTGGACAAGCCTTGCACTGATTTGCCCATAGCCCACTAGTATGTCGATGGTCTAAGTATTTTGGATATGTCAAACGGCCTGTCTGTGGAGTATCTTATCTGCAGGTTATGGCAAGTTAACAGGTCCCTTAAAGTACCCGTAGTCCACAAGTGCTGCCTTGCTTGTCAATGGTTCAGCCCTGAACGGTACTACTGGTACCTCGGTTGGTGAACCATCTTTGTCCTTATGTACTACATGTTTCAATGTGGCAGGGACTTTTATTCTGGGTTTATCCAGAGCCCTCCCCTTAAAAGGATGCCCCTAGGGGCTATGCAAGCCCTGTGAGACATTCATGAACATGGAAGAAAGACTGGAACTCCTTATTCTTGACAATTTAAGCTTGATGCTTTGCCACAGTATTCGCCATCCTCAACAAGGATTCCAACACGTAACCCTATGGATGATACCACAGGTCCAGTATTGTGCCTTATTTGTATTAATGCTTAGAATGTGCACAGTCATGTTTACTGGGCCCACCTTTGAGTCAAACATATGGGATGCCTTTCTTTTGAAAGCTTCTAGAGCATTTCACTTCATATATGCACTATTATTAACAGCAAACTAATCACCCATTTGTCTATCCAGCAGAAAATAGGGCAGAGGTGCCATCACTGTGCAATTGTATAATCATTTATAATGTCGACATTAACCCAGGCTATTTTGGAGGAAAATATTAATCGCCGGTCTTGCACAAGGGGTTTATGGTCATTGCATCGAAAAAGATGCATCGAAAATAAAAGCATTGAAATTACATTAAAAGTACATATCCATCGAAACTTTTCCATTGAATGGATATGTACTTTTAAATGTAAAATATAGCATTTCGATGCGTTTATTTTCTACATTAAAACGTTACATGGAGCCCTCCAGTGCTGAAATTTAGGCACTGGCCAGCTCCTTGTAACGTTAAAAAATTTTTTTTATATGGGGGGGGTCCCCCAGCCCCACGCCCACCCCCCTTAACCATAATCTAACCCTTAATCAAACCCTAACCCTAGCCCCAACCCTAACCTAACCCTTAATCTCACTCTAGTCCTAACCCGAACCCTTAATCTAACCCTATCCCCAGCCCTACCCTAACCATAATCTAACCCCTTAATCCAACCCTAACCCTAGCCCTAACAATAACCCTTAATCTAACCCTTAATCTAACCCTAGTGTTAATAAACATAATTTCGAAATTACCATCGAATTGTAGTCAATGGAAAGGCATTTCGATGGAAATGCTTTTCGTTGCTTATAATTCAATATTAAAGCATTGGATGGAATGGTTTTAGATGGATTGACTAGATACCGCACAAGGCTTAGAGCATTTGAAAATTGCATTGTATATAGGTAATTTGCTGCTTTAAAATGACCATCCTTTGATAACAATATTTAAATCTAAAAGGGAATGTTAGCAGAGGTGGTACGTTTCAGGTTACAAAATGAACTCCATCAAATTTTACATTGGATACATCTGCCTTTCTTCATTTCCTGTGTAAGATAAATATGGCATTTGTGGATTGAAGCCCTTCAAAAATTTTATGACACAGCTCAAATTGATTATTTCTCTCTGACTGGCTTTACAAACATAATTTCAAATAACCATGTTACCTAAAATCTCTTTTTACTGTTCCTAACCTTTCCGCTTAATGTTCAAAGGGACTTTTTATATTGGAAAGACTGAAGTCAGTTTCTTTAGAGGAATAAAGACTTGGATTTCATGCGGCAAGTTAAACTGCAATGTTCCTTAATTTGGATTAGTGTTCTCCTGTTTTAAAATGCTATTATTGGTCTTCTTATTTGCCTACTATAAAGCAACTGGCTGCTTCACATGGAGCTGTTACTGTCTCAAAACTGAAATCATTCAGCATGCATTCTCCTCCAGACGATTGACTTTTTAAATATGAAAACCCCAAACTCTTTCAAAGAAAGCACAACTATAGACCAACCACATCTATTTCAGAGTACAGTAGAAGCTCAGTAAAATGTTTTTTAACTTTATTTTAAGATTATAATAGTAAATACAAAACAATTAAAAGAAAATAACATTTAAAAATACATTAGCTTACATCATGTAACGTGTACATATTTACAAAAAACACCCCCTCCCCCCACCCACAAGCAGGGTCCACATCAAATCATCAATTAGAAATCAATACATGTTGAGGACTTTCCCCCATATTCTCTCAAATACCATTAGTTTCTTGTTCCTATGAAATATAACCTTTTCCATCTCAGCCATATCATGTATTTCATCAATCCAAACTTCAATCAGAACAGGATTTGATGTCTTCCACCCTCTCAAAATGATTTTCTTACCAACCATTGCACCACGATAGATCCACTTCCTTTGAGATAATGATAAATCCTCCAAAAGAATGTCACAACCGAGTATCAAAGTATTCAAATCAAAATCCAACACTGCATCACAAATCCTACCAAATTCAAACCAAAAGCCCTGCACTCTGGTACACGTCCAAAGCATATGCTCAAATGTACCCATATCATGAACACACGACCAACAATCTGAGTTGTCTGACATTCCTCTATTCAACAGCCTTTCAGGAGCCTAGTATACTATATTGATGATTTTAATCTGTCGGGACCTCTCCACTGAGCTTAAAGAGCATAGTCTTGTATTAGCACAAATATGTAACCAGTGATGATCTTCAATAGCACTGCCAATCTTTCTATTCCATTCCCCCCTCAACAAAGCATTGTGTTCAAACTTTCCAGCAATCAAACCATAGACTCGAGTCCCCTGACCATCTCCACCTACTCTAGGTTTCTGCCATAACAAGCTAACATCTAGACTTTGCTCTAAGTCCTCTGAGTCAATATCTCCAACAGCTCTACGGATTTTACGGTAATCACTCACACAGAAATGTGAAATATTGAATTTTGATTGCAATGCCCTTGCAGTCAACCAATTTCCATTCTCAAAGAGGTCGCTCACCCATTGCACCCCCGCCAGAAACCATTCCGACCAAAACAAAGTTTTCCCATCACATCTAATACCAGGATTCAACCAAATTGAAGCATTAGGATCTTTCAAGGCATCGTACCCTAAACAATCATTCAGATTCTTCCATGAACTATGCAGGCATTTTTCCAAGGGTCAGCTACACCCGGTAAATTTGATACAGTTGTCAACAGAGCTCTAGGGAGTAAAGGACCAAAATGACTACTCACCATTCATCCGGAATTGGCTTCAGAAATTCAATTAATGTTTGCGACATATAAGCCAAGTGGTAAGACCTGTAATTTGGCATACCCAACCCACCCTTTTCCAGGGGCAATTGTAATTTACATAGCTTCAACCTCAGCATTTTGTGGTCCCATAAAAATCCCTGGGTCAGCCTATCCAATTCCTTCCAAAGTTTCTTTCCAATATCCAGAGGGATCATACTAAGTACATAATTAATTATTGGCGTGGAGATCATTTTTAGTGCGTTAACTTTACCCCACAAGGACAAATGTAAAGCACTCCATCTCTCTAAATCAAACTTATATGCAGTACAGACCATATTCATGTTTTCCATTACATATTCACATATATTCGGTAAGATCCAAACACCTAAATACAGCAATTTACTTGTACACTATTTAAATCCCCACTGTGTAACAAAGTTCTTATCACAAAGCGGCACCAATGGTATTACTTCTGACTTGGACCAATTTATTTTATAACCAGATATTCGATTATAGTTTGTCAAAATGTTCATAAGGGTTGGAATTGAAAGTCGAAGGTTTTTCAGAACCAACAGCAGGTCATCCGCATAAAACCACACCTTTTGTTGTACACCCCAACAGCTCACACCCTGTAGATATTCCTCCAGATTTAGCGCTATCGCCAGAGGTTCAATACTAATGACAAAAAGCAGTGGGGCGACGGGACATCCCTGTCTCGCACCTCTCTCCAATTCAAATGTCCCAGATCTTAGACCATTAGTATTCACGTCAGCCGTGGGTTTGTTGTAAAGAAGTTTCACCAAGGAAATATATTTTGTACCAATACCCATCTTTTCCAGGACCTTGAACAAGAATTGCCAGTTCACCCTGTCAAAGGCTTTTTCCGCATCTAGGGAAAGAACTGCAGTGTCTTCCGTTGACTGAGTAGCAATAGAAATAGTGTGTAATACTTTCCTTATGTTGCTTGCAGTATTCCTCTCCTTAACAAAACCCGATTGATCAGGATGAATCAATTTTGGCAATACATTTTCTAATCTCAGAGCCAGGATTTTTGCCAAGATTTTGTTATCAACGTTGAGTAAACTAATTGGCCTGTAACTGGTCGCTAATGTCTCATTTTTTCCCTTTTTCAAGAACACGGATACCCTAGCGTGATATGTAGCAGGCGGGAGTAAACCATTTAAGTGGGATGATTTGAACATGTCCAACAAGAGAGACAAAGCAGAATTAGGCAGACACTTGTAAAATTCAACTGGTAGACCATCTGGTCCAGGAGACTTTCCCGTATTCAATTTACTGATTGCTTTTTTCACCTCATCCAATGATATATCTTCATCTAAGGAAACCGATTCCATTCTCGTAACTGTTGGAATCGGTAAACCCCACATGAACCCACCATCATCTGAGGATATATGCGTTTTGTTTTTTTACAGGTCAGAATAAAAATCCCGGGAAACCTTGTTGATTTCTTCAGGCCTGAAAGTTACCTGGTTATCTTGTCCCCGAATGGAAGTTACAGATCTTTCCGACTCCCTCTTCTCAGTCTAAATGCCAACCAACGGTCACATTTTTCTCCTTTCTCAAAATATGTACATTTCTGTTGAAACATTTTTTTTTATCTGCTACATCTGAAATCTGGTTTCTCAATTCCAGACGTAAGTGTTTAGTTTCTGAATCAATATTGAATTTCCAGGATTAAGCAACAAATCTTTAGTGACGCCCTTAATGCTGATCTCCAACTCCCGATGTCTACAATCAGTACTCTTCTTTAGACCACTTGCCAAACTGATGAGCATACCTCGCACTGTACATTTACAGGCTTCCCAGTCGTAGGGCAGACCTCCCCTGTGCAAGGAGAATCTATTTCTGTTGCAATTTTCTCCATGCCTTTTGCATTATCCAAAACCCTAGTGTTCATCCTCCATGTATAATTTTTGTGCAAAGCGAAGTCAAGCTTTATATCCATGATAACATGAGCATAGTCTGACAATACAATATTTCCAATATTGGACTTTATGTAATTTTCAGTAATCCTTCCCGGAAGTTAGCAACATATCCAGCCTTGAATATGTCAAATCTGCACATGAATAAAAGGTGTAATCCCTGGTCAATGGATGTTCAACCCTCCACCCATCTGTTAAATTGTGTTCTTTTAAAAGGTCACTAAGAGCTCTAGAGTGCCTGTCAGTTGGTCTGCCATATCTTGAGTTGGATCTATCCACATTCTGATCAAGAACTACATTAAAATCCCCACCCAGGACAATATTTCTTGATCCCAGATCTTGAATAACTTGAGCCACCTTCCTAAAAAAAAGGAGCCATCGTCAACCGTAGGTGCATAAATATTACCGAAAATTACATTTGTACCTTGAATATTAGTCAGTATGGCAACAATCCTACCATCTTTGTCTGCAAATTCCTTTAAAACTTTTATAGGGGCATTTTTTCTAATCAAGATCGCTACCCCCCTAGATCTCGAGTTGAACATTGATCCATACACTCTTCCAACCCATCCCTTCTTTAGAACATCAATTTCTTCCTTAACTAGATGCGTCTCGTGCAAAAGACAAATGTCCCCTTTCAGAACATTTAGATAAGACATAACCTTTTTCCTTTTCCACACATTATTTAAACCATTCACATTCCAGGTGACTGTTCTCAAATGGCCATCCATTCTGAATATTAGACCTAGCCCAGTTTTCCAGGTCTGTAGAGATCAATCAGCAGGGTATAAAACCTCAATAGAATAATGAGACGTGAACCCCGCTTCCCCAACCCCAATGTATATGCAAAGCGCAAAAACCAGTGGATATGTGTTCGTATACCACATATCGAGATATCCAGCGCCCTGGACACCTCCCCTTATTTTATCTGAACTCTTAAAAACCTTTGAAAAACAACAATATAAGAAAAAACAACATCCCAAACCCACATCCAAAGTAAATTCCCTAAAGGACAAACATCCTCCCCATTGTATTCATTCAAAAATCAAAACATCCATACACCCTCAATTAACCTTTGTTTTAACACCATGAATAAAAAGCTCAAACATTTCAAGAAAAAGAGTGGGTGTAATGAAGACAGCCTACCACATAGATATTAATTATTATTGATCTATTGAACAATCATGCAACAGGGACGAAACACACTGCAGAAGCAAAGTAATATATATTTCCATCCGCAATAAAACATAAGCCAATAAGGTCACCCTCCACCCATCCAGAACTATCAACCCAACCAAGTGCTGTTGAAGAAAAAATAAAAAACCTATTCAATTGTAAAACTCGAACCAATCAAATGAAAACATTAAACAAGTGACATTCTATTACAGTACCATTCTCCAAAACAACCTCGTTCAGTCCCATGTTAGACTCCTGCACACACCAATACCTCAAAGCCCATACCCACTCGTCAATAAAGCGGGTCCAATGAAATCCCAAGATCATCCCATGAATAACCAACAAGCATGCAAAGTATATATGGCATGGGTTCTATAATACATGTAAGCGAACCACAGACAATCAATCCAACACACGATTAAAGGTTGGCTATCCGCCATATCCATTGAAAGACAATAGCATGAGACAGAGCTAGACTAATATCCTAAAACTGGTGTTTCACCATGTCTCAATCGTGTGCCGATTGTGTGGCACCAGATACAAACCGAATAGAGGACAAGTAACCATATTCCCCATGCCCGCCATATACAGTAAACCAAATGAGCGAAGCCTTCAATCATATCACCCGAGCAGTCAGAAACTCCAGGCAACATAGCGATTCCATGGGAAAAGACGACATTCATGCAGATTTCGGCCGACAATAGATGTGGGTTCAATCTGAAAACAAGAACTTCACGTCATCCAAGATAAACCATGTACACAATTAGTGCACATAATCCATCGAAACCACACGTATGTTTAAAACCACCACAGCCTGTCAGTCTGGAGTGCAAGGCATGCAGGTGATTATGCTCCTGTTCCGCAGCAGTATGGATGTATTTTTTTTGTTACAATTGCAGTAGACAATGCCAAACCCAAGCAATAAAACCTCACTGGCAGTTTTAGCTGCTGCTGTGCGCTTACCGATCACACAGCCAGTAGAGTGTAATCAATGTAGAAATTATTGGAAAACTATTTTTATAATACTTTGCAACAAATTAAACACCATCCTGGCTGATTTGCAAGTCTCCCAGATCAGCATAATAGTCGGTGTGTGCATGACAGCCGCCTCCCCCGTAAATCCATGCGAGGGGGTGTGCAACATGTGCTTTATCCAGGAGCGTGTCAGCCTCGTGCACAGCTTTGAAGGCGGTGGAAGCATAAATGGCCACATAAGGAATGCTAATAGGGTTTCTGCATCCAAGGGCCCTTTTATGTGCAATGGTTGAGATGCCTGATAGGCCTGACGTCGGCACCAGAGTGACATGCAGGAGCGCCAAGGGACCACTCCAGTGGTGATAGTGCGCGGTACAAATGTCCTTTAACATTAACATTAGCTTTGCCCATCAAACGCAGATATTTGCAGCACATCAACAGCTGGCCCCACAGCAAGTCTCATGAGGCCCAATACAGAAGAGCCGTGAACTTAAATAACTGGTCAACGACAAACGAGCTCTATTAATAAATAATCCACTGCTGAAGTAACATAAGTAGGGACTGTGGTCTATTATTGAAGTTCGAGGGCATACAGAAAATCATCCATCCACTTGAAAATAGTCCTCTTCAAGCATACGCGGTCTCAGTGATCTTACTGCATGCATTGCTTTGACCAGCGTCTCCGGCGAGGGAGATATTGATGTGCGGAAAGGACGGGAGAGCTCAGATGAATTACAGTCCCAGCAATGGCACCCGACTAGCGTTGTCTGCGTAACGCCGAATGTGACGCTTACGGCATTCCACTCACGCACGGGCCATAAGAAAACAAGGCTGATCTAAAACATGTGTACGCGTGCGTGGATAAGGTCCTTTACTCCATTCCCAAAGCCTGCAGAGCGGAGTGAAACCAAACGAAAAGGCTGTGATGTAGTAAGCATTCTTTAAATCAAAAATAAAACGTTGAACTGTAAAAACAATGCAGCGCCATTTTAATGGGCGAGAAAACAAATTCGAAAATGTTCAAAAACGAAATATACATAAAAAATAACCTTCTCACAATAGGGAGGACATCTGAAATGGATAAACCCATAGTAGTGGAGGCATTTTTTGACGCATTTAACCATTTCACAGCCAAAGCTGGGTCAGATGTCTTCTCACCATCCAGAAAAACCAATGTTAACAGGTTCATCCTGTTTAAAAAAGCCATAATACCCATAGTTTTCGCCAGATCCGTACAATGTTTGAGCATCCAGCATAGGCAGATGTACATGTTTACATATGAATCCACAACTTCCAATTTTCTTTTTTGAACCACCAATCTCTAAGAATGAAAATCACCAGTTTCATATCGAATCACTAAATGCTGACTTGCACCTTCTAGACTTCCTATCAATGCTAACATTAGGAAAGATTTTACGGATTTAAAATACATGAAAATGAAAGACTTCTTTTTATAAGAACAAACATTGGGGGAGAGAGAACAGTCCAGATAATCTTACACTTTTCTTTTGTACGTTAATCACACAAAAAAGTCTACCTTTTATTGAATTTTACTAGAAGTATGCTAAGAAAGATGAAATGATCACATTTTCTCTTCATTAGATAGAGAAAAGATGTCTTACAAACCGAAGTACCGGGTGAGTAGGGAAAGAGCCATTTGTGTTAATGAATAAATAATTGACTGCCAAAATTTACAAAGGAAAATATGTTGCAAGATGTACCAAGAAATTGACACATTGGTTCCAAAAGCCAGATTTTATTTTGCCAGCACATATATGTCATGCCATGTGCATTTTCAAAGTATCCCAATATAAAATCTACAATCTGTAGACACACACAGTACCACATACTGCACACAAGAACCACACATCTGCATATACGTTGTACGTGTTTAAATCACGAAAACTGTGTTGATGAGCAGGGGTGTTTGACATGCAGCCAGCTCGCCAAGTTAGGCGGTCTTTATGAAACTACATTCCTCTAGGAGTGCAGAAGTGGGTTGTGGCACACATCCCTGCCAATGCACTTCAAACTCGACCTTATAATCCAAGTCCATCTAGTTTAACCTATCTCTGGGTTTGTAAACAGTTAAAATAAATTACAGACTTTCAGGAAGAATTCTGAATGGACTCTGGGACATTCTACCAATACCTTCAATGTAGGCATGCTCTCGGTGCTGAGTTAAAGGGAAACTTTGAAATCCCAGATGCTTTTTGCCAGAGAGATTTGTGATGTGAGTAGAGATGTCCACCACGGCCAACGTCTCCATGTACAAGGGCATTAGCAATACGACTCAAGGAGATTTTGTAAAGTTAAAGGAGACCTGGGAGGCAGATCTGTGGGGAATGGGTGGGAGCGGGGAATTGGAAGAGGGGACGGACTGGATGGAGGCATTGTATGCCAGAAGGTGGTTGCAATTCGAACTAGGCTTTGACTAATCTAATTTAAAGTACTGCATAGAGTATATTTTTCCTTTGACTGGGTAAAAAATATATGAGAAGGGAAGATGCACAATGTGTCAAATGAAGGGGAGACAAGGGCACTTTCATACACATACTCTGTGCTTGTCCCGACTCCAGGCACTCTGAGATGGGATCTTTGGAGAAAGAACCCAGGCAGTTAAACAAGAAACCTAAATGGACACTGTTAGAAATATGGGATATTCTTAAATGTTACAGATATGAAAAGTGGTTTACTGCAATGTTCATGATTACAGCAAAAAGAGATACTGCCCAGAAATAGGGGGCTTATGCGTTTTCATAGTGTTGAAACTGAGGCTTAGTCTTGACAGGAAAATGGAACTGGAGAAACTGGTTTATAAGCAAAGAGAATACCTCCTCAAACATGATAAAATCTGGAGAAAAATGGCAGGCAGTGCATGTGCCTTCAGACTGGTGATATTGGTGTCAAGGGTGCGGATGCGCAGGACTGGTGCAAGTGTTTGGATTGTCTGTATAAAGGCCTGCGGTCTGGACTGGTGCCTTCTATTATTAAGGGCAGGTGTGGTATTGTAGGTGCTGGGGTTTGGGATTCACTCCTCGTTTTCTTTTTTATGCCAAAATGTTAACAAAATGTTTTATTAAGAAAACCTAACTATTTTGGGCCTGTGTGTATATTGGGTTGAAAAGACACCTTGTGGTGGATCACTTAGCTTTTTGTGCTATTAGTGCACTGGAGGGTGGCATTTACCAATCAGTGTGTGCGCAATCTAAGCCTTAAAACCTTGCAATCCGATCTGCACCATGGACCTCCGTGTTGCAGAGTTTGCCTTCGGAGATAGATTAAATGCGAGTCTGACAATTGCTATTACCTCATTTTCACTTCTTCACTCGACATTTGCTCATATTGTTGTTACCAGCTGAAAAAATGTGAAAAAGTGCAGGCTCTCGGGGCTCGCGTAGCATGAGGCATCAATCATCGTTCAGTCCTATTTTCTATCCCACCTAACCTTTTGTCCTGAATAAATATATCGCACGTAGCATCGTACCATTACCAAATGCAGTAAGGGCAGTAGGTGCTTGGGCAAGGCTAGCTACATGAAGAGAAGACCAGAGCTTTGGTGAAGTCCACCTTCTGAAGGGTGTGGCGGAGAGGCAGAATGCGTTCGAGGATCTGCAGATGAAAACTTTTTTTTTTTTTGTTTTTTTTTTTTAGATAGGCCAAGAATTTGGGGTGAAGGGATGAACGTAGATTTAAATCTCTTTTTTTTTAAAGTAGCAAAATTGCAAAGGAATGCATCTGGTCCCTACTAGGCACCTGAATGGTCATACATTCACTGAACCACAAACACCTCTGCACTAAAATCACAGGTAAATAAATACATTGCATGCGATTTGGTGCTATGCAACTAAGCCGCTGTTTCTCATTAGGAGTACTTAGTAGCTGCACCGTGGTACCTGCAGTGTGCGTTTTAGGATACCTCACACAAAGCTGTTTGTTGACACACACAAAACACAGCTGTTGCCCTGAATGCCACGTTAGTAAAACCACCAACATGTCAAGGAGAGTGTGTGTGTTGGGGGGTGAGGGGTAAGGGTACTCTATGATATCTGGGGAGGTGAAGTGAATTATCCATATTTTATCAGTTCTATCTTAACCAAGGCTATCATCATGCTTTCAACGTGTTAAGACATGTGCCATCTTATTGTAGACCAACCAATTCCATTATGCTGAATTCCATAGAGCACCTGCATACACAATGCTCACACCTACTTTTGAAAGAGCGTGGCAGTGTCGTCATACTTCCATACTATTCTTGAGGAAGGTAGGGAAAGAAGGTTATTGTTGGGTTCAAATACTCTAAAGAAAACCACATTTTGTCCATGGACCATAAAACATTGACGTACCTAATAATTCACAATGTCCCAGGTTCTCTCTTTTTACATGTCAGGTTCAACAGGAATATCTGAATACTTCAAAACGTTTCCAAACGTGCACCAGAGAGGGGATGCACGATTGAGCGTGTGATTTCATCACTTAATACAGCCTAAAGGCCATACACATCGCCACGCGCTTGGCATTGCATATTTCCGCTTCTTTAAAACAGAGCATCACAAGGACCCTGCTTTGAAGTTGAAGTGGTGCACCTGGGTAATGTTAAGTGAGAGAACTGCAGTGGAAGGCAGATGGGCGATGTGATCACCTTCAACAGAAATACGTTAAAACCCTGAGAATGCTTTACAACGTTTCAAAGCTTGAGACCAGATTCCAGAGCCGGTGCAGAATTTACAAACCTTTTTTTATTTTTATTTACCATGGCTTCAGCTTGTGTTGTATTTCGCCACCATTTGCAAGTTCAGACTTTGGTTCTTTAGTGCTTCCAGTTAGCTCATACAATGTAAAGTCCCCAAGTCTCCCAATCAAGGCGTGGCAGTTTAAACCATGAGTAGGGCGGGAAGCGTCAGTGTTTCGCTGAAGGCTCCCTTCCCCCTTTAATCCCAAATTGCCTGAGTAGCATTACATTGATGCTCCAAAGCCTCTGCAGCAAGAGCGCTACAGTCGCGGAGCACCAAAGGAATGGAAAAGGCAGCAGTCTTTTCTTTCGACTTCCAGACTAGTTCAGATAGGTCGAAGGCTGGGCTCATCCTCCTCGTCCTCCCTGGCTTTCTGCCGTTTGGGCGGTTCCTCGTCTCCAGTGTCCTGCTTGTCCTTTTCTGCCTCAATCCAGCTCTGAGGGGCGATCATTTTCTTTGGCCCGTGTGGATGCGGCCCAATCAGCTTTTCAATGTCATCGTAGTTGATTACTTCTTTCTCAAGGAGAGCGTTAGCAAGCTAGAAAGCCAACATACATAGGAGGTTATGACGAACCTGCAAACAACCAGCCTCGCATTTCAGGTCATTTATTCTTTTTTTTAAAGATGTATAGTACAAACATATATTGTACGATGATTTGAATAAGATAAAACGCCCACCACAAAATACATTTATTTCTTGGTATTTTTCTAATGCTTCCGTAGTTCTTACATTGTAAAAATACCATTGGACAATACAAACGAATGAAGGTATAATTACTTACCATGGGATACTTTGGAAATCATCCTGAAATATCACAAAAGGCTTTACCAAAGAGTAGCAAATCCAGTGTCAGGTGAATAGGGTTGCCCAGGGCCCTACATATTTTGCTCTACAAATAAAGATTGATTACAATCCTTATGATGGGCATGGTGTTCCTGTTGCATGCAAACACAAAATGAGGTAATGTGATGCTAGCTTCACCTCACACACACCTAACATCCGTTAATCCCTAATCATTTTCAGCCTCCCACCCAAACATGACAACACTGGGGAAGTCCCTATAGCAAGGACGTACATTTACACTGAAGTGCACTTGAGGGATTTTTTTTCAAAATCTCTTTGGGGAAACCTGGCCGAGCTCAAGTCCACAACCACATTTATTAATGAAAGTTTAGTAGCAGAGTTTATTATTCTTTGAATGATTTAAAAAAAACATAGCTGTTTCTGGGATTCATTTGCTTAAAACTGGGGGGAAACTTTCAAACAATGGATAATTAACTCCTAGCATGTGTGTATCGGAGTAGACAATGTTTTGAAGCTAGTTGGCGTAAGCCGAATCTTTTTACTTAATGGCCTTCGTTGTACAATCTACTAGAGACATTCCTTTGATGAACACAAGTACTGCAGATAAATGTAGTCTCGCTGACATTTTTGCCTTGATTGATACCAGTACTAATCTAATGGCTAGTTTTAGGGCCGTTCTTGGCAACCATATGAACCTCTTCCATAGATTGCCTTATCAAAGTTAAACTTACCCTATACTATAATCAGGGCCAAGCAACCTTTGGCTCCCCAGATATTTTTGACTACCACGCCCATCAGCCCTAGCCAGCATAGCCAATGGTGACGGATCATGGGAGCCATAGTTTAAACCATCTGATGAGCCACAGGTTCAGGCACCTGTCCTATATTGACCGGAGTACACTCCCATAGAGCACCACTGGATTAATTTCCCACTTGTAACTTGTATAATTATTGGGCACTGTGGCGGGTCATAAGGTTACGGACAATGTGATGATTTTTCACATGTTTATTTATTAAACGATAAGAATAAGGCCTATCTTTCCCTTTTGCTATATGGGTGATACCTGCCTATATAAACATATAACTTGACTTCTCTTCATATTTATATGTCTCACGTATTTACATAAGTCTATGCAATATTCTCCACTCTTTATTTCTTGATTTATGGGGTTCTTTCCCCTCTTCCCAGGGTCTTTGTGTGTCTGTCGTAGTGATCTCTCTTATAGGTTTATTTGTGAATCTCTTCCAGGTTTATTCGTGAATCTCTTCCTCACATTAATACAGTTCCACTTTATCAACTTTAAATTCAATGGGCCTCATTACGACCCTGCCGTTCCGGAAACAACGGTGGTGGTAAATCCGCCGCCACCGTTGTTTCCGGACCAGCTGATTCCGAGTTCTGCAGGCAGGAGGTGTCACTCCCACCAGGTCTGACCTGGCGGGAGTAACGCCACCTGCCTGAAGGTGGAAATGGAAACACCGGCTCCGTCATAGACGGAACCACAGTGTTTCCATTGTCCCCATCCCAATGGATTCCCATGGGACTCCATGGGAATGGGGATTTACGGAATTCCGCCTCGGGAATTACCGGGTCACCAGGGTTGTAATGCCCCGGTGATTCCGGCAACCACGGAGGCGGAATGGTATTTCGGGACCAGCGGCAGACTGCCGGTTTTTCCGGTACATCTACTGCCGGACTCGTAATGAGGCCCAATGTCTCAATTTCACTGAGACAAGTTTCTCTTGCTTTAGAAGAATTCCTAGACGGCCTTCCGGTTCTCCTGCTCTCCCAGTTACCTCTGACTCTCCAGGGGAACGTCACTGGGGCCTGCAGTGGTGCTGGGTTGTTTTGTTCACTCCGGTTCTACGTCTTGTCCAGTTTGTCTGTCTGTCTGTCTGTCTGTCTGTCTGTCTCTCTCCCCCCCACACCACCTGGGACCAGGTATGGCTGCGGATAAAATAGACATTTCGCTGCCCCCTCAGCATACTGGTTTTGGCGTTGTTGGACAGACGCACTGCCCACCACAAAATCTTAGTGATCACGCCACCACTGGGATTTGGATTCCGTCTCCCTCTGTGTGAGAACGTTGGGCCTCCAGCATCTTACTCTCACGTTCAGGCCACTTCTGAAAGTCGTGGGCTCTGTGGCTACTGTGAGAAACCAGAAGGTGTCTCACCCACTAGTACCTGGGGATCTGTCATTCAGGTGGCCAGAGTACGGCCATCGCTTTTGGATCCAGTTCCTTGGGGTGGACCAGTGCGGTAGGATCACCTGGGTGAGGGGGTCTTCAGGGAGTGGGTGACCAGATGGTGAGACGCGGTATCCCCTTCGCTGTAATACCTTTACCCCATCCTACCCTGTTTCACTGACAGCCGCTTTAATGGAAAACAAACTAACACCCGAGCCGTGTACCTGACATGTCCCAATACTATGGTCAGGTATGGTCAGGCAAGGTCAGGCAATTATCGACAACCATTCACACCTGACTTCCATTACACTTCTCCACACAGATAAAAGGTGGAGTGCGAGAGCACACTCTGAGCGAGGCAAAGCACACAAGGAAACAGCAGTTTCGGGGACGGCAGCTGAGCAAGAGAGGAAAGGCGACAAAACCGAAGGGAATCGCAAGGAGGGAAATTCCCTTGACCTTTTCGACAAAGAACAGTTACTTTCCTGAAACTTCGAGAGAAAGCGTAAGACAAGGAAACCAAGCGGAAGAATCCTGCATTGTGTGTCAGAGATACCCAGGGCCCTGCCGCGTCAATAATAGAGGCGGGGAGAATCACCAGCCACTGTGGTACTGTCCTTGGCTCCAAGAACAAAAGCTGCTTCAGTGAAAGCAACACAGCCGGTGAGTTGGGGAGACCGATACAAGACCGGTGTGTGTTGAAGCCACGGTTGCAAGCAGCAACATTGTATGGCGAGCGCTGGAACAAACATTTTTAAAACGCGTGTGATAAGAGACGCGAGTGAAGTTAAACTGCTGATGAGTGATTGAAATTTAAAGCAAGCTACAATAGCTTTGATGGAGTAGTTCGCCACAGCGTGGGTGTTCAATCGAAGGTCTTGGAAGGTATCCAGCTGAGAAGTAAAAACAGTAGATACATTTGGTCCGAGCCTGGCAGAGGCAGACCAATTGAAAGAGAACAAATAAATGTGAATCGAAGTGGTCCTGCGACGGGTCAAGCAAAATCTCATACAGTCTAAAGTCTTCGATTTTGATGAAGGAACAAGTTACCTGTAACTGTTGTTCTCCAGCATGGGTCTGGCATGGATTCACATGCTCATGAATATTCCCCGTCGTCAGGCTGGGAATCCTCGGTAAAGAAAAATTCAGTATCAGTTTCAATTCTGATCTGTCTTTCTTAGTAGTAACCAATCACTGATCTCTGGGTCATACTGCCCCCAGCCAATAACTGCCTTCTCCCTAAGCCCCTCCCCTGGCAGCCATCCTCAGATTTGGTAGCACGTAAGTGGCAGTATGACCAAGTGAAGAGCCGTAGAGGGGAAGGAGGGAGGGTTCGCATGTGAATCCATGCCAGACCCATGCTGGAGAACAACAGGTAAGTAACTTGTTCCTTCTCCAGCATGGGGTCTGGCATGGATTCACATGCTCATGAATATAAGAATACATAGCAGTACACACATGCACAACCACGGGAGGTGGTAAAAGGCTCAACATTAAGCATTACATAAACTCAACATTAAGCAACTCTTACCTCCTCACCAGGCCCACCTTCAGGCGAACAGGTTGCGCAGCACTGCTTGGCCGACTCTGGACTCCTCCCTGGAATCCCAGTCGACGCAGTAGAATCTCGTGAAGGTGTGCGTCGACCTCCACGTAGCAGACCTGCAGATGTCCAGCAGGGGCACACCAGACAAGAACGCCGTAGTAGCAGCGATCGCTCTGGTCGAATGGGCTCTCGGACGGCTGGGAAACGGTTGGTTGGCCAACCGATGACAGTGCATGATGCAGCCGGAGAGCCATCTGGAAATGGAAGCCTTCAAGAGAGCCTTTCCTTGGTTCACAGGTCCAAAGCTCACAAATAGCTGTGATGTCTTCCGAAAACTATTCGTTCGGTCCACATAGAACTTAAGCGCTCTAGCTACATCTAGCAAGTGCAAAGGCCTTTCAGCCGGCGACTAAGGCGGCGGAAAGAAAACTGGCAACACCAAGGGCTTGTTAAGATGGAAGTCTGACGGCACCTTGGGCATCTTGGGCATGAAAGAGGGGTGTGTCCTCAGCACCACCCTCGTATCGTGAAAAGTCAAGTATGGAGGCTAGCAGGATACGGCCTGAATCTCTCCCACGCATCGTGCAGAGGTGATGGCCACAAGTAACGCTGTCTTCCACGACAGGAACTTCAACGGAGCCGAATGCAAAGGCTCGAATGGCGGCCCCATGAGCCGGTCAGCACCACGTTGAGCTCCCACGCCGGGGCTGGAGCCTTCACCGGCGGGAACGATCGGAACAGTCCCTTCATAAATTCCTTCACCAGTCGATGAGACCACAAGGACGGCCGTCCTGTAGTTCTGGTGTATCGGGAGATCACTGCCAGATGTATCTTGATGGAAGCGTGAGCTAGTCCAGCTTTGGCCAGCGACAGTAGGTATGGTAGCACTTGAGGTGCCGTAATCCGTAGAGGGTTGATCTTCTGTGCACGGCACCAGACAGAGAACCTCTTCCACTTATGTCCGTAGCACTTGAGAGTTGAGGACGCCTTTGCCTTTGCAAGAACCTCTCTGCGGTCAGCCTGGATATCGTACCCTCCAAACTCTAGTGCTGCACGAGCCAGGCCTGCAAGATCAGCGACTCCGGGTCGTGATGAAGAATGGCGCCTCCCTCTCTGGAGAGAAGATCTGCATCCGTCGACAGCTTGACTGGTGGGGACGCTGAGAGGTCCAGAAGGTCCGGGAACCAGATCTGTCTCGGCCACGCCGGTGCGACGAGGATCATCCTGCACTGGGACCTCTTGAGCTGGCTGATAAGTCGAAGCAGCAGCGGCAACGGAGGAAACTCATACAGGAACAGGCCGCCCCAGGGGAACGAGAAAGCATCGCACATGCTCCTCGGCTGGGGAAATCTGCTGGCGAACCTCTGGCACTCGGAGTTCGTCGCTGTAGCGAACAGGTCGATCTGGGGTTTGCCCCATCGTTGGAAGAGCTGATCCACTTGATCCTAGCGTAGTTCCCACTCGTGGCACGAGCGCAGCTCCCTGCTGAGTGAGTCGGCGATGGTGTTTTTCATTCCTGCCAGATGGAAGGGAACCAGAAACATCCCCTGGGCGACGGCCCAGTGCCACAGGTCCTGGGCCTCCTTGGATAGGGCTGGGGATCTGGTGCCTCCCTGCTTCCGGATGTAGAACATTGTGGTGGTGTTGTCGGTGAAGATCCTCACGACCTTGCACTTGAGGGACGGGAGGAACGACTTGAGCGCCCAGAACACGGTGCGGAGCTCCAAGATGTTGATGTGGAGAGACCTCTCCTCCGGGAGCCACAGGGCTCTTGCGTGGAGATCGCCGGTGTGCGCACCCCATCCCTTCAGCGAGGCGTCCGTCGTCACCGTCTCCTGATGTGCCGGGGTCTGGGAGTCCGTGCACGCCGTGACGAGGAGCGGGCCGCCTGGGAGGAACCACCGCCTGATGCCTTGGAGGCCCTATGTCTGCCTCCGGCGCTCCGAAAGGGCTGTCGTTGCTGAAGGACTCCCAGGGCTCGGGCCGTCTCTGTGTCGGCCTTGATGGCCTGCAGCGACTCATCCACCGTTTTCCCAAACAGGTTGTTGCCGTTGAACGGCATGTCCAACACCCTGGTCTGCACGTCCTGATGGAAGTCTGTCGCCTTGAGCCAGCCTCGTCGTCGAAGGCAAACACTGTTGCCTAACTGGCAAAACCCGGTGTCGGCAATGTCCGTTGCCACCGTTATGGCGTGGTCCGATGCCACCTCACCTTCCTGCAGAATCTCTAGGGCCTCCACCCTCTTGTCGTCTGGTAGGAAGTCCAGTAGGGGAGCTATCTTGTACCATAGCTCCCTGTCTTAACGGGCCACAATCGCTAAGGCGTTGGCCGCTTTAATTGTCGTCGCTGCCGACGAGATGACCCGTCGCCCCATGGCATCCAATTTCTTTCCCTCGCAGTCAGGTGGGGAAGTGGCGGTTGAAGCTGTCGCCCCCACCGCCTTCTTCTTGGCCGCCGCTGAGACAACTGAATCCGGCGTCGGCTGAGCCCTGAGGCACAAGGGGGCGGCATCGGAGACCTGGTACTTCTTCTCATACCGGTCCCTCTTGGCAGGCGTCGTGGATTGGTTCTTCAGGACCGCAAGAACCTCATCCCATATATCATTGAGTAACGGTACCGCAAGGACTGTCTTTCTCTTGGCCTCTCGCCGTTGATAGAGTAAACCTTCCTTCGTCTGTTCCTCGGGGCAGAGCTGGAAGAGCTCGGATGCCCTGGCAATCATGGCGTGAAAGGAGTCAATTTCATCGGGCGGGGAGGACCGAGGGGGTGGTGATGGAAGATCCATCCCGTCGTCACCACCGTCGTCATCCGTCCCCGTCGTCGTGTCCGTCGCCGTGTCATCCCTGGGATCCTGAGAGGGGGATGAAGGCTCCACGGGCTGGTAGGGCATGAAGGGCGGGGGGGATGATCTCTCCTCCGCTTGTTCGGAGGGCTTCTCGACGGGCCCGGTTCTGGATCGTCCGCCGGGGCTCGTAGTAATCTCGTCCTTATCTCTGTTCATAAGGTTTGGATCGCCATCAAAATGGCTGCCGAGTTGTCCTGAGGCTCGAGCAATGGCTGCCACGGGGGGCTGGCCGCTCCTCCACTGGGGCCTCGTCGGCGCCACTGTCGCTATCTTCGACCACCTCTTTGGGATCTCTCCCGTGGGATCGTACCTTCTCGAACCTCAGAGTCTTCACAGCCTCCACAAGCTCCTCCGTAGAGGCTGAATCCGTGTCCGTAATGGCTACTGGCCCCCCCTCTTTTTCCACCGAGGTCTTGTCGATGGGCTGGAAAGAGGATTCCCTCCGCGGTGGCAGGGAAACTCTGGGCCCCGAGGTCGCTTCCACTGGTGTAGCCTCCACAGGCTTCGCCAAGTTCGCCGCAACTCCCTCGATAGAGGCCTTAGCCAGGTGAATCAAGGCCTTCACCATCTTGGGCGCGCCTGAGGCCTTCACCTTGGTGGGAGGGTCACTGACTCGCTCTTCCTCGGCTGAATCCTTTGAGATCGACCAGGGCCTCTCCAGAAGCTTACCCTGGTTCTCGGATTTCCTCTTCCCCAAACCAGAGTGTTGGTTCGTGGTTGATGGTGCCGGGGAAGGTGCGCCCTGCCTGGCAGCCGAAGAGCCCGACCGTTCGGCGCTCCCGGAGCCCGCGGACTCGCGGTGCTTAGCCTTCTGTTGGGCCCCCGTCGCCAGGGTGCCCTCACAGGACTTAGAAGACCGCTCAGACCTTTTCTTCTTCTCAACTGCTGGGCCCTTCTCCAGCCAGCTGGCGAGGCGGGAACGACAATCCCTCATGGTCCGTTCCAATAGGTTAGTGCAGAAAGTAGAGTCCTTCTCCACGTGCGTCTTGTCCTCATGAAGGCAGTAGAGACATCTCGAATGCTCGTCCTCCTGGAAAACATTCTGTAACCCGCATCCAGGGCAGTTCCTGTCCAGCTTGGATCTGGGCGTCGAGCTAGCCTTGTCCGGGGCCGCGTCCATGGTAGGCCTCAGATCTTCTGGAACCCTCCAAGAAGCGTCACTCGACGAAAACTTCACCCTTGAGGGGCGTAGGAAATTCCGAAACGGGTCCCCATTGATCGGAAGAAGAATCGGTGGGGCTTGAGGCTCGATTTGACCGAAAAATGAGAAAATCTCCTCGAAAAAGCGCAAAAACGCAGCAAAAGCTCGAGAGCTATAGCACGAGGACTGCCAACACTTGAACGTGCGGTAAAAATCTGAGGATGGCTGCCAGGGGAGGGGCTTAGGGAGAGGGCAGTCATTGGCAGAGATCAGTGATTGGTTACTACTAAGAAAGACAGATCAGAATCGAAATTGATACGGAATTTTTCTTTATCAAGGATTCTCAGCCTGACGACGGGGAATATTCATGAGCATGTGAATCCATGCCAGACCCCATGCTGGAGAAATAGAGAAAGTTTGGAAAAGTATGTGAATTTGGTGCGAGCCCGGCAGAGGGAGACCAATTGAAGATTTTTTGTTAAAGTGGGTCTGAGCCTGGCTGAGGGGGACCCAGGATGAACAGGAAATCAATCGAGAAGTTGTATATGTGAAAATCCTTGGGGGCATGGCCAGTCGGCATGTAGAGCAGACGTGCCACTAAAGAGATCTCCTGCTCGATCCGGCAGAAACTGATCCTGTGCGAAGCAGAACGTGTGGATTACAAGTAAAAGTGATCCCAAGGTGCCAATCTGTTTGAGAGGCCCATATACCAATCTCTGCCCGAAAACTAGAAAAATAACCCTGCAGAGAAGACCGGGAAGAACACAAGGAAGAGCCCACAAAATGGCACAGACGAGCTCTGTAAGAACGTGAGAGTGGAGTGACCACCGACTGGAAGCTACAGTCTCGGCGGACCAGCCCAACGATCGGCAGGGAGTCAGCAGGAGATCTGGAGAAGCACCACGAACGAAAGAGACAGTAAGGGCATGGCAGCGCGGAACGCAGCAGAGATAATAACTGTGTAGTGCACAGAGTACACACTACGCGACAATGCAGCCCCGAAAAAGACAAACGCAATTGCAGCAGACCCGGCTCTGCGTGAGACACTACGTGCTAAAGTAAAGCAACCGCAGTGGCCAGAGAAGTCCCATTTGCTCCACGTGTGCACCCGGCCACAACACGCCGTATACACGGACACACTATGTACCCAGCGCCCCAAAAAAAAGACACGCTCTGCACAATAATTATACAGCGGACAGCACTGCATGTTGGAAAACTTTTTGGACTCCCCTCTCTCTATTTGAACAGATAAAAATTGCATGCATGCAAGGAGGTGAAACTAGCTAACCCAGAGCACAAATCATAAAGCCCCCAGACACAGCAAACATAGACATTGTAGACCTCTATGTGCAAAGCTCCTTTAGATGCGCACATGATATGGATACTGGCCACATGTGCACGCTCGTTTACACTAAACAGTACACATAAAAGAAACGAACACCCAACGACTCTGGAGAAAACCAACCCGTGGGACACTTAAATAGCAGACAAAGCTGCATATTGGAAACCTTCCTAAACTTCCCCTAATTGAGAAGACAATAATAGCACACAAGAAAAGTAGAGAACAAAATAACCTGGAGCATGACCTACATAGCCCCCAGTCACTGCTAACCGCTGGCGAGGGACATTTACACGCCGCAGCGGACATAGATGCCGCCAATAGGATAAGAAGAGAAGAAGAAGCTCTGAGGCATGGCCAAGTTAAGCAAAAGCCAGGAGACAGCTACATAAGACCGCAGGTCGCTGAACAAACTGGGTCATAGGAAGAAAACAAAGCCCCCCCTGCTCGCCTAGCGACATATAACACACTACAGATTTAAAGAGACATGCATACTCCGCGGACTCCAAGAATAATGTCTGAAGCAGCGAGAGAAAAGAAGCAACGCCGCAGAGTACGGACAACGCACCGGCAGCCTAAGAAAGCATAGGCCCATAGGGATAAGAAAAACGCCATGAAGAACCACCCACAATAAAATCACAACCAACAGACCCACAAACAAGACTAAAAAAACCCAGCGCCCCTTAACCCACCTCAGAAATAAGAATCTCGCCGACTAGAGACTGCAGCAAATAATTGGTAAAAGACTAAACAAAATAAGAAATACGGCTCTGAGAAAAGCTTAAACTGACCCCACGCTGGCAGTATGCTGACAGTAACTAGAGGAGGCCCAGAATCAGCAAATACAGCTTACATCCCAAATGTCGGAAGGGAGAAGGAAAACAGCGACACAATCAAAACAAGCGGCAACGGCGGCACAGCCTAAACAGGCAACAATGGATAACTACGCGAAGAAAACCGAACCCAGGACAGACCCAGCACATCGAGAAGAACAACCTGGAAACACCGACTCCGAAACCCGACAAAATGCTGATGAGAACAAGATCCTAGAAGCAATAGCAGCCATGCGCACCTCCAAGGAAACACACATAGGGGAGATAAAATGCGACGTGAGCTTTCTACGCCGAGACGTCCGTAACCTCGCCAGCAGAGTAGGAGAAACAGAACAAAAGCTGGAAGAGACCGCATCTATGACAAAAGAACTAAAAGGAATGGTCCAAGAGCTGCCATTCAAACTCAAAATGCTACAAGAACGAGCAGAGGATACAGAAGGGAGAGCATGCAGAGGTAACATTAGAATATTAGGATTGCCCGAAGGCACAGAAGGAAGATACCCTACAGAATACGTTGAAAATCTGCTCCTCCACGAAATAGGGCCAGAGACCCTGTTGCAAGCATTCACAGTAGAAAGAGCCCATCGCACCCTCACAAAGAGGCCTCCACCAGGAGCCCCTCCAAGGCCGATCATCGTGAAAATTCTCAAATATCGTAACAAGGAAAAGATCCTAGCCTTCTCTAGACTAGGAGGATTAATCCAAAGAGACTCAGCAACCCTAGCAATATATCTGGATCACACAATACAAGTCCAAAGGCGACACGCACAATTTGTACCCACTACAGAAGGACTTTGACACCAAGGAATTGAATATATGCTTCTTTTTTCAAGAAAAATAAAAATACTCTACAAAGGAAAGTCACTGTTCTTCGAGACCCCAGAAGCGACAAATGCCTGGACGCATGAACAGAATTTGGGCCAGCTCTCAGAGAAACAAACAGATAGAAACAGCCGAGGTAAATATGACAACTGGCAGCATCACCCTAAGACTCGGACAGTGCTTGCGCAATGAAAATAACAATAAGAAGCAGGATCTCTACACCCCAAGACTATCAAACTCCAACTAAGAAACCCAACCAGGTTCATGGTAGTGTACGAAAACCACACAAACTACCTTTCTTGACCGGCTTGGTCACCAAGCCCCACACCTGACTCAAAATGGACTAGGAGTACCCTTGAGTACTCGACCACCGAATCCACGTGACCCAACGGGAAGATGGTGGGGACGCCTCTACGGAATTACGCCAGTGAGCACCAAGTTAAACGTTATGTTACAGTTCAATTGTTAAAGTCACAAAGGAAGACTACCCACAGACAGGGTGGTCTTATCGATAACAAGCTACAGGAAGCCCAAAGGTCAGAAGCACAGAGAAGGCTCAAGAGCAGAGTTGGGATAAGATTAAGCAAAAAACAAGTTGAAGGAAAGGAGCATAGCACCACGATCACAGACAGTCGTACGACTAGGGAGAAACTAATAAAGTTACTCACCGTAGTGACTACCTTACTCCTAGTCCATAGTCCCCTTCATACTTTTGGGACATTCCGTCCTGTGGGACGGGACCGGAGCACTTTTTGTAAAAAATCATCAAATTGAAAAATGTGTCCTTCTCTTTTTACGCAGGGTACCGCACGCGGCCGTAACCCCGCCCTCCTTTGCTCCGCGCATCGCCCTTCAGTCCTTTTCTATCGCAAGGTCTGAGACCATTTAAGCAATAATAGAGGATACTTATTAGAGGGGACGGCGGTAAGGCGTATGGAGGAAAAGGGACTATGGACTAGGAGTAAGGTAGTCACTACGGTGAGTAACTTTATTATACTCCTACGTCCCGTCCCCTTTCCTCCATACTTTTGGGAGATTACCAAGCACTCTTTGCAGGATAACGGGTGGATGGAACTCCGTTACTGAAAGAGGTTTTTAAGAACAGCTTGCCCGAACTGAGCCTCAGCCCTGGAGCTCAGGTCTAAGCAGTAACGTTTCACAAAAGGTGATGGGGAAGCCCACGTGGCTACCAGTGCAATGGTTTCCCAGGGAACATATTTTTGGAAGGCAATGGCAGCTGCCTTGCCCCACACCAGATGGGCATTGATTCCCTTTGGAGGTTGATGGCCCTGAACGGAATACGCTTCAGAGATACAGGAAGCAATCCATCGGGAGATAGTGGCTTTTGAAGCAGGCTTTCCATTTGGGGCTCCGAAGGTCACCAAGAGCTGGGAAGAGCTCAGAAGATTAAATGTTCTGTCCAAATATAACTTAAGAGCTTGCCTTACATCCAAATTATGTAGAACCCTCTCGGCATCTGAAGCCGGTTCTGGGAATAAAAACTGGTAAGGAAATAGACTGGTTCAGGTGAAAATCAGATACCACCTTTGGAAGGAAAAAGGGATTGGTCCGGAAGACAACCATATCCTTGTGAAAGGTGAGGAATGGATGGTCTACCGACAAAGCCTGAAGCTCGCTTACATGCCTTGCCGAAGTCACTGCAATCAAAAAGGCCATTTTCCATGAAAGAAATTTCAAGTCTGCCATAGCCATGGGCTCGAAGGGTTTATGACATAAAGCAGTAAGGACCACATTCAGATCCCACTTAGGATGCGGGCTGCGCACAGGTGGATACAGATGCAATAGACCTGCAAAGTGCCTTTTAATGACAGGGGTTGTCAAAGAAAAAGAGCAAGAGTCAGTGGACAAGTAGGCGGCAATATCCGACAAATAAGTCCTGCAAGACAAAACATGCATGCCTGAAGCTGCCAGATGAGAAGTGAAGGGCAGCACCGTGTCGATAGCAGCTTCTGTGGGGTCCAGCACCGTGTCGATAGCAGCTTCTGTGGGGTCCAGCTTTTTTGCTAAAGAGCAGTGACAGAAACAGAGCCATTTGCTCCTATACTGAGACCTGATCAAAGGTTTTCTAGCTGCTTGGATAATACACATATTATCCACGTACAAATTGAAGCTTTCTAAAGATTTGAACTCAGGCATGAGGCAGCCAAGCGGAATAATTGTGGGGAGGGGTGCCACATCTGCTGATCGCTCTGGTGAAGCAGGTCGGGAATCAGTGGAAGCCTGATCGGTGAGCAGACTGACAGATGCTGAAGCTCCGAAAACCAGAATCTGGCTGGCCACCACAAGGCTATGAACAGAAGAGTGCATTTTGACGTGTTCCTGAGCTTGCATAGCGCCCAGTGAATCAGAGGAAGAGGCGGGAAGACGTAGGCCCTCATGTTGTGCTACGATATCTCGAGAGCATCCACCAGGGAAGAAGCTACGAGCCTGTTCCTGGAAGCATAAAGAGAAAGTTTCCTATTCAATGACGTCGCAAAGAGGTCCCCTTCTGGAGTGCCCCAATGGGAAAAAAGGTCGGAGAGGATCTCTGTGTTCAGCTCCCACTCGTAGCTGACCACTGCTCGCTGACTGAGAGAGTCTGTCGTTACATTCAGCTGGCCCGGAATGTGTACCGCCAACAGCCAAACACTGTGCTGAATGGCCCATTCCCAAATCTGAAAAGCTAGATCTACATGGAGAGGTGACCTGGTACCCCCCCCTGCTTGTTGACGTAAAACATGGATACCGCATTGTCCGTGCGGATGCGGACCACCTTGTTCACAATCTCTGGCTTGAAAGCTTTGAGTAAGAAAAGAAAGATGAATTAGTATGTGTCTCAACTTTTTGTCAACACAGTAATGCTATTAGAGGGATCATCTTAAAAAACTGGCGAATTCTTAATACATCAGGAACATCTATACCCAGACCTCTATTTGCTTTCAAAAAAAGTAAAAATTTGAAGCAAAAGATTACTCGTGCCAGTAGAACTTTTCCTAAAGTGCATACAATCCGCGATACCAATTCTAACCCAGTGGTGGGACACTATCCCTGCACTTCATGTGTTGCTTGTAAGTTTTCCAAAAAAACTACGTCATTTGATTCACAGAGCAGAAAGTGGACCCTTCGTACCTTTACCACTTGTAAAAGTAAGAATGTCATTTATGCCATTCGTTGCCCATGCCAGTTGTTTTATGTAGGCAAAACAACCAGAGAAGTGAGTACCCGTATTAACGAACATCGTTCAAAGATCAGAACTCGAAACCTCAATGCCCCAATGGTAATCCATTTTGTCGAGATGGGCCATACGGCTGATCAGATGGAATGGTTTTGCATAGAAAAAGTATATGCACAAAACCAACCCCAACTATTAAAAAATTTAGATTACAAGGAACAAATGTGGATATTTAATCTAAAAACATTAACATTGGGCCTTAATACCATGGAACCATGGAATTCGAGTAACTAAATACTACCTGTCATAACATTTTATATATGTCGGGTAGTACACTGGTATACTGCCTAATCACGTGCGTCTTTCATCTGAGAGGGTACGGCCATTTAGAACGTAGGCCAGTTCAGTTTGTGGTCACGTGGTTAATTACGTGATCACATGATGTTTTTCACGCATATATCAATACCCTTGAAACGGTGATACTGTGTTGCACGCCACTTTCAATCGGACCCAGCTGGGATACGGGTGACTAGCTACTGTGAGAACTGGCGAGTTCTTTCGCTTAAGGTAAACATTCTGTCCTGTGGGGGCCTTTCGAATCACGGCGGTTTTCCAAATCGCTTCTTGCCTTTATTGTTTAGAGAAGGGAGCCCTACATCCTTGGCTTTCCGTTAAACCCCATCCGAGTCAAGCAATCTGGAGTCGGAAATATTGAGCAATATTCAAATGCAACCCCTCCCCCCCTACCTTTTTGAAATTCTCTAAATAGTAAGCTTTTCAGCAAGCCGTATTTGTTTAGTCACAATTGTGGTATTAATTCATCAATTTATTTTCAATTGGAAGTAATTCACTTTGGGTGTAGCCAATAATATAATTGTAAGAACAATCGGTCTCTCACATACTCAAACTCTTGTGTTGTGTTTAGGCCCATATAACATCAGGTGCAGCCAACCCTGGATCCGGGGAGTCACCTTCAAATTTATGACCGCTGGTTGAACGAGCGTTTGGACATTCTCGAGAAGAACGTTGGCGTCCATACACTTCGCTATCTGCAGGAACTTCTACGGAGAAGCTATTGTTTAATATAAGTGAACACAGCGTACAATTTAAGGAAGAGACGCACAGCCTTCCATTGCATGAATGAAGGTTAGTTAATATTCTTTAGGTTTATCTTAAGTATGTGACTCTCGTGTCCTGTCCGTGGGCCGCTGTAGTGGAGGATCGACATATTGACCTTGTGATATTTATGTGTACATTTGTATATCTGTAGCATTGATTCTGTCTATGGCCTGGCTCTTATCTGCCTCTCGGAGACACCAATACAAGAGGGTAGCACTACTTTCTGCCAGACACCTCAGGTCCATCCTGGAACTTTTCCCGGGTTGGTAGCAGGCTCTTGTATATTATTACCTATTGTTCCACTATAGATATTTTTATTATGGATGTTATATGTTTTTTGTCCAAGTACAAGGGCTTCACACATTGATATGTATTATCTGTGATTTTCTTTCTTTCTTGATGTTAGAATATACTTTTGTTACTCCTGATGAAGACGTCACTACACTAAAGTATATACGTCGAAACCGGTCGAGTTTGGACTAAGATGAGGTCGTGGTTAGAAAACTCTGGGACCCATCTTAATTGCCTAGGCCACTGATGTCATCTGCTGTGGCCCGTCAAATTGATTTCATGTTCTTTTTATAAATCTTTCAGATGAATTAATTATGATGAATTTTCTTATAGATTTTATGTCGTACATTGATTGGTGTTTAGTATGAATGGTTTGTCTAAATGGATGGATGAGGTTGTATGCTTGGATGATTGAATAAGATGATTTTTATTATATAGATGTGTCTTTTTTAATAAAAGTTGTTTCCTGCTATGTAAATTGTTATTACAAGTGCAGATTTAATCATGATTTGTTTGATATATTAAATTAGTATCAGGTTTAATAAAATCCTTGATACCGTTATTTTTGAATTGTTTCCTTTGGATGTCTTTCCGCTATCTAAATCTTAATTAATACTCCAATCCAAAGCGTGGGGTTTCCTGTGTCTTTCAGAGAATACATTGAAAGCTTTGAGTGCCAGGAAAATCGCCAGAAGCTCCAGATAATTTATGTGAAATTGTCTGTCCTGCGGCGACCACAGTTCGAAAACCTGAGGATGATCCATCGTCGCGCCCCACTATCATAATGGTCACCTGAGGGGAGGGCTCCTGAAAGGGCGCACCCACAGACAGATTTCTGGAAGAAGACCACCATAGGAGATCTGTCATCATGCAGATTGGAACCGGAAGCATCTTGGTGTCTGGGTCCACTGCCTGAAGCCAGGAACTCTGAAGAGCCAACTGTGTAAGTCGCATCGAGACGCGCGAGGGGAAGAGAAAGCACGCACGAGGCCATGAGGCCCAGAAGCCTCTGGAACCACCAGGCGGACATGCTTTCCGACTGAATGAAGACTTGACACGTGGTTAACAGAGCCGCCATCCTGTCCACCGTCAAGTACACTCTGCAGTCGATCGTGTTCCAACGGAAACTCAGGAATATCAGGTCCTGAGAGATTGTCATGGAGGATTTCCGGCAGTTCACCGACAGCCCAAGACTGAACAGGAGCTGAAGGAGAGACTGAAGATTGCTCGAGGCTTTCACCGGACAAGGACTGCGTAGAAGCCAGTCGTCCAATTATGGATACACATGAATACCCTGTAGTCTTAAAAAGGCTGCGATGACTGACATCATCTTCACAAAGACACGCAGCGCCTAGCTTAGACCAAAGGGGAGCACTCAATACTGGTAGTGCTCCTCTCCCAAGGAGAAACACAGAAATTTCTGATGCAGGCTCCAAATCAGGATATGCATATAAGCATCCTGAAGGTCCACAACACTAAGCCAGTCGCCCTTCTGAAGAGAGGACTTTATTTGGCCGGGCGTAATCATCTTGAATTTCTCTTGCGGAAGAAAAAGGTTGAACTGGGAAAGGTCTAGAATGGTGCGCAGGCCAGCCCGGTAGGGTTCTGGCACCATAAACAGACGAGAGTATAAGCCCTCCCCTCGTTCCACTAGGGGAACAGGTTCTATAGCCCTGATATCTAGGAGCTTCTGGACCTCAGCTCTGAAGGAGGGTGTCCACGATTGCCGAAAGGGAGGATTGCAGGGTGGGGTAGGGGGGAGGGGCAAGCGGAAGTCCGCCGGAGCGATGGACAAAACCCACCGGTCATTGGTGATGGTTTGCCACGCCTCCAGATGAGACGAGATTTGTCCTCCCACCGGAGTCTCCTGCGAGCGCCAAAAAATATCATTTTGCAGACTTTTCGGCGGAGAGACTACCTGTCCCTGAAGAGGAGGCTGAAGACCGAGAGAAAAACCGGCCACGTTGCTGCCTCCGGAGAGAGTTACCCAGCGGAGGATCAGTCCTACACGACCTGCGATCTTGGAACTCTCTAAAGCCTGAAGAGCATCCAGATGGGGACCCAGATCTCTGACCTTTGACTGGGGCCTTCACGAGCAGCGACAGAGACTTGGCAGTTTGCGTGCTCGCCTTAGTCTTGGTGAGCTCATCATCCGTTGAAAAATGAAACAACTCTTTGCCATCAAAAGGCAGTAACAAAACTTTATCTTGGACCCATTTGAAAACTTTGTTGCATGAAGCCAAGCCTGACGAGAGGTGTCCACTCCAAACATGAGGCCACGAGCCGAGGTGTCAACATGATGCGCAGCAGCCTCTACAATACCCTGCGCCAACACTCTAGCGTCTGACAAGCTGCCTTTAAAGTCTTCTAACCTGTTGACAGGAATGAACAACTGGAAGTCAGCCAAATCTTTCCAGTTTCATATTCACTGCCGCAAGTGTTGGCATGACACAATTGCAGCGCCGAATTGGCAAAAATCTTCTTGCCCAAGGAATCAAGCAATTTGTCCTCCTTAGGCAGAACTTGAGCCGCAGCAGCAGAAGTCGCAGAGTCCGGCTTGGATTGCAGATTGGCGGCCGCTTCCACCGTCGAGGACGGGAGCGATCATGACGCCAAGGCTACTTCCTCGGAGGTGTGAAGCCTGTAATGGGCGTTAATTCTTTTATTTATGTGCAGCCCGCTGTGGGGTTTATCCCAGACCTTGCGGGCCTCAGCCAGGACGTCCCTCTGAAGCAACAGGCCGGTGCGCTCCTGTGGAGATAAGGTCAGCGCCCCCGAAAGCACCCCTTCCTGCGGAGCGGGTGCGTCAGGCAATGGTATGTCAAGGAGTGACATGTCTAGTACCAGTCGTGAAATGCTCGGACAGAGCGGGGCTGGTCCTCACTGTCCTGATCTGCCAAAGGGTCATCTAGAGCATCCGGATCCGCCGACTGCGATGCGACAGGCATCAGATTGACATCACGCTCTGCTGAAGACTTGTCCACTGGTGACAAGGGAGGCAGAGGCGGAAGAGCCGGAGGAGGGCCGGGAGGCAGAGGAGGTGCTACCGCCAGGGCGACAGGCGCTGTGACAGGAACTGTCGGGGCAGGCAACGGAGTCTAAGAGCAGATTTCCCTAAAGAGGCCCTTAAAGTACTCCCTCATGGGATCAGAGTTCATTAGACTATGACATTTCCCAAAAAAGGCATCCTCTGCCGAGACCTCCGCCGGAGTGGGCAGAGCCCTCTCATGAGGAACATAACCCCACAAACCTAGAGAGCAGGTTACCAAGAGGGCCCGCCACCAACCGGGTCTACATACACCAATGGGGCAGATGTAGGAGGAAGCGAGACCAAATGTGGTAGTGGAATCCGAGCATGCCAGTCATAGGAAGGGCGGAACGGATTCACACTGTCGCATGGATAAGGTTGTCCACCAAAAAGAAGGTTCCCAGCACCCGCTGACGATAGCGTGGGTGTGAGGGAAGAATCCAAAAATGCCGCCGTAGACCATGCAGGAACGCCTGCCATTTTGTGAGCATCTGAGGAGAACTGCGTCACATGTGTAGAAGAGGCAGTTGAACCTCAGCAATGCCGGTAACAGGAGGAGTTACGTTCGACGACCTCTCCCTGTGCCCCCTCAACAGAGCCGGTAACACTGCGAGCGCTGGAAAGTTAAGGAATCCACCTCGCAGACAAGACCTTAACAGGCCTCTCAGTTCTGTTGTTACACACCTTAGTCTCGTTAAGAGGAACCTCGGAACAGAGTCTGGTCTTAATAGCTCCCCCGAGAGGGGCCTTGAACCGTTGTTCGGTACAGAAAGCCTCAACAGAGGCTTCAGGGCGTACCCCGGTGTCTGTGTGGGAAGCTCCTGACAAGGAGAACTCGGAGTTAACTCCGGTACCCAACGCCTCAGCTCGACTATGCTGGCTATTAACACCCGATCGGTGAACCTCGGATTTTAATCCGGTATAGGCAGGCCCCTCACGGAAACCCTCGGAGAAAACCCCGGTACGCCTATTAGGCCTGCAAGGCACCTCAGGGAAACCCCTGGTAGCAGAGCTTTTGAAGCCCCTCCCGGACCTCGAGGACCCCGGGGAGGAGTCCCCTGGCCGGGGTGCCCTGAAAAGTAAGGAACTTACCGGGCGTCTCTTCTTTCCGTCGATGAAGAGTTGGAAATGCGGCAGAGGAACCTTCTGGAAGATCCCCTCCCACAGACGAAGAAGACATTGAAGTGCCCGGACCGAAAGGGAGTCGCAGAAGAAACACAAGTCCCAACGGTGATCCGGTCTCAGACACTCCAAGCAGAGAGAATGGGGATCTACCCTAGCGAAGCGACGCTCGCAAGAGGTACAAGTGGCAAATCCCAGACGCTCCGGCATAGACAGAGGACGACGCGACAGCAGAACCGGAGCAGGAGAGAAGGACAACGGGAAGGAAAAGGCTTCCCAGTGATGCTAGTGTGTCCAGCCCCGACCGCGCAGAGAAAAGTACTGATGGGTAATGCGCAGGGCAGAGTTAAGGAGGGCCGGGGTTACGGCCATGTACGGTACCCCGTGTAAAAAGAGGAGGACACAGTTTTCAATTTGATGCTTTTTTACAAAAAGTGCTCCAGTCCTGTCCCACAGGACGGAATGTCCTAAAAGTATTGAGGAAAGGGGATGGGACGTAGGAGTAATGAGAGTAAACAAACATACCTCAATACCACATGGAATCATAAAAGGAGGAATTCCATCTACAACAATAGAGACAGAAACCAAACAACGTGCACCAGATGGCAGCCAATTTGAAAACAGTCACGTGGTCTAAATAGTTATTTCAAGAGGATGAGAGCAATGTCCTACCTGCGCAGAAAGGCCATCCAAATTGCACTACTACAAGAAACCCACGTGATATCCCACAGTCACACATATTCAGCAAATGGAGAGGGAAGGGATATGGCTCAGCATACTCCAATTACGCAAGAGGGGTCCTCATATAGTTCGCTCCAGGAGTGCCACACCAACTTCTATATAAGTACTCAGAGGGAAGTATCATATTATTACACAGATATGTAGACAAAAAAATAGTTTTGCATAATTAACACCTATGCACCTAACCAGAACGCAGGGACATTCTACCATTCATTGTACTCCATCCTGTCTCCGTGGTGCTCACTGGATCTGGGGAGGAGATTTCAATAGCGTACTAGACCCAGTTCTGGACAGATCGCAATACTCACAAATACCCCTCCCCCCTCATCTAAAGCGCTACAAACACTAGCACGAGACCTAGAGCTGCAGGAAATATGGCGATGGCTAAATCAAAGTAAACAAGAATTCTCATTCTACTCAAGTGTACATAAAATTTGTACAAGAATAGATTATGTTTTCACCGGGAAAAAACATATAGCAAGCACAGTAGAGGCTACATATGAGGGCAGGAATTTGTCTGATCACTCACCTATGATCGGGCAATGAGCCCTTACAGACCACCCAGCACCCACCCCCACATGGAAGTTACGAGCAGAATCGTTGTGAGATGATAGCTTTAGAGAGGACTTGAGACTCCAAACAAAATAATTCTTCTAACATAATCTAGGCAGTGTGGACAACACACGCACAGGTGGTCATACAGGGGGCAGCGATAGACACCGCACGAGGTGTCCGGAAAGATCTAGAAAACCAAATATCAAGAGTAAAATCAGAGATTAAAGAATTAGGGAGGACGAACACACCGTGAGAGAACAAAGAATGTACCCTTATAGCGTTGCAACAAAAATGCATAGAACACTGGGAAAAACTGGGCGATTTCAGCATGCAAAATACACCGAAAATGTACATGGACAGGGCGACAAACCAGGTAGACTCCTAGCCTGGTTGTCCGGAGCCTAGACACTAGAGAGCAGACGGTAGAAATAGCAGACAAATGCAGACACATATGGCGATCACAAACAGCGGTTAAAAATGCCTTTAGATACTTCTACAGCAAACTGTATGAAGATAACTTGCCCTCCAAGAAAGCATACATATTAGAAACCCTACAAGACATAGGACTACCGACTCCAACAGCAGAACAACGAGAAATGTTAGATAGCCCCTTTACTCTTGATGAGATACAAGGAGTTATCACCTCATTACCCACCGGGAAAACACCAGGTAGTGATGGGCTCCCACCTGAATACTATAAAGAGTACACAGCCCCACAACTACCACAAGTCCTACAAGAGGCGTACGAAATAGGTGCCCTCCCAGACTCGTTGGAACAGGCCCTGATACTACCTACCCTAAAACCAGGCAGGGACAGTAGACTATGCAAATCCTACTGACCAATCGCATTGAGGAACCAAGACACCAAGATCCTCAAAGCGGTTTTAGTAGAACGGCTCAAAAGAGTGATCACCTCATTAGTCCATCCAGATCAGACAGGATACGTTCCGGGTAGAGCCACAACAGCAAACCTGAGATGACTCAGGCAGTCATAAATAGAACACACACTAGGCCAGAGGGCTGCGCAGTAGCAGCTTTAGACGCCATCAAGGCTTTCGACTCTGTGCAATGGGAACGGCTGTTTGCCACACTAGAGCATTACGGGATAGGACAAGGATTCATGAGGTGGATACGCATGCGCTACACAAGGCCATTAGAAAGAGTCTGCACAGGTAAACGCATCTCTGATCCATTCCCAATCCGCAGGGGCACTAAACAAGGCTGCCACTATCGCCCCTCATATATTCTGGCGTTAGAATCCCTAGAGATTCATATGAGAGAATCATTCACAGACACAGGGCTCCACACAGATGGAACGACACATGTCATACCTCTACGCAGACAATATACTCCTATACATACAATACCCAGAAGACAACCTAGGAACATACCTAGAAGTATTAGATAACTTTGCACATTCACCAATTGTAAGGGAAAACAGAATCAATGCAGTGTAATCTAGTATCCAAAGCAGACTGGATTGTGCACCTGAAGGAGACTTTTGGGAAACTGCAAAAAAAACTTTATACAGAAGAAAAGGGATGTGGTCAGGAGTCTCTCTTTTGATGAGCAATATATCAATCTAATTTGGAGCAGCTCTTCTTCTAGGGCAGCAGGCCCAAATGGTCTGACTTATCAGGTGTTAAAAAATTATCCATCTCTATGGGCCAGGCTTTTGAATTGGTTGTTTAAGGAGATCATGGTAAAGCAGGAATTTCCAGTGTCCTGGAAATCTGCCATTGTCATCCCACTGTTCACGGGGGGGGTATCGGACTGCGGCGACCAACTACCAATCGCCCTCCTTGATATAGAAAGCAAAATATTTATGAGGATCCTGACGGGCGAGAAGCCTGGGAAAGAAGAATGAGAGTCCTTTCAGAATGTCAGACGGGCTTTAGGAGGGGTCTGTCCACAATGTTAAACGGAGTGGTAATAAATCTTATGACCGAGAACACAGGAAAGAAGGGGGAGCAAGAACTCTATGGGGATTGGGTGGACTTCTCAAAAGCCTTTGACCTAGTGGATAGAGGCAGACTGTGGCAAAAATTAAGAAACAAGGGCATACCAGAGGGAATCTTGGACATGCTCATAGAACTTCATAGGAACACAAAGCCGGTTGGACAAGGAGGGTCACCTATCACACCCAGTGGGGGTTGAATGGGGAGACAGGCAGGGTTGTCTAGGAGCGCCTCTCATTCTTTAAGTTTTATCTCTCTGACATGGGAGAGTACCTTGAGTCATCTGCATTGGCAAGTCCAATGTTAGACGGTGTTAAAATCCACTGGCTTGCCTACGCGGATGATGTAGTTTTACTCGATAAGACAGCAATTGGGCTCCAACGCCTTTTGAGTAAACTACATTGTTACGCAGAAGAAAATGGTCTAGCCATAAACCCCACAAAATCAAAGATAATGGTATTTCGACAAAGAAATAAAAAGGTCATATTCCAACAGTGGAAGATGGGTGGTCAGCAAATTCCAAGGGTTACCTTGGTTATAAAATATACGCATCTCCGGCTGCCCATAAGGTCGAACATGATATTCTCACGAAAACGAAACAACTTGCAGCCCGAATGAAAAAAATCTTGGTGAGATATTGTGAGTTCTCTCTGCGTCCTCTTATAAAATTCTACCAGGCCAAAGTGATCCCAATTCTGCTCTGTGGTATAGAAGCAAAACCACAGATTTGGGAAGGGAATTGGCAAAGATGGGAGGGTGTGTTGTGGAAGGATGTTCTTGGGTTGCCAATGTGCCTTCCCGTGGCAAACATCAGGATAGAATTGGGTTTAAAATTCTTGAAAGCTCAGGTTGGATGGAAATTGGTTTCCCTTTTTCGGCTGATTTTATTGGCCCAAGAAGGATCATTATATCCAGATATTAGAGCCCACCTGGGGAATAACAAATCGAAATTGCTCAGGTTGGATAGAAATTGGTTTCACTTTTTCGGCTGATTTTATTGGCCCAAGAAGGATCATTATATCCAGATATTAGAGCCCACCTGGGGAATAACAAATCGAAAATGCTAAAGAACCTCAACTGTCAAGTAAAAGAATGGTTGGACAAAATGGACATTGATATCGAAACAATAATTGAGAATCCGGTGAAAGCAAAAAAACAATAGGATAAGATGGACTGGATAAACACTATTGATGAAATACGATCTGTGAAAAATCCAAACCAATTGCAAAAAAAGTATACAGAATTAGGGCATCTCAATAAATACTTGATCAAGTTCCCGGATTGGAGGATTAGAAAAAAATTCTTGAGACTGAGATTGAATGTAGCACATACCGGGGAAGTCCTTGTAAAAAGAGGGCAGGGGGACCGGGCAATCCAATTATGTAAGATCTGCATAAATCCAGAAGAACAAACTAGTAAACATTTACTACTGGATTGTGAAGGAACCTGGCCTGCAAGGTGCATCTGGTTTGGTAAATTTGGGATCGAATCCCCCCACTACATTACAGAAATGTTTTGGGACTGGATGATCTGCGGATATTCACCTGGTCTGACAATTGCAGTGATTCGTATGTTGGAAAGCTACAATATTACTTTCTAAGACCCCAGGAGCTTAAGATGATTTGTAATCAGGGGAAAAGAGCGTGTATGCCCATCTAACGTGTTTTAGTAAATACTGAAATTGGATATGGAAAGGAAAGATGTATAGTAAGATCTGTTTTAGTTTGAATGGGAAACGTTTTAACCTTTGTTAATCCGCCCTTCCCCAGACTCTACTCTAAGTCTTTGGAAGAGGGTGGAAAGATGTGAATTGTAGAATTGTACGCAATTTTAACCTCAAAATGTGGACTATGTGTACTGTGGCAATTTCTTTTCAGTTATTATCCTCTCTAAGTTATTTTGTAAAAGGTTGGTAAACCAAATACAAAAAAGAAAAAAAAGTATTACATTACTTTGCACATTTATCAGGAATTTCCATCAGCAAAAGCAAATCCTGCTTGTTGCCCCTAGCGAGCTGGGTAGGCAAAACAGAAGATCAACTTCCCTGTCTTTAACTCAAATGGAACGCGCACATGTTTCGCTACCTAGGTATAAATATATACCACAAGATATAAAGATACTCATAATGCCAGCACACTAAGAGCAAAAAAAGGGCTTAGAGACATCTATAGAATTCTGTGAAAAACTCCCTCTGTCAGTGATGGGATGGATATCGCTAGTAAAAATGATTGCCCTCCCCAGATTACTATGTCATTTTATAAACGTGCCATACCTCATACCAAAAGCTTTTTTCAAAGACCTCAAATCAATGCTTCGCAGCTTCATATGGGGGAAAAGGCAGAAAGAGAGTGGCTATGGAAGTACTATGCAGAGACTACGCAGAAGGCGGAGTGCACCTCCCACACTTTGAACTGTACTATTTATCAGACCAAATGCAACATATAGCAAGTTGGCTGGCAGACATGGAGACAGTGGAGCATGACCTCCTGAGCAACACTGTGTCCCCATATTTTCTCAAGGAAGCGTTGTAGCTAGAGAGGAACAGGATCACACAACCCCAAACGCTCTTACAACTAGGACAACAACTATAGAACAGGACGAAGAAAATTCGGAAAGTGGATGAACCATACTCCCAGCAGATACCACTGGCGTCTCCGAATGGAACCAACAACAAACACCTCAAACAAAGCAGAACTTACTGGGAGACCAAGGGAATAATCACAATGGGAGACCTAGCTCCAGCGGGGATGATATTACTGTGGTCAATATATAACCTCTGCAAGACTTGCCAAACAGCTAAAGACTGTAGTGGCCATCCCCGACAGCCTTACAAACAGAAAATCCAGTGTTAGGCCTGCTATACAATGTGACCGAAGGTGGACATACAGTATTCAGGCTATACCATGCGCTCATGGAAGAAATACCCAAAGACTCAGCCGAAGGAAAACAAACATGTGAAGCAATAATAGGAACAGCGATCACAGATAAAGAATGGACTAAAGCGAAAATATATCCCAAGAAGATATCCAGAAATGGCAGACTGAAACAGTTACATTTGTATGTCTTACACAGAGCATATCTAATTCCAGACAAGATATCACACTTTCCTGGCGCTAAAATACAAAGCTACCTAAAATGCGGAAAAGAGAATGCAGATCTAGGGCATATGTTTTGGCACTGCCCCAGCAATCCAAAGGTACTGGCAAGAAATAGAACAACGGCTAGGTGAAAACGGGATAAAAGGCCAAAACTGGACAATAGAAGCTTGCCTCCTATGTCTATATAAATACCCGAACAAAAACAGAGCAATGAAAAAGATGATAGACCTTGCGTGGGCACTTGCCAAGCGGTGGATAGCGATGATGTGGAAAGCCAAAGATGGATCAAATGTGGAAACTTTGTGGAAAGATTTTAATAGGTGGACCATGACAGAAACAGCAGTCTGGTACGAAGCACTAAGAAAGGGCAGGAAAGAAAACTCCACAGACATTTTGGAATGCACTAGTACAAGAATTATTCAGCTCGCCAGACGACAAACCCCCTAAACATACCATCAGATGAGAAAATAAGCACAAGATAACTGAGAAACACCTAAAGATTCATAATCAACAACACGCATCATCCCCACAGACTCTTGACCCAGGAAACCTGCAGCTTCAAAAGTAGCGCCTTGTGACATAGTTACTGTTTTAAGTTGGGGTTTAGGGAGGGTACCGAGGGAGGGCTGGGAATGAGAATCTGACAAGACGACAAAATACTATACTGAGATATGTTTCATTGTATTTGTAAAACTTTAACAAAACACATAAAAAACAAAATACCAGATGTTAGAAGTACTTTTAGTTCGTTCATTAGTGAAAAACAAGGATTGTGTACGTTAGCTTTGCAAGATTTCCACTGAGCGCTAAACTCTAAAGCATCTATTATTGCTTAACTGTATTGAGGACTCTGCATTTTGGGAGTATTTTAGCAACTTACAAAACTATAACGGCTGAAATTTGGTGGAAGATACTATGAGGGGGAGAGAGTATAGTGCTGATTCTAGCGACAATTACATTTCTGAATGTAGTATTTTTGTGATTATCAACAATTGAGAGAAGAGCGTGTGATGAGGATAAGATTGTTTTAATGTTGTTATGTGATTTTATATTTTATTGGAGTTTATGAATTTGATATATTAGTATATTTTGATATACTTGGATTTATGTGTGTGTATAGCGAAAGGTTTGTAATAAGCCAAACGGTAAATAGAAAATAAAATACAAATCTTGAATAAGTGCAAATCCTGAGAAGAAAATAACTTTTATGTTTTGTCGTGTTGCATCAGGCCCGCTGAAATAGAAGACTTTGAATGACAGAGGCTTTGGCACAGAAGGTCCTGATGTTGAAGTCTTGAACTGCATCCTCGTGCTAGAGAAGCCGGGGAGCGTTCTAAGCTCGAGTGTGACGCCTTGTCCGGTGCTGAAAACGTGGGTAAGGGAAGCCAACGGCTTGAATATCTTGACATATCATTTCTTGACCACTTTTCTTTTGCATAACATTGTTTCCCACACTATTTGGATTTAGAAGTAAGGATTGGCAATAGGTTTATTACAATTGGCCCTTTTATGTTGACAAGACACCACTAGAACTGCATTATTATTATTTGATGGTGTTAGCCTGCTACCATCTTTAGATTTAGTATTAAATGGGCAGTTGAAGTTCTATAAACACTCTTGAACTGTGATCACTTGTGTCCGTTTTACTATTTGATACCATGCCTTCCTTACACTATCCTCGGCTTCACCCGGCGTCAGGGGGCTTTCCCTGCTTACACTCTCAGCTCTCTCTCTGGACTTTGCCTCGCTGTATGCTGCTTCTGCTCGTCCTTCCCAGTCATCATTCTACTCATCGCACTTATATGGAGGTTGCTCGTTAAAGAGACAGATCCTGTTTCTTGCTTGCAGATGTCTATTTCAGTGATGGCTCTTGCCCAATCTCTGGCTTCAATAGCGTTCTGCATATCTGATAGTCCCATTTATGCCACCATGGGAAATGGCGTAGTGAGTTCCTCACAAGAACGAGAGTCCTTGAACCCAAAGGGGGAGTCTCACCTTGTGAGGTCACATTTGACTCGACCCCTAGGGACGGTGTTGCAGAGTGGGCTCACGTCCCTATCCTCATGGGGGGCTCCCCCTTGTGGAGAAGGGACAAACCTGCAATTCGTCACAGCACACTGAGGTAGAGCTTAGATTTTGAACAAATCAAGCTAATCCATCCAACCCAGCTTTGCCTCTACTCTTTAAGAATTAATAATGACTTTGCTAGGTCAATCTATTATGAAATAATGGCACCGGCCCTATATAATGCCTATACGGGAGACATCGGAGACCACAAAACCACAATAAGAGCATTCCCTCCCAAGCTTGGCAACAGTAAAATCAGCCGCTTACTCCATGCGGACGACATCATCCTGCTTGACCAGACAGCCATTAGCCTCCAACGCAGATTTGACGCTTTGGAAACCTACACAAGAGAAAACTATCTTGAGATCAACGCCACTAAAACGAAAATTATGATCATGGAGAAATCCCGGAAACATAATGAAACTGGACAATGGCTTATCAAGGGGAAGATGGTGGAATAAGTAACATCTTTCACATACTTGGGAATAACTGAACGGCAACCTGAAAGAAACAGCCATGCAAGAGACACTCTGGGCAAAAACAAAATGTCTGACCTCGCAAAGATAATTGACAGAAAATATGCCTGCAATTCATTTTTACAAGGCAAAAGCTACGCCGGCTATCACCTACGGTACAGAGGCGATGCCGGCGATTCCAGATAGTATATGGACAAGGCTGGAAGGATCCTTCTGGAGAAAAGTCCTGAACCTACCTTCATCCACGCCAATGGCCTCAGTGAGGAGAGAACTGAGCCTAGTATCATTAAAATCAACGTTGCTGTTAAACGGATTGATGCTTTTTCGCAAAACTCAAACTTTCAACCTCAAACTGTTCGAGATAATCCGCGAATAAATAGAAAAAGAATCCAACGAGATGCTGAATGGGTGGATGCGGAAAAACAGGCACCTGCTCGAAACTATCAAAAGCTCGGAAAAAGAACTTGAAGAAAACCCAGATAAAGTGAAAGCCTGAGTAAAAACTTGGGATTGGATACAAACCCTGCAGGAGGCGGAAAAAATAAACTAACTCTCCACCGTCCAGTGAACTTCCAAAAGTTCAACATGACAGTAGAATACCTGGCTAAATTTCCAAACAAAGGCACCAGAGCAACCTTCCTAAGAGCCAGACTAAATTAGCTAAAAACTAATGAGATCTTAGCAATAAGAGGAATCACCCCACAAACTCGTGCCGTTTCCTGAAGAGAGTAGACACAGTGGAAACAATAAGACATTTACTACCGTCCTGTAAAGGCACAACCTCAAACAGACAGACCCACATTGGCCATTTATTCAAAGATGTCTATACCCTTGACGAAACACACTGGTCGAACCACTTGATGAGCAGTAAATCAACAAAACTAGTAATTGCAGTTGTGGACTTTTTCCGAAGCCTTGGACTCGAGTCTTTGGCCACTGAGACCACACACAACGGAAGGATAACAAACTGGAAGTGGAGCTAAGAACTCACGTCAGGAACTGAACACGTAACTTTACTCATTTTAAGACGAGACACACAACCAAAGGAACAAAAATCTTGCAAAAATGTAACTATCCAATTAAGACAAGAGAAAAATAATAATAATAATAATTATGAAATTACAACCCTAAGTATGTGAAATTTTCGCCCGGCACGCATTTCTTCCCCTTGATAAACCAACTCAATCATGGTGAAAAATATTGTTATAGATTTGTTTTTAGTGATATGGAGGTAATTCAGCTGGAAGTAAACAGTCAAGTAATCAAAAGAACATTAAAGACCTATGGGATGGTATCCAACAGAACCAAATTGGCATTATAGAACTGGGGCTCTCCGTGAACAGAGCCCAATATGTGCAGTAAATATCTTAGACTTCAGACACAAGGGTATGTCAGACAGAAAGAGGTTAAATAATAAGGTAAATATATTTTAAACCACTTTTTGGACAATATTTTGGGTTATATCCCAAACTATGGACAGACCTGAATCTAGGTGTCATGTAAAAACAGCTATATGTTTTACCAACGATGCAGGGACGGGGACGTGGCCAGCTGCAAACCAATGTAGAGTGGCACACCATGAGCTCCCACACAGATTCCCTAAAATCCTGCAAAATCCCTTGCAACCTTGAAAAGAGTCCACAAAGGGAAAACAAGAAGAGAGCCTCCCTGGTAGGGCCAGAGAGGGCAAGCAGTACGAGGCTGGCTGATATAAGATGCTCAGTGGCGTCGATAAACAGTGCTAGGAGGAGCGCTCCCCTGCTATGTACCTGACCCTTACAAACGAGTGATGGGGACACTGCCTCCCTCCGAAGCCACTCGGGTTGCTGTGGCAGCAAAGGTCCTGTTGATGGCTCCCCAGTGGGCAGTCTCATTGGCTTTGCTTCAGAGGCCATCAGCCTGACCTTACCATGGCTACCACTTTGGTGCCGTGCGGCCCAGGCAGACTGGCAGTGAAGACTATGCTTGCCGCTGGAGCAACAGAAGGCTATGGTGGAGGAGGTCCTGTCAGTGGTGCCCTCGGGAACCGTCTTGTTGACCATGCGCCAGAGAGCATTGGCCTGACCATATCATGGCCACTGCTTAGGCACTTTGGGGGCACAACAAACTGGTGGTGCAGACTAGGCTTACCTCCGGAGCTACTATGGTGCTTAGGCAGGCGGACTGCTTGCCGGCGGCTCCCTTAAAGGGCTGTCTCATCGGCTGTGCTGTAGAGACAATTCGCCTGACTTTACCATCATACACAGAGGATCAAGGTTGAAAAGAAGTTGGCGATGGACTTCTCTGATTGGTTTCTCATCATCTGAATATAAATAGATTGCAGAAAACCCAAAACAAGTGGAGCAGGTTTCTCGAGCCTTGAGCAAATGGAGGCCGGGCATGGATACTTAGGGTGTTTATGAAATACTATGTCCCCTAGACCTATTGAATTCATGCTGAACTGCATCGCTTGCAATACTTGAACAGGCAGACCCTTTTGTGCGATCCACAACCATTATAAAGGGAAGGGGTTTTTCATGCGTTGAGTGGCATCTGCAAGCTGTCCCCAAACTAAGCTATATCACACACCAGTCGGAATCACCCTGCTGTATAAGTGGAACGTTTATAACATAAAATATTTCTGCAATGAATAAAATACTTTGGGATACAACGTCCTCCTGTGCTGCGCTCCTGAGAAAAAGGAAACAGGTAATTATGCCTGGTTGGGGCAATCGAGTCAACAATGCTCCGTCAGTATGGTGTGAACTAAAAATAAGTCTTGGCACACACCAACCCAAGCAAGACAAGTATACGATCACCAATCGCTGACTGAATTTGGCGGATATATTGTTGCCTGCTTGGATTTTCCTTGGTCCTGGTTACATTGTGCCCATATTGACTCCTTATCGGTGGATACTCTGTTTGCTCACCAGAGGTCTATTTAAACACAGCTGCGCGCATTAGCACATGAACATTCGAGCAGGTGCATCGTTGAGTGCTGACTCACTGACTGGCTGCAGCTGTGGCCTGGTGATGGACCGGCGTAGGTGGAAAAATGAAGGTGCAGTTAAATCTACTAATTCTTTGAAGGGTGCTAGAAATAAGGAACATGGTCACTCGCTGGTCAACGCATCCCTTTCTGAAAAATTGCAGGACACTGAAGCAAATGCGCCAGAAACACTGCTTTGCTGCCTTACAGCTAGGAGTGCTAATATCTCTTCAACCTGCCCTCCGTGTGTCCCCGATTACTTCTTTCCTCCTTCTAGAACGTACTTCTCAATTTGGGTTATTCTCTTCAGTGGGATTCTATTGGTTGTCGAGAGGAAAATGCTCTGATAAGAAACATGGCTGAATGTAGCAACATAACTGGTTTCAACTTGTCCAAGTCACCCGATTTAGCAAAAAATATGGTGCAGCGGAAGAATTTGATACCCTAAATGAGTTCACGTCACTGCAGTCAGAAGTGACTGAACTGTCGGTCACAGTAAAAGTGCTTTTTATGCTGTGTTCCAATATAGCGCAGGATCAAAAAGAGCGAGAGAGTGGAGTCTCCCTCATATAATTCTAAGTGCGGCAGAAGGAGAACTAAAAGAAGGAGGAACCTGCACAAGCATGCCTGGGTATCACCTTGTCGGAACACTCCTGTGTGAGGGTCTCTATCAAAGGCTAATGCTGGTTCACTGGCTGTCACATCATCTTCTGGTATAGTATGTGTCCAGACGACAGAGGCTTTTGAATTGGTTGCAATGGATAAAAGAACTAAAGAGCCTACAGGGCAGCCTAGGCCTGGCCCTTTGGATAGATGGCTGCATAGGACCAAAACACAAGTTAGTGTAAACGCTGAACAAGAAATAGCCGACTCCTTGCTCTCATCTGCTAGCACTCCGGGGCCTGCAAGAGTAGCCCCACCGGGTATCCTCCCTAAATAAGATAATAGAAAAAAGTTGAGGATAGGAAAAAAAGGAAAAGTACAACTCGTAAATCTAAATAGACAGAATGTGAACAAGGTAAAAATCATCAAACCTTTTGCAAAGGAGGATAGTCCTTATTTGAATAGGGGCTCGGTCTTTCGGTTATTTCATAATATTCCACAGCTCTCTTCGATTACTTCTAAGGATATTTCCTTGGTTGAGTTGCCTGCGTGTGACAGCCCTACAATTTAGACAGTAATCCACTTTATATCACCGATTATTTTTGAATATGTATTCTGGTACAAACTATTGAAGCTGAGCTTGCATCGGATCCATCTTGGAATTTAAAAGGTTTGAATAATCTGAAAATGATTAGGACAGATTTGGGCTGAAGGTTAAACAGCTTTATACTAATCTAGATAATTTTGAGCTGTCAGAGCAGAATACAGATTGGCCCTGGCTCTCTGCTTTGCTATGTAAGAAGGACTGAGTACAAGATTGTTTGGTGAAATCTGTTACAGGTGTGTTGTACCCCGTGGAATTTCTTTCATAGAACACTCGCGGCTCACACTCATTCCCTCTGCACCAGGGAGGGATATGTCAGAAAAGTCTGATATTTGTATATTGCAGATAACTTGGATGATCCAAACTTTATGCATGGATGGTTATACGAGTCTACAGAGGTTTGACACAAAAAAAAGATTTTGGGAGCTCTTTCAGTGGTCTCATTATTAGGGCTAGATCTGACTTGTCCATCATGGAATATTGACCTTGTATTGTTAACAAGAATGCTTTGACTACTGTGGTGTATATTCCGTTGGAGCAGTCAGAATATAAATTCCTTTTGATAGATATATAAATATATCCTCCTGGTGGTGGTCTTTCGATATTGCTGCGTAGTTATAATACTGTATTGAATTCATGATTAAATGATTCTAATGGTTTGCAATTTGTTGTGGCTGGTGATTTTAATTCTACCTGTGCCATTTTTAACAATAATGAACACATTATTCCAGCTGCTGATTTAAACTCTGACATTAGTTGGTCTGCCTTTCATATGGATATGGGCTGAAATCTCTTAATCCGAGAGATGCAGAAGTAGCTGAGATGCAATATCCAATTTTCACCTCGTATAGGGGTGATTTGAAGTCCAGAATAGATTATATCTCTGTCACACAATCCCTTAGATATGTCTTTGTTGAATATTTGCCCCTTGATACAGGTTTAAGTGAGCATGTGGCATTGGAAAGTCTACTTAATATTGGGATGCATGATGAGCAAAGTAAGCCACCAGGCTTAATAGACTGTATTTGCCAAGGAAATCGATTTTGTTGGTCCTTGAAACATTTTAAGAAGTATGATAGGCTGCTCCAAAATATATTCCAGGCATGTGTTAATTTAGAAGGATCTGATGCATTGGACTCTGGTTGTACAGCCAAGGCGATCCTGAATGAAATCCACTGTGTGGTATCAACCCTCCGTGATTCGCAAAAAAAAAAGTAGTGCTGCCGAAGAATATGGGGGGTGTTATATATGATGCTGATATTGTAAGGAAGACACAATATAGGGCTGAATTGAGATACTCTAAAAAGTGGATCATTGTTGCAGTGTAGTTATGACTCAGCGGGTGAGTGGTATTCTTTTGAGGTGGATGACATTGTTGATAAAACCTAAACCCACCCAGAGCACTAGGGCCGGATGTCATCCTCAATGTAGTAATTAAGGCTGATCCATATGTTTGGGAAAAATTGCTTCAAGTCCCTTTCGTCAATATTGTGACCGCTGGTTTTATTCTTGAATCTTGGAAAAGGGATAGCATTATTCCTGCATTTAAGAAGGGTTCTAGGCTTGACCCGTGAAATTATAGATTGCTGGCTTTAACAGACTTGATATCTAAAATCTTTTCTATATATATTTTGAAAAAGCTAAATGTGAGAAACCTGAAGGTGTCTCACCTTCTAGTCCCCGGGGATATGTCATCCAAGTGGCCAGGACACGGCCATCGCTTTTGGATCCAGTTCCTGGAGGTGGACTAGTGCGGGAGGATCACCTGGATGAGGGGTCTTCGGGGAGTGGAAGTGGGACATTGAAGGGTGAGACATGGTATCCCCTTGCCTGTAACACCTCTTCCCCATAGGAAAGCTAGCAACTCAACCCCCCCCCCCCTTTCCCGACACAAACATTTTCTTACAGACAGCTCACCGTGACCGACAACGGACTAACGCCAGAGCATGTCCCAATACAATGGTCAGGCAAGGTCAGGCAATGACCGATCATACACACAACTGACTTCCATCACACTGATTGTAACTGTTTATTTGTACAGCGTTTATACACAAGTGAAGTCCTTCAAAGCGCTTCAAGGCAGAAGGGAGCAAGAGAGTACAGTAGTCATTCTTCCGAATGATCTAACAAAAAAATTAACTAGCATACTAGGCCACACTGCGTTTCTCCTAGTCCAAGTGCATGAAGTGTATCAGGCACAAGAGATTAGGGAGGGGAGACAAAGGGGGGACAAGACGGAACTTACTAGGCCTAGTAAATTCAGGTCATGCAAGTGTACAGACGGAAGTGCAAGGGAGGGGGGAGGGGAACAAGTGCGCCCAGCCCAGTAGGGCTCTGGGTTAAGTGCAGAGAGGTTACCCCTCTCATGGAACATATGCTGGAAGTGCAGTGGTGCTGAGTATTAGGCAGAGGCCCGGAGGCAAGTGCAAAGACTGGCGGTGGAACCTGGCACCTGTGAGGCTCTGGAGGTGAGCCAGTTGACCAGTCAGCTAATGCTAAACAGAGTTAGGGGAGAGGTGGAGGATGGAGAGACAGAAAGAGAGGAGGTTAGCGAGGGAGAGAGGAAGAGAAGAGGAAGGTCTTGAGGAGTTTCCGGAACATAAGGAGCTCTGGCTGAAGACAGAGAGAGGCAGGGAGGCTGTTCTAGAGGGAAGCACCTGAAGCACCTGCAGAGGATAAAGATCTACCCCCAAAGGATAAAAGGCAGAGCACGAAAGCACACTCTGAGCGAGGCAAAACACACGAGGAAACAGCAGTTCCAAGATGGCAGTTTAATACGAGGAGAAAGACAGCGAGACTAGAGAGGGTTGCAAGGGGGGACGTGCCCTTGACCTGTAAAGACCATTACTTTTGTGAACCTTGGAAATTAAGAAACCTAAGACCAGTAACTAAAGTTGATCAAACCTGTACAGTGTGTCTGAGGTACCCGGGGCTCTCCCGCATCGATAACCAAGGCAGAGAGGAGCGATTGCCACTGTGGTACTGTCTTTGGCTCCTACAACAAAGCAGCGTCAGTAAAGACAGCACAGCCGGTGAGTCAAGAGACTGATACCAAACCAGTCTGTGCTTTGAACCAAGGTTGCAAGCAGCAACATTGTATGACGATATCTAAGAGAACAGTGTGTGAGGTGCATGTGACAAGCGATGTGAATATAATTGGAAACCAAAGGAGTGACTGAACTTTGGGAGGCCAAGAAAAAGATACCGTAGACAGAGCGGTACAACGCCATGTGGGTGCTCATTCAAAAGTCTCTATTAGGTATCCAACTGAGGCCAAGTGTAAGAAAAGGGAATCTTGAGATCGAAGTGGTCCTGCAGCGGGTCAAGTTAAACCCTGTGCACATTCGAAAGTCTTTGATGGTTTAATGTATACTGCAATTAGTCCGAGCCTGGCTGAGGGAGACTAATTGGGGAACTGAAAGGCACCAGAGCCCGGCTGAGGGGGTTCCGGGGTGAACCGTGAGTCACCTGAGAAAGAATATTCTCTCAACATTATAATAAGGGGATCTGAGCCTGGAAAAGGGGGATACAGGAGGAACACCCACATTGAATACTTGTAAAAGGAAAATAACTTTTGCATCTTGTGTTTTTGTACATCAGGCTCTCTGAATCAAGAGACTTTTTAAAAAGTAAAGAGACTTGAACACAAAAGGTCCTGATGCCGGTAATGGAACTATTTCCTTGTGCCGCAGAAGCCAGAGTGTGTGCTTTGCTCGAGTGAACCGCCTTGCCCTGTGCTCAAAACGTGGGGAAGGGAGGCCAACGGCTCGAACATCCTGACATATCATTTTGTGAACACTTCTTTCTTTTTCATGAACGCTACCTCAACCTATTTGTGAATTAGCGGTAAGGATTGGCAATAGGTTTCTTAGTATAGGCCCTTTTATTTTGACAAGACTCCACTAGGACTGCATTATTATTATTTGATGGTCGTAGCTTACTCCCATCTGTAGATTTAGGTTTAGACAGGCGTTTATCATACCATTGGGAAAGTATAAACCCCCTTGAATTGTGGTCACTTGTGTCTGTCTTAGTGTTGATACCATGCCTTCCTTACATGTGGTGTCAGCAGTGGATGTGACTCAATTGAAACAAATTGGGAAACCCTACAATTCCAGAAGCTTAGTCATAGAGCCTCCAACCCCTCTGTTGCCACAAATGAATGAATAGGGCTCGATATCTGTAGCAGTAGAGAGGCTACTTTCCCTCCTGGGAAAAGAGGAATGATTCCCACAGCCTTAGTTTTGATACCCCCTCCTGGGTGTTATATAAGATTGGTGCCAAACTCTGGCCTGGCTTGGAAGATTGGTATAGAGGTTCTAGCAGGCATCATCGATCCAGACTTCCGGGGAGACAGAGGTTCTCTTAGAGAATCTCTGTGAGAACCCATTTGTGTGACTCTTAGAGGACTCACTAAGTAAACTTGTGGTGGATCCAAGCGCATTTAGCAAGGATATGGCCTCACAAACTAATGAATCCTCCTGTCTAAATGCTGGAATTCGGACAAGCAACATGGATAAGGCTTGTCAATTTAATCTTCAAAAAGAGCTACTAGATGAGGCCTCACAGTCGGACTACTGTGGCAAGGTAGATATGGCACCGCACAGTCTTTCGACAAATAAAAGTAGTATAATCACAAGGTCCAACACTGTCAATTCCACCTTGGAACCTTCTGCTGCCATTGCAGCAGTTGCACAGAAACCGGTTCAAAAGGTCTATAAACCCCCATACAGACAAATGTCCTCTCCAAGTTGGGTTCCTCCCAGAACCTGTGTATTAGAAAGTGTTGAATGCCCAAAACAGATTCGTTCTTCATGTCAATATTAATTTTATGTTATATTTAAGTTTTTACTTTCCAATTGTTCATTGATTTTATATAACAATCTAGTTAAGGCAAGAATCATCTGCATACTATCACCCTGCATACATCGTTCCCAAAATGAAACCCTTTCTATAACAGTGGGTCCGGGTGCATAATCATCCAATAAAATAAGTCTGAGTTGCTCAAAATGTGGACAGTAAACCACAACGTGCTTAATTGTTTCTCTCTGCATTATATTTTCACAAAATCGACAATTTAAGGCCGGATATCGATGCCTGACATTATCCCATTTCTGCATGCGTTCAAGAGTTCCAAACTGATTTAGTCTAAATCTTAAGTAGACATTTCTTATCTTATTACGTGGACATAACTTGAGATAATGAGGACATGTACCCCACTTTCGCGGACTAGAGGCATACTCATTATAAAGAGTGTACTCAGTATTTTGGTCCAAAGTTAACATCCAATCCCACTCATGTAATTTACGTTTGTTTCTTGCCAGGCCTAATATAAGGTCTTCTGTTGTAACATTAATCTGCTTTAATAATAGGTTCATTTCACTCTTGAACAATTCCATTGAGGGAACAGCTCCATTCATTAGTATCTTATTTAGGTCTTGATATAGTGTGTTTTTGGGAGGACAAAGTATTTTTGTATAGCAGGAGAGTTTACTGGATTTCCATTTCATCGCTAGCGATGATATGCCTAATTCCTGCCTGATAATTGAATTTGGTAGGGCCAATGATAGGCCTAAGGTTTTTTTCCAAAGAATTCCTTGGATTTTATTTAGAATCGAATCAACATTCGTTAGGCAGATGTCCAAGCCATACAACAAGATGGGTTCGACTTTTAGTAAATAGAATTCCTTTAAAGGTAAAATTGAAAACAGGCAATATTTTCTGTAAATGATTATCATCATCGATTGCAGCCAGCGTGCTTTAGATGATAAGAGCTCTTGCCATGATTTAAAGGAGTAATTATTTGCTAATGAGTATCCTAGATACTTTATTGAGTTGACCGTTTCCAATCTACCTCCATTCAGCGTCCAAAAATAAACTTTTTTCTTTTTTTTCCCATTATGGAAAATGATAACATGTGATTTGTTTATATTCGCCAAAAGATTATGTTTCTCAGCATATATCTGAAAATGATCTAACTTTAACTGCAGACCAGAGGGTGTTTTGTCAAGAATGACAATATCGTCAGCAAAAATTAGACAATTTATTTTTAGTTCATCTAATCTGGGAGGAAACATATCCTTTCCAATCCAAAGATTGTCCATATCAGTTAAATATAAATTGAATAGGGTTGCGGCCAAATTGCACCCCTGTTTAACACCCATTTCAGTCGAGATGCAGGGGGTCAAAAGGCCTGTCCTATTTATTCTAATTTGAAAGGAGGTGTTGGTGTGCAACATTGCTATAAGCTGAATCAAATTACTCGGGAAACCCATAATAAGTAATTTGGTCCAAAGTAATTCGCGTATGACACAGTCAAACGTGTTTGTTAAATCTAATGATGCGAGATATAGTGCCCCTGTGTCTGGTATTTTGGATTTAGCAAATAAATGTGCTAATATAGTGGCATTAAGAGACGTTGCAATATTTCTTCTGAAGCCTGTTTGGTTTTTAGAAAAGATGTCATTATCATCAATACAAATTTGAAGTTTTTTTGCCAAAAGTATAGAAAAAACTTTCGCAGAGGCATCCATTATAGCAATAGGACGAAAATTTGCTGGATCATTAGGATCGCCTTTTTTGTAGATTGGAATAATGATCGTGGTTCGTCATGAGTCCGGAATTGTATTAGTGTCAATGATCATCTTAAATTTTGTATAAAACACAGCAGCCCAGAAGATTGGATCGTCTTTTAACACACACGGAGATACTCCATCAGAACCCGCTGCTTTTGATGATTTCAAAGTATTAATAGCATCAACTATTTCTTCCTTAGTAAAACAAAGCTTATCAGAGATAACTGTATCCAGAATACCTGAATTAATGTCAACAAATAATAAAGGTAATTTAAACTTATGAGATATATATACTCTCCACGCCTCGGCAGACACAGCAGTGCTTAGTTCGGTCTGTTCCAAGTTCTTAGTATTATTAATCATCGCCCATAATTGGCGAGTATCTTTTGATAGTAGGCTTTTTAAAGTACGCCAATTATCATTTATCCTTATTTCGCGTCTTATACAATTCATCAATCGTTTGTATTTCTGAGAGATTTTATTTTTACTTTGTAGGCGTGTATCATAATTTATAATCGTTTTTTTTTAACTTTCTTATACAGTAGCTTTTTTCTTGTTTCAACCTAGTTATTTCTTGATCAAAGGCATGTTGATGTTTAGGTCGAACAGGGCCGGGCGTATTCAATATGGTATTAAGATGAATATTTATTATCATCGAATTCCAAGCTTCCTGATAGATGGCATTATAGGATGAGTCCCCATCCATGGGTGTTTTCCAAAGATCCTTATTAACTAAGTAGTTTAGTTGTCTACACGTTGATAATGACCAGCCCACCGAGAGATGTGGACGTTTTATTTTTATCATTTTAAGAGATGGACTTACTTCCAAGGGGGTGATAGAGATTGTTATGATCAGGGATATGTTAAAATGATCACTATAATTAACATCAGAAATGGATATTTTATTAACATGTGAGATTCGCCATTCAGATATAAAGAAGTAGTCTAAGTAAGAAGATGCTACACCTCTTTTCCATGTACCAGTATGGACTGAGGGTTCAAAGTCAACCTGGAATAGATTCCAGTTCTCAAAATACTGTTTCCATTTTTTCCCCCTATTGATTAATTTCTCTTTATGTTTAGATTTATTATGAAAAGCATCAGGATATTGTATAGTAGAACATATTGAATTGAAATCGCCACCAATCAAAATGGTGTACATGGGATTGTGTTCACTTGCCACTAAAAATATAGCATCAAATGCATCAAGAAAGATTTCTATTGGGCCGTCCACTGGATTGTAATAGATGCATATCAATAAATACGGATTGTCCGAGTGTCCTTTAAATACGAATTCAACTGCCAACAAATTGTTAAGTTCATATATAATTTTAGATCTATGGTTAATCGCATTACTAATTAGAATTGCAACCCCCCCCGATGGACGACCTATCGTAGCTCGAAAGGCAGGTCTACTAAACACATCAAAACCATCACAGTAAAACATGCTCAAACACATCGTTTCTTGTAAGAATAAAATGGAGGGTAAATGCATAGAAACAGACTCGTTGAGCCATCTACTCAGAATTGACATCCCACAACAATTCCATGAGATGACTTTCAAACCAATTTCTTTAGGAATGTTTTTGTTTTGTTGCCATATCGATCAATGAGGTCATTAAAAGAGCCAACCAGGTTATATTAGATGCAACACCTACCAAGGTAGAAATTTGATTGATGAATTCTGTAGCCTGTTGTGTATCTCCACTACAAACTTTTTCACCAGGTTGGTTTTGTGCACATGGCAGCGGAGTTTCAAGAAATACATCTGCTTCTTCAATTGATCTTAATAGAATCAGGTCTAAGCCACATAGCTCGAAATCCTTCCTATGTTCCCACAACAACTTAGTAACAATCAGTGATTGAGGTGCACAAATCATCCGAAAGTTATTGTGGTTTGCAAGCCTAATCCATTCAATATCGCTATGGATCAATGTTCTCAGTTGAGGATTACCTTTAAAAACTTTAAAAATGAAAGATCTATTTAATCGTTGTTGTCCGTTCCTTTGCGGATCACTTTGCCATCCTAATATATAGCGTGTATCTCTTGAAAAGGAGATTTGTCCAATGTCATTTTCAGAGTTCTGACGAGATCTTCGCCCTAAGTTTTCTAGATTATTTCATCTTCAGTGTACTTCCTGGCTTTTTGTTGGTTAGTCATATTAGAAGAAGATGAGGCCAGTTTCTCTATAGTAATCAATGTATTTTTGTCTCTTCTTCAATTAAGTTAGCATCTTCAAAATTGGTACCATTTGAAGCCTCAGCAACGTTTCCTTTACATTTACTGATTTTTTATTCTTTAGGTAGTTGATGATTGGTCGAGTCCACTTTATCATCATCTAATGGTACATGTGTAACAGAGTCATCTAGAATTTCATTTCTACTTGTTTTTATTTTCACAACCGGATAAAACGATGACAGCCGGCCCTGCTTTTGGTTGCTCGAGTCATCAATTACTGTAGACATCTTAATTTTCTTGTCCTTTTGCAGTGGTTTTTTTTGTAGCGCTTTTAGTCTCTGATCATTTGGTAAAGCTAGATTAAGTAATACTTTCGATTCCTCATTTAATTGTGATATATTAATCACTAAGTCATCACTTGTTTCATTCAATTCATCTAGTTTATTAGTTACTGGTTCATTAGAAATAGAATTCTGCTGACCCTTCAATTTTTTTATTAATTTCAAAGGAGGAGACAGAGGTTGAGTAATCTTTTTTTAATTATTTTTTTTGTTTATCTTTTTTAAGGCCTTCGCTTGTGCACGTTTCATTTTGCGTGACATAAAACCTCCATATGAGTCCTAATATTGATCGTCTTCTGGTACATCAACCTCATCAGTCATATTGACTCTCTGTTCATGAGACAATGATTCATTTCCACATATAAGATTATCACGCGTTAGTTGTTGATTTAACATCGCGTCAAGGAGTATCGTGGGACTGTCTGGAGTCTGTTGTGCCGTGGGCATGGAAGAGACATGAGTTGTCTCACATAAAACTGTTGATACATTATTTTTTAGAGCACATTGTTGGACCGTCATTCGATAGAGTACCTTATCGATTTTGACAGAATTCGCTTGAATTAATTCCAACAATGTGTTAGAATCACTGATTGGAGGTTTATTGGAAACAATTGGTCTCACACTTAGTACGCTAGCATATGAGAGTTCATCAGTCTGAGTACCAGTATCTAGATTTGATTTGTGAGGTTTTTTCGCTAGTTGTATGATATGTGTATCTAGCATGGATATTTTTTCTGCATGACCGGAAGCATAGGCTAACATAAAGCCCTCCATTTTTGACATTTTGTTTGCGAGGTCTGAAATGTTAACCTTTATCGTATTCAAGTATACATGCGTTAGATCGTGGCCTTCATCTAATAAATTGAGAATAGATGTAATTACAGGAAAGGGTACATTTTCATGCGTGCTATTTATTGAACTAAGCCCATGCATTACATCAATATCACAATTATTTATCAGAGGGTTTTTACCTCGATTGACGTCTGGATCACTATTTTCATTCACAATTTCGTTTTCAGAAATCAAAACATCTTCATTAAACCTTTCTTCTGTCCCTATAGACTCCCGTGTGACAACATTTGAAGGAGAGCTTGTTGCGGGACCTGTCTGCATAGGGATTTGTGGAAGTGGCTGAGTAATTGTGGGAGGCTCATGATATGCTTCATCAAAGTTATGAAGATAAATACTCTCAATTTGAGCGGGATGAAGTATTGCGGGTGATCTGGACCCCAAAGAAATACGAACCCGTTTTTCCCATTCATTGATGAGGGCAGGTGCCATAATTGACCCAAAACAGAAGACACAAGCACTCAGGACTTTGTATCGGACCAGAGAAATTTCATTATTACTAACATGAACCTAAAGAAGGCCTGCGGTTTAAAGTCCTAGCCTGGCTTAGTCAGAGAACTGGGCCGGGTGTGGTCAGATTATCAGATCTTAAAATCCTCCCTAGGATGGACTTGAGAGACTGGAGCTCACTTGGCAACAAGGATTGTGTCTTAAGGAGGTTATTAAGCCGAATGAATAGTCAAATGATCAGATTACAGCTGGTAGATCCCCTCGGGATGTATCTGCATATTCTTAGAAAGGCCGGTAGGGAACTAGTCCCACATCCCACTAGGACGCATGAGCAAAAAGTTATTACGCCATGCCTCTTGCAGTCGTTTGTTTTGCATATTGTTGTGGATACACTTTTTGCTCATTTTTTGTTTCATGTAAGATTTGTTTGTCTTGTTTGTTTTTCCTTTTGTTGTCTGCGCCCTTAAGCCTTTGGGTACCTGGAGCGCAATTTAAATAATAATAATAAACAAACATTTGAAGTACATTGTGGGAACAAAATTGGCCAAGAGATTCTTGAAAAAGCTCTATTTCCTCATTTTAGAGAAAGTGAACCAAAAGAAAGGGAGAGAGGTACCTTAGGCTTTGGGGGAGCGGATGAGCCACCTAACAATGAAGAGAAAAAGGGAAAAGAGCCTGCCATCTATCCCGAACTGGCCTTCAACCAGCAAAATAACCCAGCCCTCGCTGAGGGTTTTTCTACAAGCAATTGCCCAAGGAGAGGGTGTAGAGAAGGGAAGTCCTTTCTTCTTCTTACAGCAAGGATTGCTATATAGAAAAGAAACCTCCACAGACGGTTTAAGTAAAACTCAGTTAGTAATCCCCAAAACCCACCGAAAGTTCGTGCTAGAGATTGCGCATTCCCATCTTACCGGGGGACACTTAAGACAATCCAAAACCCAAGCACACATCAGCAGGAAGTTTTACTGGCCAGGTATCCATGCCAATATAAAAACCTTTATTCAGATGTGTGAAATATGTCAGAAAACCAGTATTCACATCCCATTTCCTGCCCCTCTGAACCATTTACCAATCATAGAAGTCCCTTTTAAAGAATTGGGATGGACATCATTGGACCTTTAGAAACAAATAGACTGGGCAAAAAATATGTCCTCATGATTTTCGACTAGGTGACCAGATACCCTGAGGCATTCCCTATGGGGAAGAACACCACTGCAAATTCTAAAGCATCTTAAACCGTATTTTTCCAGGTTTGGCTTTCCCAAACAAATCCTGATAGATCAAGGCTCAAATTTTATGAGCAAGTTCATTGGGGAAGTCAAGGAACTACTCATATTACCACCTTACGAACTTCAGTGTACCATCCCCAAACAGATGGTTTGGTAGAGAGATTCAATAAAACGCTTAAAATGATCATAAGAAAGTTGGTAGATAAAGATGGGAAGGACTGGAACCGTATGATCCCCATGGCACTATTTGCAGTAAGAAACCCCCCCAGGCATAAACTGGATTCTCTCCCTTTGAACTACTCTATGGTAGAGAACCTAGAGATGTCCTGGACATGCTACGGGAGACCTGGGAAGAATGAGAAGAGGCACCCATTCCCCTTTCATAGACAGCTACAAGATTGTGAAAGCATATGAGACTTGTTCGGAATCTAGTCTATACTTGTATAGAAAAGGGCCAAATCCAGCAAAAAATCACCTATGACAAAAAGGTGAGCTTAAGATAGTTTTACGTAGGACAAAAAGCACTGGTCCTCTTGCCTACCTCGGAAAACAAGCGTGTCTCTAAGTGGCATGGGCCATATGAAATACTGGAAGAACATGAACCTGTACTTATAAGGTAGCACAACCTGACAGGAAACAGAATGTCCATCCATATCATGTAAATCTCTTAAAAGAGTGGAAGGAAAACACCTTTGCCACCAATGCCATGATACTATCCTGTTCGGTGCCAGAAGAGATAGACCACTTTGAATTAATTCCTCAAGAGATATCAAGTCAACAACAAGATTTAAAAAATGTAATTATATCGTTCCCTGATGTATTCTCTGAGAAACCAGGAAGGCACGTATCTCTACATTAGAACACGTAAGGGAAAAGTGATTAATCTGAAACCATCTAGACCCCCGGAAGCCCGTAAACAGATAGTGGTTAAGGAAGTGAATAAAATGTTAAGAGCAATCATTATCGAACCCTCTTCTAGACCAAGGTCCTCCCCAATTGTATTGGTCACCAAACCTGAGCATTCCTGGAGGTTTTGCATAGATTTCCACCAAGTAAATGCCATTTCCAACTTCAATGCTTATCCCATGCCACGCATCGATTTATTTTTATAAATGTTTTTATTTGCATTTGTTATCAAACATACATTTCATGTTATAGGTGGATCATGTAAAGATAATGTTATAGCTTCTGCTGTGTTATGTTTCAAACAACTTTAAAACAATAAACAACAAACAAAAACGAACACTGTCTGTAGCCGCCGAGTCAGGTTTATCGGAGTTGCAGTTCAGGTGGTGTGGAGGTGTTTATGCTATGATGGCGGACCGAGAGGTACTCCAGCCGGGTGGTCTTTCTGAGTTCACTTGCATGATGTTCAGTTTATGTGGCAAGTTCATGGTTTTTCAGGGGGGTTATCTCCTGTGAGGGAGAGGTCTCTGATTAGGGCCTTCCATGCTTCCAGGGCGGGGTTTGTGTCACTGTCTGAACCTTTGTTTCCCTCTGTGCAGGCTTTAGTCTCCGCTGTTGCCCACCTTTCCAGCTCCTTGCTCCATAGTGTGTATTGTGGACCTCCGGGTGTTTTCCATGCCATGGCTATTGCCCTTTTTGCTAGAATGCATGCCAGGTCCATTAGTTTCACTACATGCTTATGCTTGCTTAGACGGGGGTATGTGCCCAGTAGGCATTCTTTTGCGGACTAGTCGTACCTGTTCACTCCCGACCTTCTGCATTTTTGCTCATTTCTCGCCCAGAATCTTTGTATTTAGGTGCAGCCCCAGAACATGTGTATTAAATCTGCTTGTTCATTTCCGTACCAAGGGCAGTTTGGCGAGGTCTGTTTGTGGAAGCTTGCAACTCTGAGGGGTGTCATATATGTCCTGTATAGGATATTCAGTTGGATTAGTCTAAATCTGGCGTTTCTGGATGCCTCCTTAGTGTGCGCTAGTGCCCTCTCCCATTCTTTGTCTGACAGTGTGTTCCCTAGGTCTTTTTCCCATTTCACTTTTAGTTCAGAGCTGCAGGGGTTGGGCCTGTCTATTAGTTGGCGATACAGTCTAGACACAGGTCTCCAGCCGTCGCTCAGGTTGTGCATTTCCGTGAGTATGGGGCTCAGCGTTGGTTCTTCTGGCCAGGTGTTCAATTTTTTCTTTGCAGTGTGTTTAATCCTTTGGTACCACAGGAATTGTCCTTTTGCTAATCCCACCTGCTCGTGCAGCTCCTCGAACTCTCTGAAAGTTCCATCTTCGAACATGTCTCCCTAAGTGTAGAGTCCCACTTGTTCCCATTTTCTCATTGCTGGTGTTTCTGCCGCAGCTTTGCAGACATTCGCTAGCATTGGGATGTCTGGTGCATAGGGCTGTTTCAGTTGAATTATTACCTTGGTTCCGTTCCATACCTTTCTTCCTAGGGTCAAGATCATGGGCAGCTGCGTTGTGTTCGTTGGGGGTTCCACAATATTTCTTTAAGATATGCCGAGGCTATTAGATGTTGCAGGAGGTTGGTCTCGGGTGTGGTCTTGTCCGACAGCCATCTTGTTATATGGCTAAGCTGTGCTGTCAGGTAATATTTCTCTAGATCTGGGAGTTGTATTCCACCCTCCTTGTATGGCAGCGTCAGTGTGTTTATCAATATTTTATGTCTGGCCGGGCCCCATAGGAAGTCTTTAATCAGTGTCTCAAGTTTCCTGAAAAAGGGTGGGCCAATGTAGTAGCACACATTTTGAAAGTGGAACAGGAACCTTGGTAGTATGATCATCTTGGTGATTGCTGCTCTACCCATCATGGATAGCAGTAGTTTGGCCCAGAATCACATGGATTTGTGTAGGCCATTTTTTTACAGCTACTGTGTTGCTTTCATGCGTGTGCTCTGGTGTGTGTTTGATGTTGACCTCTAGGTATCTGAACCCCTCCGCCTGCCATCTGACTCCCGCTTCGGGTAGATCTGCGGGGTTCACCTCTCCTAGTTTTGCCAGCGGATATGCACATGATTTATGTTTGCTGAACTGTATCCCAGTGAATCTCGCATAGTTCTCTAGTACTATCGGGGCGTTTATGTGCGGTTCCCTCAGATATAGTAGCACGTCGTCAGCGTACAGGGATATTATGTTATATGTGTCGCAAACCTTTATCCCTGCATCAAAGAATTGTCTCCTGAGGTAGATGGCGATTGGCTCTAGCCCCAGGATGTATAGCGTGGGGGATAGCGGGCAGCCCTGCCTGGTGCCTCTCTGTATCTCCCACGCCTTTGAAACCGTGTTCCTGGTTTTCACTCTGGTCTTGGGGTTGTTATATATCACTTTGACCCACCTCACAAAACCCTCTCCAAATCCGAAGTCCCTCAGCACCTCCACCAGCCACTCCCAGTATATGGTGTCGAATGCTTGGATTGCGTCCAACGATATTATTGCCAGCCGTTCCTCACTGTCTAGTGTTTGTGCAATAATATGCTGTAATCGGCGTAGGTTGGCGTTTGTTACAGTCAGGTACGAAACCGTTTTGATCCTCGTGGATCAGTGCCCCCACCACCCTCGCCAGATGCCAGTATTGTGGTTAGTATTTTGCTATTGTAATTCAACATCGCCAATGGGCGGTATGAGTCGCAAGCTTCTGGGGGTTTATTTGGTTTGAATATCGGGACAATCAGTGTTTCTCTCATGCTTTCCGGGAGGGTCCCTAGCTCAAACGCCTCCATGAATACTTCGTGGAGCAGTGGTGCTAAGATTGGCTCGTATGCTTTGTAGAACTCTGGCGGTAGGCCGTCACTACCGGGGGTCTTACTTGTGGCTAGGGATCTGATGGCCTCCGTTATATCTTCTATGGTTATGGGTTCATCTAGCATCTCCCTCAGCTCACTGCTTAGTTTGGGAAGGCCTATTTCCTCCAGTGTTTGTCTAATGTCGGTGACATGTACTTTGTTTTCGTGGGCATAAAATTTGGAGTAAAAGGCGGCAAATGTGTCATTTATAGCTTGTTGTATCATGTGGGTTATGCCATTATCATCTTTTATCTCGTGCGGTAGGTGCTTCGGGTGCTCTCGTTTGCATAACCAGGCTAGTAGTCTGCCTGGTTGGTCTGCCTCTTTGTGGGCTCTGACTGTACGTGTGGCGTAATCGAACTTAGAGAGCCTTTTCCCATGCCTTTTGACATCCTGTTCTGAATTCTTTAAGTTTTGTTTCGTCTGCCTCATTGAGTTGGGGACCTGCCTCCAGCTGCTTTATCTCTTCTTCTTTGGTCTCTAGTTCTTGCTTAAGCTGTTTCCTAACCCCGCCTGCTCCCGCTATTACCTCTCCCCTTGTCACCACTTTCATTGTTTCCCATAGCGTGGCGGTTTTGTCGACGCTGTCTTTATTTATTTGCAAAAGTTCCTTTAACTTGTCTCCAAGCTCGTCCTTAAATGCTGAGTCTGTGAGTGCCATTGCAGGCATGTGCCACAGCGGAATGGGAGGTCTGGGTCCCCTGGTTTTCCACAGTATGGTCAGAAGGGGAGTGATCTGATATTGTGCTGCCTAGGTACTGTGCATTTTCGACTCGTGTCATTTAGTTTCTGTCAACGAACAGATAATCTATCCTGGTGTGTAGTTTGTGAGGAGAGGAGTAGTGTGAGTAGGCTCTATCTGTAGGGTGTGGTGCCCTCCATGCGTCTACCAGGTCTAGGTGTTCGACCATTGTGTTCAGCACCTGTGAGGATGTGTTTGCTCTCTGTTGCAGTGAATCTGATCTGTCCAGGGCTGCATTTTTAACACAATTAAAATCCCCCCCCCCCAATATAAAGAGGCCATCTGTATGGTGTGTCGTTTTGGCACATATTTCTTTGAGGTGTGCGGGTATGCCATGGTTGGGAAAGAAGGAGTTCACTATGAATACCTTAGGATGTTCGATCATTCCCCAGATCGCCAGGTAACTGCCATCTTTATCGCCTTTGTATCCTAGCTGCTGGAATGGGATCTCCGGGCTCACCCATGTGAATACACCTCTTGCGTATTTGGAGTAGGGCGCTCCTTGCCCCTGTCCGCCCCAGCGTTCTTTCAGTTTAGCTGTGTCTTCCGCCGTTAGGTGTGTCTCTTGGAGCAGGGCTATCGAGATTTTTTTCCGTTGTAAGTAGGATTTGAACCGGTTTCTCCTCATGTAGGAACCCATTCCCCTCACGTTCCTTGTATTATTCTAAATTGTGTGGCCATAGTTTTGTCTTGTCAGCGCTTTCTTCCCGCCCTTCTTTCCCTTTCCTTCTGCGAGTGGTTTGTTCTTTTTGGGTGTTTCCTCTATTCCCGGTCAGGTAACTCTGTGATTCCATGATCATAGGTTTTGCGGAACCATTTCTCTCCACTTGATTGCGGCAAACAGACAGTGTTGTAACAGTAACAGGTAACATGTACCAAACTGGTGCACCTAGCAGCTGCGTGGAACTCTTAGTGCTCAGGTGTCCTTGCGCTTTCTAGTCCCATTCAGGGTTTCCGGCGTGAGCGGTTTTGTGCTGGCAACCGGCCAACACTGGTCAGTCCATGGGTTAGGGCTGTGTGCTCGGTTGGGGGGCCGAGCTCGTTCAGGCTAACTTGCTTTGACTTGTTGCTTCGGTGAACTAGTCGTTTCCTTGTGTTGTCTGTTATGCTAGTGTGGTCTTTTCTTTATCATCCGCCACATGTTGGCCGCCGCCAGTGTTTCTAGGAATATTGCGCGACCTTTGTATATCACCTTTAGTATGGACGGGTACAATAGCATGTATTTCAGGTTCAGTTGTCTAAGCCTTGACTTAATTGGAATGAAAGAGTTCCTTGCCTTTTGTACAGCCAGTGTGTAGTCGGGGTATATGGTGATTTTTGAGTTGTCTCTCTCTATTGTTGCCCCTTCTCTGGAGTATTTGAGGATAGTCTCTCTGTCTTGGAAGTTGAGTATCTTAGCAGTTATTGGTCGGTTGGGAGCCCGGTGGTGGTCTTTTCTGGAGCGACCTGTGGGCCCTCTCCACAGCAAAGCCCTGAGTTAGGTGGCTCACCCCGATTTCTTGCTGCAGTAGTGTTTCAACATAGCCCGTCGGCTTGATCCTTCTGCTCCTTCAGGGACACCTAGTGTCCTTATGTTGCTTCGTCTTGCGCGCCCTTCTGCGTCCTCGGAGCGTGCTTCCAGTGTGGCCACTTTTTTCTCTAGTTCCAGTACTCTGATCTTGAGGTCCACTGCATTTTCTGTGGTTTCTTGGAGCGTCGTTTCTGCGATGGTTACTCTCTCCGCTAGGTTTCGTGCATCTTGCCTCGTTAGCTGCATGTCTGTCTTTACCTCTTCTATTTTGGTGTCAATGAAGGTTTTCAGTGCAGCTATGGCTTCTAATACTTGGCTGTCCTTATTGGTTTCTTCCGGTGCTTTCTGGGGTTCGTTTCCAGGGTCCCCAGATTGCGACGCGTGGTGTGGTTTGTTGGCAGCAATGAGTCCATTATGTGGTCTTCCCTTTGTTTCTGGAGGATGCCATTGTGGGCACTTTTTGAAGTTATGCGCTGCCTCTGTGCGTGCAGTTCCCTGGGGTTCCCTCTTCTACTTGAGGCTTGCCACCCCCCCTCACACGAGGCTGTGTTTGTCTAGGCTTCGGGACGGTGTCGTTGCTGCAGCTCTTGTTGTGCTCATGGGTCCGACTGCACAATCTCTTGGTGCCTGATTTCCGTGCTATGCTTTGTCTTGTGGCCCTTTTGCTTAGGGCCGAGGGGTTGTGTTGTGGCTTTTGTTGTTTGTGGCTCCTTTGAGGCAGCGTGTCGTATAGTTGGATCTGCTGTTTCAGGGCGCAGTGTTTTCAGCGCGCTTGATGGCTGGGTGGGTTATTTGGTTCTATGCTCTTGATCCCAGGTTCGCTTGGGTCTTGGTGTGCTAGGTTGTTAGTCTAGTTTTGCAGGTTTGGTTCTGTGTTGCTTTATTATGCTGGAGCCCTCAGCCACTGTGCATGCTTGCGTCCTTTCGTATTATGTGGGCTGGGGGTCACTGCTGGTCAGTTCTGCTGATCCATTTATGCTGTGGGGTGTGCACCTCATCTCTGTGGGGTTCAGTGCCCTGCTTTCAGTTTTTGGTGTGCAGGGGCCCCTCTTCTAGCGTGTTTTCACTTGGCTTAATGCTTAATGCTTGGGCTCACCTCGTTTAGTGCGACCGCTTTTTTCCGTGTTCCCCTCTGATTCTCGTCGTGGAGCTTGTAGTTGCTCCTCCTCGCCCCTCGCTTACCAGCTCCTCTGCTCTGAGGGATCCTCGTCAGTGACTCCGGGGCACCCAGGCAAGTTGTCTTCCTCTTCTTTTCCATCCGTCTGGGCCAGGCGTGCTTCTGAACGGCTACGGCTGCAGGTCCGTGCTCACCGCCCGCTCGCTCGCATGCAGCGTTCGACTTGCCAGCTTCGGTGTTGCAGCTGCCGGGTGTGCGTTCTGGAGATCACGCATTCACTGGAAGCAACTTACCGGAGGTCTCCACAGTCGAGGTCCCATTAGGTTTTTTTCAGGCGGCAACTCACTCGGGGAGGACGTTGGCTCACTCCGCCCTTCCCCCTCCTCGTCCGCGGCTACCTCAGGCCACGCCCGCCATTTTGAGCGGAACCATGGGGGCACATTTGAAAGGGCGCTGTCAACATCCCGCAGGCCGATTTTCTCAGTTCTTGGCGGCGCCTTGTCGGGAAGCGCTTCTACTTCCCTGTGATGTCTTTGTTTTTGACTTTTTTGGTCAGTTAATGACCGTCGCAGGATTTAGTTATGGAATCTCGGCCAGAGCTCAGCTCTGTCACCTCCTCACTCCATGAGCACCAGGGCACGCCCCATCCCATGCCACGCATTGATGACCTAATTGATAAATTCGGAAACTCCACCTTTCTATCAACCCTAGATTTAACAAAAGGATACTGCCAGGTCCCAGTGTATGGACCTGATAAGGAAAAGACAGCTTTCTCGATGCCTCTAGGACTGTTTCAGCTCAAAGTACTTCCTTTTGGCTTGCACGTCGCTCCAGTCACTTTCCAACGGCTTATGGACAAAATATTACAGCCCTACTAAGATTTCTGTGGAGCTTATATTGACAATGGGCCTCATTACGAGTCTGCTTTGCTGGAATGTGGTGATTCCGTGTCGACGGTGACTCCGCTTCCACGACTACAAGGTTGCGGAAATAAGGGCCGATTACGGCAGGTGGGTCGCGCGCAACACACCGAGGCGGAAACGGAGTCACCGCCATCACGTAAACACCTACGCGCGCGGCCCCCGCCGACACGGAAACACCAGAAGCGGAAATACCATGACTGCGGGGAAAAAAACAGAAACAGAGAGGCGGCCATTATATAAAGCACAATCCACTGCCATCCTCAGACACCACAGGTCAGATCACCTCCCTGAGACTGACAAACCATCCAACACCATCATGGCATCCAGGATACCAGCACGCAGACAGAGAAAGCAGCGCTTCAGTGAGGCTGAGCTCACAGTACTGGTGGAGCACATTGTTGAGCATGCTGAAATGCTCTTTAGTGCAGATCAGCGGCGCGCTACTCAGCAACGCCGCAAAGAGGTGTGGCAGAGGCAGCACGCAAGTGCACTGCGGTTGGCGTGACCACACGCTCAGTGAAGGAGTGCCACAAGAGGTGGGATGACCTCAGGCTCCGGGTGCGCAACCTCATCGCAGCACACCCCCAACACAGCACTGGTACTGGTGGAGGCCCTGCATCCCTTCTGAAGCTGCAATCGTGGGAGGAGCGCTGCAGCAGTGTCATGCACCTCGAAGGCATCCACAGCATAGGAGAGGCAGAGGCAGGAGTGAGCCCACCTGCAGATGCTGATAAGTGCACAGAGTACAAAGCCATAAGTGTGATTGTGAGTGACCCAATGGACCCACTCCCAATGCTGCCACTCTCCCCAAACAGGGCAGGAGTGACCCAATGGACCCACTGCCAATGCTGCCCCCCCAAACAGGGCAGGAGTGACCCAATGGACTCACTACCAATGCTGACCCCCCAAACAGGGCAGGAGCGACCCAATGGACCCACTGCCAATGCTGCCCCCCCCCCCCCAAACAGGGCAGGTGTGACCCAATGGACCCACTTCCAATGCTGCCCCCCACCAAACAGGGCAGGAGTGACCCAATGGACCCACTCCCAATGCTGCCCCCCCAAACAGGGCAGGAGTGACCCAATGGACCCACTTCCAATGCGGCCCCCCCAAACAAGGCAGGAGTGACCCAATGGACCCACTCCCAATGCGGCCCCCCCCAAACAGGGCAGGAGTGACCCAATGGATCCACTCCCAATGCTGCCCCCGCCCCCAAACAGGGCAGGAGTGACCTAATGGACCCACTCCCAATGCTGCCCCCCCAAACAGGGCAGGAGTGACCCAATGGACCCACTTCTAATGCGGCCCCCCCAAACAGGGCAGGAGTGACTCAATGGACCCACTCCCAATGCGGCCCCCCCCAAACAGGGCAGGAGTGACCCAATGGACCCACTCCCAATGCTGCCCCCCCAAACAGGGCAGGAGTGACCCAATGGACCCACTTCTAATGCGGCCCCCCCAAACAGGGCAGGAGTGACTCAATGGACCCACTCCCAATGCGGCCCCCCCCAAACAGGGCAGGAGTGACCCAATGGACCCACTCCCAATGCTGCCCCCCCCCAAACAGGGCAGGAGTGACCCAATGGACCCACTGACTGGCCAAACGACGAGTATCACACCCCCAAAGCACAATCCAGCCGGCTGCGCAATTGGGTTTGGCATGGGTGCAGGGTTTGCTAACTGACGCCTGCACCTCCTCCGCCTCATCCTCCTCTGCACCATTGCTGCCACCATGTGCACTGCTGCCTGTAGGTTCAATAGTCCAAGTCCCAATGCTGCTGCTGCCTGCATTGTTGTGTTTGGAGTTGGCCTGGGTGTGGCCCTTTTGTAGCCTCCCAGTGACCTGCTGGCCTCATTTGGGGCACCTGTGGCCTGATTCACCTCACCTGGTACTGTTTAACGTCATGTTCGCGGTGGCATCGATACCGCCTCCGTGGCCACGGTTTTTCCACCATTTTTGTGGCAGTGTTTCCATGTCTGTGGTACTCGTGATGCCCATGGTGTTTCGTGTTGCCGGTAACTGGGTGGTTTCGCCGCCGTCGCATTCTACGGATCCCTTAACTCCGCGGCGGTGGTGGTTTTTCCGGGTCCGTGGGTCGTGAATGCACGGTCACGGAAACGACGGCGGTATGGTTTTACCGGTGGCGTTAAGTCCGGGTCGGCGGACTCGTAATGAGGTCCAATATCTTTTTACTATTATGAGAGCCCCCAGAGAAGCTGGCCTAACTGCCAATCCATCCAAATGCAGACTTGCCAAATCAGACGTGAAATACCTCAGCTTCTTTGTAGGGAATGGTAGTGTGCAACCTCAACGCGAGAAAGTGAGAGCCGCACTAGATACTCCTACACCTAAAACTAAAAGAGATCTCAGAGCATTTCAGGGGTTAATCGGTTATTACAGTAGGTTTATGGCAATCTTGCCATCAAGTGGTCCATTGTCCACCTTAGATACTAGGAAGAATGTTCACACTCGTTACGGACCATTCTCCAATAGTTTGGATTAGCCAACGAAAAGACTAACCCTCGAGTCATGCGATGGTTCTTAGACCTGCAACGCTACTGTTTCACTGTGGAGCACCGAAAAGGTCAAGACCAAGTGAACGTTGATTTCTTCTCTCGGTTCCCCTGTGAAACAGATGCAGCTACATTGAATAGGTGAAGGGTATGCAAGAAACCTGAAGGTGTCTCATCCGCTAAGTCCCAGGGATCTGTCATCCAGGTGGCCAGTTCCTGGGGGTGGACCAGTGGAGGAGATCACCTAGATGAGGGGTCTTCAGGGAGTGGCAGTGGGACACCGGATGGTGAGGCACGGTATCCCCTTCCCTGTAACACCCTTTCCCCATCCTACCAGGTAGGATACCTAGGAGCTCAACCCCACCACCCCTTTCCCTGACACAAACACTTTCTGACAGACAGCTCACTGTGAACGACAACGGACTAACACCAGAGTCGTATACCTGACATGTCCCAATACAATGGTCAGGCAAGGTCAGCCAATTACTTATCATTACACACATACCTGACTTCCATCACACTTCCCCACACAGATAAAAGTTGGAGCACGAAAGCACTCTGAGCGAGGCAAAACATACGAGGAAACAGCAGTTATAAGATGGCAGTTTAATACGAGGAGAAAGACGGCGAGACCAGCGAGTGTTGTAAGGAGGGAAGTGCCCTTGACCTGTAAAGACTGTTACTTTCGTGAACCCTGGAAAGGAAGAAACCTAAGACCAGGAACTAAAGTTGATCAAACCCGTACAGTGTGTCGTAGGAACCCGGGGCAATCCTGCTTCGATAACCAAGGCGGGAGGAGCGATTGCCACTGTGGTACTGTCCTTGGCTCCTACAACAAAGCAGCGTCAGTAAGGACAGCACAGTCGGAGAGACTGATACCAGCCTGTGATTTGAACAAAGGTTGCCAGCGGCAACATTGTATGAAGATATCTAAGTAAACAGTGTGAGATGCATGTGAGGAGCGACACAAATATAATTGGAAACCAAAGGAGCGACTTAACTTTGGGAGGCCAAGAAAAAGATACCGTAGACAGAGACGTCCGGCGCCACATGGGTGCTCATTCGAAAGTCTATGTTAGGTATCTAACTGATGCTAAGTGTAAGAAAAGGGAATCTTGAGATCGAAGTTGGCCTGTAGCGGGTCAACTTAAACCCTATGCACATTCAAAAATCTTTGATGGTTTAATGCATGCTGCAATTGGTCTGAGCCTGGCTGAGGGAGACTAATTGGGAAATTGAAAAGGATCTGAGCCCAGCTGAGGGCGATCCGGGGTGAACCTTGAGTCACCCGAGAAAGAATATTCTCTGAACATTGTAATAAGGGGATCTGAGCCCAGAAGAGGGGGATCTAACATTGAACTTTTGTTTTGAAAGCGATCTGAGCCCAGCTGAGGGGGATCCAGGTGAACCACCCAAACTGAATACTTGTAAAAGGAAAATAACTTTTGCATCTTGTGTTTTTGTACATCAGGCACTCTGAATCAAATCAAGAGACATTTTAAGAAGTAGAGAGACTTGGACACAGAAGGTCCGGATGCTGGTAATGGAACAATATCCTCATGTCGCAGAAGCCAGAGTGTGTGCTTTGCTCGAGTGAACCGCCTTGCCCTGTTCTCAAAACATGAAGAAGGGAGGTCAACGGCCCAAACATCCTGAAATATCATTTTGTGAATACTTTTCTTTTTCATGAACACTACGCCACACTATTTGTAAATTAGCAGTAAGGATTGGAAATAGGTTTTTTAGTATAGGCCCTTTTATTTTGACAAGACTCCACTAGTACTGCATTATTATTATTTGATGTTAGTAGCTTGCTCCATCTGTAGATTTAGGTTTAGATAAACGTTTATCACACCCTTGCAAAAATTCAATAAACACCCTTGAACTGTGGTCACTTGTGTGTCTTACTGTTGATACCATGCCTTCCTTGCATAAATGAATGGGTTGAGAAACAGGGGTGATTGCCCCAGCAGCAAACTGGCTTTAGAAAGGACCTACTACAGACAATGCAGAATATATGGGCCCTGATATAGCTAATTAGACCTATGCTGGCTAAGAAGGAAAGGAAACTGTATATTTGTTATGTGAAATACACAGCAGCTTTTGATTCTCTTTCTCACGCTTTACTTGGAAGAAGCTAGCCCACTGGGGAGGCGATAGATCTTTGCTCAGTATGATTATACAGCGTTATCAAGATACTAGTGCTTGTATAAGGTTGGACCAGGATGGTCATTGCTCTACAAATGTAGAAATTAACTTTGGGGTAAAGCAGGGATGCATCTTAGCTCCTATGAATATATATAGTTAGGTGTGCCTGCCTTAATGTAAATGGGCTATCCAGGTTTGTGGAATTAAAAATGTAAAGAAAAACTAGATGAATCAAGTTCTTTATTACTAATGAAGGGAGATATTCCATTACTGGACTTATAAAGCTTTACAGAAGCTGTATCACGCCCCCTTTATTGTTTATGGCTTGGAAGTCTTTGAGGAGAGAGAAGTGGAATTGCTTCACCGCCTTGAAGGTAATTTGGGGCACCCGAAAGTGTGTGCCTGCAGAAGCCATCTGTTGCAAGCTGGGGCTTACATCTATGATGACTTATTGGAGGGTAGCACCGAGTGCCTTCTATTTGAAAATTATGGCAGAAGATCTAAATGTATCCTCACTATTGATTTATTTTGCACTGATGGTAAATGGAAGGGCAGAAAAGGAACATACTTTTAATAATTGTGTAACTGAAGTGGCAAACTTTCATAGTAAGACTGGTTTTGTAATCGAAGAATCTTTTAATTTTAGGAATGTGCTAAATAGTCTAAAAAAAGATGGCACAGTTATAGGATAGAAGAACAAGTTACTTCTTACCTTGTAACGTTCTTCCGATGGGATGTTCCTCCGACGTATTCCTTATCTTTGATAGATCATCTCCCAGCTTGTTTTTTCAGTAGAGGGCGCTGCGCGTCGAGGTCCCTCGAGCCGTTGTCCCTAGACGGCCTCCGTATCGCGGTCGACGTCACCACGCGTATAAATAGACTCTCGCAGCGTCCGTTGCTCAGTTCCGTTTTGACGTTTACAGTTGTTTTACATTAATTTGTTATTGACCTTGAAGGAGCGTAAGCTGCAACCACCAGGGAAGTATTACTGCTGGGATGGATGGGAGGGGCGATAAGGAATACGTCTGAGGAACATCCCATCGAAAGAACGTTACAAGGTAAGAAGTAACTTGTTCTTCGAAGGGATTGTGTCCTCCGACGTATTCCTTATCTTTGATAGACTCCCACAGCAGTGGTGTGCAATTGGAGGTGGGAGTAAAACGCCATGTTTCCTTTTAGGAATGAACCGAATGTAATACGGCTTTGCCAAACCTAGTCTCTTGACTAGAGGAGGACTCCAGGTTGTAAAATCTTGTGAAGTTATGTGCGGACGACCATGTGGCAGCCGCACATATGTCTCGAACCGGAACCCCTCTTTGGAGGGCCGAGGAGGCTGCGATACCCCTGGTTGAATGAGCCCTAAGATTTTGAGGAGGCTCTTTCCCTGCCAGCTTGTAACATTCCAGAATGGCCAAAATAATCCATCTGGAAATGGTTTGTTTTGTTATCGGTAGTCCCAACTTGTGCCCTGAGTAACCCACGAACAGTTGGTCTGCTTGCCTAATCCTAGCAAGTCTGCTGATGTAAAAGCTTAAAGCCCGCCTTGGGTCCAGACTATGTAGCCTTTCTTCCTCTTTCCCCGGATGGGGAGGCGGATAGAATGAAGGTAAAGTAATTTTCTGAGGGATGTGGAATTCAGAAACCACCTTTGGGAGGAAATTAGGCTTCACCTGTAGGACCACCTTGTCTTTATGAAAAATTGTATGAGGGGGTTTACAAGATAGAGCTTGTAATTCGCTCACCCTTCTAGCAGATGTTAAAGCCACTAATAAGAGTTGTTAAAGCCACTAATAAGACAGTTTTAAGGGTGAGAAATCTTAGCAAACAAGAGTGGAGTGGTTCGAAAGGAGTACCCATCAGGAAATTTAAGACTAAATTTAAGTCCTATAAAGGAACCTGGAAAGGTCTTGGAGGGTAGACATTAGTTAATCCCTTTAGAAATGGTATTACTAAGGGTAATTTGAAATACAAAGGCTCCTCCGCAGTGCGCTTGAAGATCGATAGCGCTGCGAGATAGCCCTTGATAGTGCCAACTTGAAGGCCTGAATTTGCCAAGTAGAGTAGAAAGGATAACACCGTTGGTGTACCACATCAAAAGGGGTCGATGTTCTCTTCTCTACACCAGCTGCACAACTTGTCCCAATGGCAGCGGTATAAAGACTTTGTTGCTGGCCTTCTGGCCGAAAGCAACACTTCCATGACGTCATCAGGGAGGGCCCAATCCTTGTATCTCAACCTTTCAGAAGCCAGGCGTGAAGGTTGAGGGTTCTGATGTCTGGATGGAGAACCTGACCTCCCTTCTGTGAGAGAAGATTCTCCTTGAGTGGAAGACGAATTGGAGGGCAGATGGACATGTCCAGAAAGTCCGGGTACCACGTTCTCCTGGCCCAGTCTGGGGCAATTAGGATCATGGTTCTCCGGAATCTTCTCAACCTCCTGATCATTTGAGGAATGACAGGGACTGGTGGAAACGCATACAGGAGTGGAAACTCCCAGTCCACTACGAAAGCGTCCCCTAGAGCTCCTCTCGGAGGAAATTCCCTTGAACAAAACAGATTGCACTTGCTGTTGGTACTGGTGGCGAACAGATCCACTTGAGGGGTTCCCCAAAGGGCGAAGATCTCCTGAAGGACTTCCTGAGCTAGTTCCCACTCGTGGGAGGCTGTGCCCTGCCTGCTCAGAGCGTCTGCCGTCAAGTTCTTCTCTCCGGCTAGGTGAATTGCTGATAGAGAGATTCCTTCTTGAATTGGCCAAAACCAGAGCTGCATTGCCTCTCTGCACAGTGGCAGTGATCCTACGCCTCCTCTTTTGTTGAGGTAGTGCATGGCCACTGTGTTGTCCGTCATTACCAGAACATTTTTCCCTTGTACAGATGGCAGAAAAGCTTTCAGCGCTAGTCTGATTGCTCTCAGCTCTAACAGGTTGATATGTAGTCTTGACTCCGATGGAGACCAACAACCGCTGATGGTCAAGTCGTTGGTATGGGCCCCCCACCCCGTGAGTGAGGCATCTGTGACTACTGTTATCTCCGGCCATGGTTGCCAAAACAGTTCCCCCTTCAAGATGTTTTTCTGGCAGGCCCACCACTGAAGGTCTCGAGCCACCTTGTCCGGAATCTGAAGGTGGTCTGTCATTCTCCCTGAGAATTGCGACCACTGAGTTCTCAGTGCCCACTGACGAGGTCTCATTCTCAGGCGAGCCTCTGGCACAAGGAAGATGCAGGATGCTATGAGGCCTAGCAACCTCAAAAAGTCGAAGGCTGGGAGACGTTGGGCATTTTGAAACTTGGTGACCATCTGCAGAATATCTTAAGCCCTCACCTCTGGTGGCGAGGCTTTTCCCAGGGAAGTGTCCAGGACCGCTCCAATGAACAGGAGCCTCTGTGATGGTATCATCTGTGACTTCTTTATATTGAGGGAGAAGCCCAGTTTGTGAAGGAAGTGGCAGACATAATCTAGCTGGATCTGAGCTTGTTCTGAAGATACAGCTCTGATCAGCCAATCGTCCAGATAGGGGTAGACGTGGATCCCTTCCCTCCTTAGACTTGCAGCCACTACCGACATTAGTGTTAGGCAGAAACCTGTGCAGTTCCCTCTGGGACCACTGCAAAAGATTTAGGACTACAGGTGTTTGGCAGTAAACCCACTTGGTAGCAGTCCGTACCACACAGATTTCACTTGGTAGCTGTGGCTGAGCAGTCAGACTTCCCTCAAGAAGAGTTAGGCAGTATACAGAGTATTCACAATAGGTCAAAAGAACACAGTAGAAAAAGTAAACACTGACCAGAGCTTGGTGTAAAAGAGATATAATTATTTATTTAAAACCACATCTAGAAAAACACACAGGCACTAATAGTAAGCAATTCAAAAACACGGTCACTAAAAGATATACACTCCCTTAAAAGAATATTAGACAAGTCTTAAGTAAAGCCCCACTTATTTTCAGACAGCGGTGAGTGCTTAACGTAAATGGCACTCTAATAACTTGTTTTAAAAAGGGAGAGAAAAGCAGAGATTCAAATGAAACAGGTCCCAACACTTTTTCACGAACACAACAAGGGAGGAAGGCAAAGTAACACCGTGAATTCAGAGTCAGTAAGCAGGACCCGCTTTAAGAGGATCAAAACGAAATGTGTCCAAGGTCACACGGTTGCAGTGCACAAAAGTCTTGTAACGGTTCAAAAAGGAGTTGGACCAAAGAAAGGGACCAGTTAGAGGGTCAAGGCGTCCAGCCCAGTCCAGAAGGTTAAGGGGTTATTATTACCTTATAGCAATCTTTAGAAAGGGAGGCCTGGCGGACACGGTACCTTAAAGTGGTGAGAATACTCCAGCGGGGGCAGTTGTTCCTGGCAGCGGATGCAAGTCGGTGCTTTGTCCGGGGGAAGAGAGGATCTCGTCGGGGAGGAAGACAGGGGTCCGTTGCACTGCCAGGGAAGAAACCAGCCGCAGAGTTTCTCAGGTACAAGGAGTGGTCCGTTGGTTCGAGGTCCAGTGGTAAGTGGCTATCCGGCTGCTGGGGTGCCAGGCACGGGCAATTCGACCACAGACCGGTCTGGGTTGCGAAGAGAAGAAGGTAAACTGGTTGTGCCCACCAGTCAGGGGAAGACGCCTCTCCAGCCGGGAGATCTGCTCTGTCGTCGGGAAGTGGTGAGTCGGTTCCGCAGGGCTCCACCGGTGGTGTCGTCGTGGTAGGTCGGCTCAGCTTCGCCCTCGTCGGATTCTCAGGTCCTGTGGCGACTTCTGAAGTTCCAGTCCCCAAAGCCCTGCTTTTATGCAGCATACCCCCATTCACTCAGCCTAGCTGTCAATCAAACATGCTAAGTGGTGAGCCGGCCGGCTCACCACTTGGGCCAATCACACAAGAGTGTGACTTGAGTTACCAAGGTAACTCAGTCCAGGATGCCTAAACCCCCTCCCACACCCCCTGTGGTACCCAGACAGAGTGGCACCACTTTTGGAGGCTTCTGTGGAGAAGCCCGCCAAAAAGTGGAACAAAGGGCTCGACTTGGGTTGGAGTCACAGAAGAGAACACAAACGCCATTTTAGAATCGAGTCCTGGCAAAAAATAGCAACCGGCGTATTAATATTAATTAAATAAACCGGCGGTATGTTCGAGGCTATGAGAATTAAATAATTAAAGTTGGTAGCCTCGAACAATGGGAAAATCCCATAGGGATATATTCGCGGTCGAATATAAAAAGTAGTATCCACTGCCACCAGCCAAAACTCGATCAGGGGGGACGGAGACATGCCCCCTCGACTAACAGACCTCGGGGCAATCGAATTGCCCTGACCAGTACGTCCACAATATGATGGTTTGTACTGGTTTCTGTTAATAATTTGGGACTAGTAAAGCCAATGGTGACTTTACATGCCCTGGGAGACAGTAGTCAGTCCCAGGGTATGGAGTCTATGGTGGGGGGTCACTATCACACCCCTGTGTTACTGCACGGAGGGTGCTGTGTAACACACATAGAAAATAACACATGAGACCCTATGGAGTAAAGGACCCCATAGCCCATAAAACACATTAACAGTCAAAGGAACACTATAAATCATGTCCAAGAGTGGCAAAAAAAGAGTCTCACTCTTGGCAGGAGAAAAAAAGAAACTCCAGAAATCCAGCAAAGCTGCTGGGGGACTCACTAGGTTAGGAAATTCAGCCTAAAGAGAGAATTCACCCTAACAATTAGCTTGGTGAAGACCCTCGGGGCGGAGGTCAGCCCAAATGGCAGAACTCGAAATTGATAATGAGAGCCGCCAATTGCGAACCTCAGGTATTTCCTGTGTTTTAGATGGATTGGCACATGGAAATAAGCATCCTGGAGGTTCAGAGATACCAGCCAGTCCTGGAGCTGGAGGGCCTGAAGGATCTGAGAGAGAGTTACCATCTTGAACTTGTCCTTCCTGAGGAACTTGTTCAATTCTCGTAAGTCCAAGATAGGTCTCAGTCCTCCGTCTTTCTTCGGTATGAGAAAGTAGGGGGGAGTACCAGCCCTTGTTCCTCTCCGCTACAGGTACCGGTTCTATGGCACCTTTCTTTAGCAGGTCTACAATTTCCTGCAAGAGGAGCGGATCTAGAACTTTCAGAGAGCTGTTCCCCGGTGGATGGCTCTGAGGGATGCGTAGAAAAGGCAGGCAGTAACCTTGGGCAACTGTCTACAATGCCCAAGTATCTGACGTAATAGCCTGCCATTCCGTCAGATGTTGAGTTAACCTGCCCCCTACTGGTGTTTTGTGAAGAGAGTCCTCAGAGCGGTTTGGAGGCGGCTGATGCAGATGCAGAGGGTAAAGAGGCACCTGCTGCTGCTGCGGCTTTTGTGTTTTTACCCCCGTCCACCTTGGGTGAATTTCTTCTGACCCCTTTGAACCGGCTGTCCTCTGCCCTTTCCGAATGCGGAATAGAAGCAAAAGGACTTACCTCTCCAAGAGGTTCCTGAGGGGCGATATGATGTCTGACGGATTGCAGCTCCTAAGGATTTTGCTGCTGCCTTTGATGTTTGTAGTTTTTCTAAACTGTCATCCGCCTTCTTACCAAACAAAGAAGAGCCGTCAAAGGGCATATTCAAGAGTCTGCTTTGCACATCTGGAGCAAAACCAGACTTTCGCAACCAAGCAAATCTCCTGGTTGTTGTACTTGCCACCATGGCCCGGATGATACTGTCAGCAGAATCGATGCCAGTCTGAAGGGATTCGCACATTGCGTCCTTACCATCCTTAATGATGTTGAGAAACGCTTCCCTTTCTTCTCCCTCTGGGAGGCAGTCAGACGCTGATGAAGCGCACTCCCAAAATGTGTGGCTGAATCTTGCGAGCGTACAAGTAGCATTGATGGATTTCAACACCATGCTACATGCGGAAAATACTTTTTTGGCCATAGAGTCATATCTTTTATCATCCCTGTCCTGTGGAACAGTAGGGTAAGCCCATTTACTACCTGCTGAAGTAGCTGCCTGAACAACCAGACTCTCCGGAGTTGGGTGTTTGGATAAATATTCAGGGTCAGCAGAAGTCACCCGATATTTAGCTGATAATTTTTTGTTAACTGCCGTGATTACCTCAGGTGTTTCACAGTTTGCCAATATTCTCCTTTGTAATGCCGCATGAAATGGCACCACAGGATCCTCCTGTGGACCTTTGACCGAGATGTCTGTGAGGTTATTTATTTATTTATTTATTCGCATTTGTATAGCGCACTTGCAGCCCATGGGCATCGAGGCGCTGTTACAAGTAGGTGTTGGATTCTTAATTCAGCATATATGCATGAGACCAGAGGTCTTATGGATGCACAATTACAGGCATAGTTGCAGGTGAAGCATGATATCCATAATACAGTGACAGAATGCCGTCAGGTACGTTTCATACAAAGAGCTTGGTTTTAACAGCTTTGCGGAAGGCTTGGTGGGATTCGATCATTCTGATGTGGGGTGGCAGTGCGTTCCAGTGGGTGGCGGCCCGAGTGGGAAAGCTGGCACCACCGGCGCGCACTTTGCGTGATTTGGGCGTGACAATCGTGTTGGAATAGCACATTCTTAATGGTCTGGTGGCAGAGTGCTTGGTGATTCTTTGGGTCAAGTAGGGTGGAGCAAGTTCATGGAGGCATTTGTGGGTAAGGGCGAGTGTTTTGAAAACAATCCTCTCTTTCACCGGGAGCCAGTGTGCCTGTCTTCTGACTTCTGAGATGTGGTCTTTTCTCGCGGTGCCTGTGGCCGCCCTAAGTGCATTATTTTGAACTAGCTGAAGTTTGGCCAGGTTCTTATTGAAGGTCCCAACGAGTAGGGCATTACAGTAGTCCAGCCTAGATCCAATTATTGCCCTAGCAATGGTGAGGCAATTCTGGCGAGACAGGAAAGGTCTGGCAGCGTTGAGGACTTTCGAGTAATAGGCTGAGGAGGAGGCGATGGCATTGACCTGTCTATCCATTGACAAGTCGGAGTCTAGGTAGACTCCGAGTGTCTTCACATGATTGGAGACCTTGATGGGAATGTTGTCAATAGTGAAGGAAGTGTACTGTTCACCGAGGTTCCCCAGCGTGGAAGGTGCTCCTATGAGGAGGAGTTCGGTTTTTTCGCTATTGAGGCATAGCCAGTTATCTGCCATCCATGATTGGATAGTGGAGTAGATGGTGGTAAGGGTTTTAGTATCCGCCAGGTAGTCGCCTGTGAGTGGGATGAGGACCTGGGTGTCATCCGCATAGTTTGTATACGAGATGCCCAGGGAGTCAAGGATGCTGAACAGTGGCCTCGTGAAGAGGTTGTAAAGCGTGGGCGCGATACATGAGCCCTGAGGCACACCGCAGGTGATGTGGCTGGGTGTGGCACAGGCTGAGTCAGAGAAGACTTTCATGGCCCTTTCTTGGAGGAAGGAGGTAATCCATTCGCAAGCTTTGGGGGAAAAGTTAGCTTGGGTAGCTTGATGGTGACACAAGGTGTTGTGGTCCACCAGGTCAAAGGCGGCGGATAGATCCAGGAGCAGAAGGAGAGCAGGTTTCCCTGCATCTCTTAGATCGTCCATTTGGTTCTTTAGGTCCAGGAGAGCCGTTTCGGTACCGTGTCGTGGGCGGAAGCCAGATTGCCGCAGGCCGAGGAGACGGTTTTCTTCAAGGAACTTTTGGACTTGCAGGTAAGCTGCTTTGTCCAGGATTTTCAGCAGGAAGGGTACAGTGGTGATAGGTCGATAATTCCCCGGGATCGTTGGGTCCAGCGAGGGTTTTTTGAGGAGTGGGCGTACCCAGGCCTCCTTAAGTCCAGTTGGAACGTGGCCAGACTGGAAGGATGAATTAATGAATGCTGTGAGGAATGGAGCTAGGATCTGTGCTGAGTCTTTAATGCGACTAGCTGGGCAGGCATCTCCCTTACAGTTGGAGGGTTTGATGGACTTGAGCAAGGCGATGACCTCGTGCTCAGTAATATCTTTGAAGTCAAAAGATGGAGAGGGATTAGTGGTGGAGGGCGTGGTGGGTTGACTATGCAGGTTAGCTATGAGGCGGGAAAGGGCTTTTTGGTGGCCACGAATTTTAGTTTGGAGAGTGTTGAGCTTGTCTAGCATTGCGGATTGAATGCTATTGCACCAGTTGTCATCTTTGATGAGAGCAGGAGGAGGGGAGGATGGTTTTTCCAGTTCCCTGAATATGGTGAAGATTTCCTTTGACCCCGATTTGGCGTCATAGATCCTAGCGTTGAAGGAGGCAGCTTTAGCTAGGGTGATGTTAGTTTTGTAGGATTTGGAAATGGCTTTGAACGCATTTTTGGTGGTTTCTGATGGGTTAGCTTTCCAGGTGGAGAGGGCAGTCCTCTTTTGCGCACGTTGTTCAAGGAGTTCTTTGGAGAACCATGAATTAGCGTGTTTGGTTTTCTTGGCTTTTTTGAGGGTCAGTGGCGCAACGGCGTCAACTGCTTGGGTGATGACTTCTTTGAATGTGTTGGCTAGGGTTTCTGGGTTGTTGGAGAATGGGGCCTGCAAGGCCGGGTTGCGGAGGTAGGGTGCTAAATTCTCGACTGTGAGCTGACGGGGGCAGGGGGCGGGAGGTGAGTTGGTCTCTTTTTTGGTGCGAAGGTTGAATTGGATGTAATGGTGGTCAGACCATGGGATGGGCGTGTTTTCCGTGACAAGTAGTGAGCAGCTATGTTGACTGATCCAGTCGAGGGTGCGCCCTTTGATGTGGGTGGAGTTAGAGACAGATTGTGCAAAGCCCAGGGTGGATAGGGCGTTCTTGAGGGTTTTGGCATGGGGGTCCTTAGGGTCATTAAGCCCCATGTTGAGGTCGCCCAAGAGTATGACCTGGGAGGTCTTTTTGATATTGTTGGACAGTGCGAAGATGAGGGTGTCATGGAAGTCAGTGCAAGGACCCGGAGGTCTGTAGACAATGTGCACAGTTATGGTGCAGTTAGGAGAAACATTAATTTTGAGTGGGAGGTAGTCACTATTGTGGTCAAGTTGCCCTGCCATTTCCCTAATAGCAAAGGTTTCCCTGGCGATGAGGGCCACGCCACCACCTCTCTGAAAGGTGCGGTCCTTCCTGAATATGGAGTACCCCGACGGAATAGCCAGAGATAGTGCCGGGCCTGAACTTTCGTTGAGCCAGGTTTCAGTGAGGAATAGGAGGTCAAGATTGTCCTTAATGATCAGGTCGTTGATGTCGAGGGCGTGGGCAGGTACGGAGCGAGCGTTGAGCAGGGCGCAACTAAGGGTGTGGACCGTTGGAGGTGTGATGGACGTGGGTGGTCTGGGGGGGGTAGTGGGTGGGTCAGGGATAGGGGGTAGTATGTTTTTGGGCTTGGTCGTGGTGTCAGCACTAGGCATAGCAGGTAATGCAGATACAGCGTTGGGCAGAAGGGCAGTAGTATCAACAGTATCAACATTTGGCATGGGGGCATCACTAGGCATAACAGGCAATGCAGAAACAACATTGGGCATAAGGGCAGTAGTATCAACAGTATCAACATTTGGCATGGAGGCAACACTAGGCATAACAGACAATGCAGAAACAACATTGGGCATAAGGGCAGTAGTATCAACAGTATCAACAATTGGCATGGGGGCATCACTAGGCATAACTGGCGGTACATAATCCACATGAGGTATAAGTGCAGCAGAGACAGTAGTAGCCACATTAGGCTTGTAGGCATCACTTGGCCTGGGCGTGGATGGTAGTTCCGCGTCAGTGTTAGTAATGGGCATTGCGCGACCGGAGTCGTGCGTTTCTGAAGCTGCACGGCACTGTGCGCAAAGTAGTAAGGAGGGCCTCCCCCCTTGATGGGTGGGACATGCAGATATTAAGGCAAGTGGCCTTACCTTGTGTGGGACAGCATAATAGCGCCTTGCGCGCCGTCGAGCAGGTGAGGGTGTGGACCATCCCATAAACTCTATTATCCTTGCCATCAAGTTTCTATAAGGGGTTTCAGCATGTTCCCCTGGGTCTGGTGTGGCAAATTCCACTTCTGGGGAAATGTCCATCCCACTTGCTTCCTGTAGGTCTTTCAACCTACCTTCCTCAGAGGTAAATTCCTCTGGTGAAGGAGTTGCAGATCCCTGCAACTCAAAAGGTCTTTCCTGATCTGAATCCTCCCCTTCTTCATAAATAGAAGATAAGACCCTGGAGTGATCAGGTCTTGAAAATGGTATAAATCCCATTTCCAGAGCAGAAGGAGCCAAATTTGTCATGATTGGCTGAGAAAACGTTGACGTCTTCGACGCAGACGTTGAAGGCTTCGAAGCCATCGAAGCCATCGAAAAAGGCATCGAGAAAGGTGGTAGAGGCCTCGAGGAACTCGAGAGTATCCGGATTCTACTCGAGGTTGTGGACGACATTCTCATGCTCGGTGCTCTGGGTATGGCCACTGGCTGTGAGGTGGCCGTGGGTTTATCCTTTCTCGGCGTCGAAGACGGCGTCGACTCGACTGACCTGTGCGTCGAAGAACCCTTTGATAACGGCATCGATGACGCCGATCTATGAGTCGAAGGGATCTTCCGACGACGGCGCAACTCTGCCTTTACTCGAGGGTTTGTGACGCTCTCGAGTGGCTTCTTTCGCCGAGTACTGCGACTCGCGGCTTTTTGATTTTTCGGGTCTTTCACCCAGGGTATCACCCTCAGCAGTCTTCGAGGGGGTCGAGGCTGCTTTCTCGAAGACGCTTAGCATCTTTTTCCTGAATCCCTCCCACTCAGCCTGAGAGCTTTGTTTTGTGGGGCAGGAGACCCTTTTTGGGGAAACGGAAGAAGACGAAGACGAGGAAGAGGATCTTCGACGTCTCTTTTTTGGATGCTTAGATCTTGAAGAGTGATGGGAACTGTTTCGAGACCTAGAACAAGAATGTCTTTTGTGATGGCGAGGAGACGAATGTCTCGACTCCGTCGAGGAAACTTTTGAAGAAGTTTTAACTGCCTTACCTCTCTCGAGCTTCCCCTTACGCTCCTTCAAGGCTTTCGCTGTCATGGACATGCAGTCCTCGCACTCTGAACAATGGTGCTCGATTCCCAGGCACCACAAACAGATCCTGTGAGGATCCGTCAACGACATTTTATTTCCACAGTCTCGACATTTTTTGAAGCCAGACCGTGGAGTCGTCGGTTCGGGTGAGGAAGCCATCGAGTACGAGTCGGTATTCACGAGGAATATTTTGATATATTTGACTGAAGAACTGAGCAACGATATTCCGAGGCCCCAAGAAGCGCGGAAAAACGGAACTGAGCAACAGACGCTGTGCAAGTCTATTTATACGTGTGGTGACGTCGACGCCGATAGGGAGGCCGTCGAGGGACATCGGCTTGAGGGACGTCGACGCACAGCACTCTCTACTGAAAAAACATTTCTGAGGCCAGCGAGCTTGGAGATGATCTGTCAAAGATGAGGAATACGTCGGAGGACACAATCCCTTTGAAGATTATTATTGGATCAACTATCATTAAAAATAAAAAATAGTATGTAAAGCAGGGTTTCCTGTTTCCGCTTAATTTTAGTTATTTATTCAAATCAAAATGTGGATCTGTTTCAGTCAGGATTTGTGTGTGGGCTGGGCATGTCTTTGAATAGATTCTTGACTAACGCTATGCAAGCAAAATTCGTTATAAGCAATATACGTTTATATTTATGTTTTATCGATTTTCGCATAGCGTTCGATTCCATTAGCTGTTCCCAATTGTGGACAAAATTGACAAACTGAGGTTGTCCAGCTTATCTGATTGAGATAATTCGAGAAATTCGATCAACCCCCAGAACCCATATGTACATCCAAAGGTCTAAAACGAGGCTGTGTTCTTAGCGCCAATACTGTTTAATCTTTTTATTGCTGAACTGGTTGGAACTATAAAAAGTGTGAGTGCTTTTTCTACGAAACTCGGATCCTTGGCCATAAATTGGTTATTGTATGCGGATGATTTGGTCCTGTGTAACCAAACCCCGGTGGGTCTCCAGCACCACATCTCAGCACTTCTAAGATATACGGATGGTTATAATTTGACAATAAATGAGAGAAAAATCCAATGTTATGATCCTAAAACCCTACTAAAAAAAACAAGACAGCTACTTCTTTTAAATGGACAAATAGTGGAGGAATGTCAATCAATCAGTGGAGGAATTTGTCTACTTGGGATTTGATTTATCTGAGATAGATAAACCGATGTCTCATTATCTATTCTTAAAAAAATAAGCTTAAGATATTGATATCCCAAGCGAAAATAATAGACGAACGATTTGGAAACTTCGCAGGAGTGCCCTTAATAAAATTGTATAAATCGAAGTGAATACCATTCATTTCATACAGGGCTGATACCTAACTTAGATGGACTGAGGTAAGGTTGGACTGTATGGAAGCATTATTGAGGAAGCAAGTTCTGGGTCTCCCTCTTGGCATTCCCCCTGGGTTCCCATGTTTGAGCTGAGACTTTTGTCACTGGTATCTCAGGTGAAATGGAAGGTTTTATAATTTTATATTAAAATCTAAGTTGCTGGGAACCAGTCGCTTAATTTGCAGCAAACATTAAATAAGAAGGAAGATAATTTAAATAAGTTGGAAAATGTCAGGAATAGGGTTTGGGACAAGCCACAGCGTCTGTATAGAAAGACATGAGCTGGAACTACAATTCCCAGCAGGCTTTGGGGCGCGTTGTAGTTCCAGGACTCGTGCCACGAGCCAGCTGCATGTAATTAAGAGGCTACTAAACCGTCAGCGTTTTGTAGATGGAACACATGAGGAGGTTAGCGGGCTTGCAGACGGTAATGTCGGGGCCGCAGCAGTGAGCAGAGAGAAATTAGACGGTCTGCGCTCGGAGCTGACTATGCTGCCTGTCCGGGTCGCGGCGGTGAGCAGCAGTGCCACGGCGATTCCACTGCGTCATTCTACAAAGTCTGGGTGATCTTCCGAGTCACCCGGACACACAGATAAGTGTTTCAGCATTTTTGTTTCATTTGGTGGGCGCAGTGCGCTTTGAGGTTCTGTTGGTTAATCCTCATCTGGGGGCAATGCCTAATCTTCAAAGCTAAGAACTATGAACTGCATGCACAGTCACCGGTTAAAGGGCTGGAGTCAATGAGTATTCAGCCATTACTGCGTTACGCCTAGGACTATCTTGGTCATGGAGTATGAAGCAATACTCGCCGTGAAGACTGGAATCATTACAAGGGGTGGAGGTTATAAATTGGCTAACTCAGGATATTTAGGACATGTCTCATAGTAATTTGTCAAAAGTCTACAATGCTCGTGCACCTGTAGGTGGTCAGAGTCTCTTCACATAGAAAACCATGTTTTATGTTGCTTTGCTACCCAATGGGTCATGTGTCATGTTTCTTCATCATGGGGAAAGTTCCCTTGTCTGTGCCATACAGCTTTCTGCTAACCTCATGCCTGGAATGTGGGTCCAGGTTATTGTTATCTCTGTATGTTGACAAGTCATCTTCTATGTCATGTGCACACCATATTCCATTATGCTGTTTATGTATGTAGTTAGGTAGGAGTGGAGTAGGAAAAGTCAGTAACAAGTGTGGAGGTTAGGATTAGGAGTATAGACTTCAGTAATAGGCATCTGTGCTAGCTATAGAGATGAACAAGTTACTTCTTACCTTGTAACGTTCTTTCGATGGGATGTTCCTCCGACGTATTCCTTATCTTAGATATCTCGGAACATTTTTTCGCTAGAGGGCGCTGCGCGTCGACGTCCGCCGAGTCGATGTCCCTCGACAGCCGCCGTATCGACGTCGACGTCATCCTGCCTATAAAGGCAGCGCGCAGCGTCCGTTGCTCAGTTCCGTTTTGTAGCCCACAGTATTTCTGTCTGGACTAGACTAATCACCCTGAAGGAGTGTAAGCTGCAACAACAAGGAAAGTAGAACTGCGGGGATGGATGGGAGGGTCGATAAGGAATACGTCGGAGGAACATCCCATCGAAAGAACGTTACAAGGTAAGAAGTAACTTGTTCTTCGAAGGGATTGTGTCCTCTGACGTATTCCTTATCTTAGATAGGCTCCCATAGCAGTATTCTATTAATGGAGGTGGGAGTACTGACTTCCCACTGTCTTCTATTGATGAATAGAGTGCAATACAGCCCTTCTAAACCTAGTCTCTTGACTGGAGGAGGAATCCAAGTTGTAAAATTGTGTAAAGGTATGGACAGACGACCATGTGGCGGCCGCACAAATGTCTTTAACCGGCACACCTCTTTTGAGGGCCGATGAACCTGCAATACCTCTGGTCGAATGAGCCCTAAGGTTTTGAGGGGGCTCTTTTCCTGCCAGTTTATAACATTCCAAAATGGCTAGAATGATCCATCTGGAAATGGTCTGCTTAGTTATTGGTAACCCCAGCTTGTGACCTGTGTAGCCTACAAACAACTGGTCTGCTTGTCTTATCCTGGCTAGTCTACTGATGTAAAAACCTAAAGCCCTTCTAGGGTCTAGCCTGTGTAACCTCTCTTCCTCTTTACCCGGATGAGGAGGAGGATAGAAAGATGGCAGGGTAATCTTCTGAGTGATATGGAATTCAGAAACCACCTTTGGGAGGAAATTAGGCTTCACTTGCAGGACAACTTTGTGAAAGATTGTATGAGGGGGTTTACAAGAAAGAGCTTGTAATTCGCTCACGCTTCTAGCAGATGTAAGTGCTATTAATAAAACAGTTTTAAGGGTAAGAAATCTTAACGAACAAGAATGGAGTGGTTCGAAAGGTGTGCCCATCAGGAAAGTTAGGACTAAGTTTGAATCCCATAGGGGAACCTGGAATGGTCTTGGGGGATAAACGTTGGTTAACCCCTTTAGAAACTGTATTACCAAGGGTAACTTGAAATAGGATGGTTCTTCCGCAGTGCGCTTAAAGATGGACAGCGCTGCGAGATAGCCCTTAATGGTGCCAACTTGAAGGCCTGAATTTGCCAAATAGAGTAGGAAGGACAAAACCATTGGTGTACCACATTAAAAGGGGTCGATATTCTGTTCTCTACACCAGCTACAAAATCTGTTCCAACGGCAGCGGTATAAAGACTTTGTTGCTGGCCTCCTTGCCGAAAGCAACACCTCCATAACATCATCAGGGAGGTCCCAATCCTTGTACCTCAGCCTTTCAGAAGCCAAGCGTGAATGTTGAGGGTTTTGATGTCTGGATGGAGAACCTGGCCTCCCTTCTGTGAGAGTAGGTTCTCTCTGAGTGGAAGTCGAATTGGAGGGCAGATGGACAAGTCTAGAAGGTCCGGGTACCACGTTCTCCTGGCCCAATCCGGGGCAATTAGGATCATGGTTCTCCGGAATCTTCTCAATCTCCTGATCATTTGAGGAGTGACAGGGACCGGTGGGAACGCGTACAGAAGCGGAAACTCCCAGTCCACTATGAACGCGTCTCCCAGAGCTCCTCTCGGGGGAAATTCCCTTGAGCAGAACAGATCGCACTTCCTGTTGACACTGGTGGCGAACAGATCCACCTGAGGGGTTCCCCAAAGGGCGAAGATCTCTTGAAGGACTTCCTGAGCTAGTTCCCACTCGTGGGAGACTGTGCTCTGCCTGCTCAGAGCGTCCGCTGTCAAGTTCTTCTCTCCGGCTAGGTGGACTGCCGATAGAGAGATTCCTTCTTGGATTGCCCAAAACCAGAGCTGCATCGCCTCTCTGCACAGGGGTAGTGATCTTACGCCTCCTTTTTTGTTGAGGTAATGCATGGCCACTGTGTTGTCGTCATTATCAGGACATTTTTCCGTTGTACAGCTGGCAGGAACACCTTCAGCGCAAGTCTGATGGCCCTCAGCTCTAACAGGTTGATATGTAGTCTGGACTTCGATGGAGACCAACGACCGCTGATAGTCAAGTCGTTGGCATGGGCTCCCCACCCCGTGAGTGAGGCATCCGTGACTACTGTTATCTCCGGCCAGGGTTGCCAAAACTGTTCTCCTTTCAGAATGTTCTCCTGACAGGCCCACCACTGAAGGTCTCGAGCCACCCTGTCGGGAACCTGAAGAAGATCTGTCATTCTCCCTGAGAATTGTGACCACTGAGTGCTCAGTGCCCACTGGCGGGATCTCATTCTCAGGCGAGCCTCTGGCACTAGGAAAATGCAGGATGCCATGAGGCATAGCAACCTCAAAAAGTCGAAGGCTGGGAGACGTTGGACATCTTGGAACTTGGTAACCATCTGTAGAATATCTTGAGCCCTCACCTCTGGTGGCGGGGCTTTTCCCAGGGAAGTGTCCAGGATCGCTCCGATGAACTGGAGTCTCTGCGATGGTATCATTTGTGACTTCTTTAAATTGAGGGAGAAGCCCAGTCTGTGAAGGGAGTGACAAACGTGATTTAGCTGGATCTGAGCTTGTTCCGAAGATACAGCTCTGATCAACCAATCGTCCAGGTAGGGGTAGACGTGAATCCCTTCCCTCCTTAGACTTGCCGCCACTACCGACATTAACTTGGTGAAGACCCTCGGGGCGGAGGTCAGCCCAAATGGCAGCACTCAAAATTGATAATGAGAGTTGCCAATTGCGAACCTCAGGTATTTCCTGTGTTTGAGATGGATAGGCACATGGAAATAAGCGTCCTGAAGGTCCAGAGATACTAACCAGTCCTGGAACTGAAGGACCTGAAGGATCTGAGAAAGAGTTACCATCTTGAATTTGTCTTTCCTGAGGAATTTGTTCAATTCTCGCAAGTCCAAGATGGGTCTCAGTCCTCCGTCTGTCTTTGGAATGAGAAAGTAAGGGGAGTACCAGCCCTTGTTCCTCTCCGCTACATGGCACCTTTCTCTAGCAGGTCCAAAATTTCCTGCAAGAGGAGCGGATCTGGAGCTTTCTGAGAGCTGATCCCCAGTGGATGACTCTGAGGTATGCGTAGGAGAGGCAGGCAGTAACCTTGGGCAACTGTTTCCAATGCCCAAGCATCTGACGTGATAGCCTGCCATTCCGCCAGATGTTGAGTTAACCTGCCTCCTACAGGTGTCCTGTGAGGGAAGTCCTCAGAGTGGTTTTGGGGCGGCTGATGCAGATGCCGATGGTAAAGAGGCACCTGCTGTTGCTGCGGCTTTTGAATATCTACCCCGTCCACCTCGGGTAGTTCTTCTTTGTCCCCTTTGAGCCGGTCGTCCTCTACCTCTTCCGAATGCGGAGTAGAAGCGAAAGGACTTGCCCCTCGCAGAGGTTTCTGTGGGACGAAAAGGTGTCTGACGGATTGCAGCGCCTAAGGATTTTGCTGCTGCTTTTGATGTTTGCAGTTTCTCTAAACTGTCATCCGCCTTTTTCCCGAACAAAGAAGAGCCATCGAATGGCATGTTCAAGAGCCTGGCTTGCACATCTGGGGCAAAACCAGACTTTCTCAACCAAGCGAATCTCCTGGTTGTTGTACTTGCCGCCATTGCTCTGCTGATACTGTCAGCCGAATCAATGGCCGTCTGGAGGGATTCGCACATAGCGTCTTTACCGTCCTGTATGATATTCAGGAACGCCTCCCTTTCTTCTCCCTCCGGGATGCAGTCAGCCGATGTAGAAGCACACTCCCAAAGTGTATGGCTCAATCTAGCAAGGGTGCAAGTAGCATTAACAGATTTTAACGCCATGCTACATGCCGAAAAAACTTTCTTTGCCATAGCATCATATTTCTTATCGTCCCTGTCCTGTGGGACGATAGGGTACGCAGTCTTGACGTCAGTAGAAGATGCTGCCTGTACCACCAGACTTTCTGGGGATGGGTGTTTTGACAAAAACTCTGGGTCTGCAGAAGATACCCTGTATTTTGTAGAGAGTTTTTTATTTACTGCCGGGACGACATCCGGGGTTTCCCAGTTCGTCATAATCTTCCCCTGAAGAGCTTTATCAAAGGGCACTACAGGATCCTCCTGTGGACCTTTGTCAAGAATATCCGTAAGGTCATCTTGTTGGAAAGACTGTGAAGGTGTTGACCACCCCATAAATTCTGTGATCCTGGCCATTAAGGCTCTATAGGGGGTTTCAGCATGCTCCCCCGGGTCTGGCCTAGCAAACTCCACCTCAGGGGAAGTGTCTAACCCACTTGCCTCATGTAAGGAATCATGAAGATCCTTTAACCTGCGTTCTTCAGAGGATAACTCCTCTCTAACTGGGGTTGCAGGTCCCTGCAACTTAAATGTGTCTTCCTGTTCAAATAGTTCACCTTCTTCCATAATTGAGGACACAGTTCTCAATTGTTCTGAAATCATAAAGGGTGTAAACCCCATCTCCAAGGCAGAGGGTGCCAAACTTGTCATAATCGGCCTCGAAAACGTTGATGTCGTCGACGCCGAAGGCTTCGGGCGTGGCGTCGAAAACAAAGGCGGAGGCCTCGATGACCTCGACAGAATTGGGATTCTGCTCGAGGAAGTCGACAACCTCGACGCCATCGAGGATCTGGGGATAGCCACTGGGTGCGTCGTAACCGTGACTTTTCTTGGCGTCGACGCCGGTGTCGAAGATGGCGTCGAGTCGACAGACCCGTGTGTCGAAGGTCCCTTCAACAACGGCATCGAAGACGCCGACCTCGGCGTCGACGGAACCTTCGAAGAAGGTTTTGAGGTCATAGCCTTACTCGAGGGTTCGAGACGTGCTCAAGAAGCTTCCTTCGCCGGGTACTGCGACTCGCAGCGTTTTTGACCTTGGGGTCTTTCGACCAGAGCATCGCTCTCGGCAGTCTTCGAGGGGGCCGAGGCCGCTTCCTCGAAGTCGCACAGCATATTTTTGCGGAATTCCTCCCATTCAGCCCGGGAACTATGTTTCGTGGGGCAAGGGATTCTCTTTGGAGAAACAGAGGAAGAGGAAGACGGAGAAGGGGATCTTCGACGTCTCCTCTTCGAGTGCTTCGATCTCGAGGAGTGATGGGACCCACTCCGAGACCTGGAGCGCGAATGGTGACGAGGAGACGAATGTCTCGACTTCGTCGAGGAAGAAGAAGCTTTAAAAGTCTTACCTTTCTCCAGCTTCCCCCTACGCTCCTTCAGGGCCTTAGCTGTCATGGACATACAGTCCTCGCACTCCGAACAATGGTGTTCAGCTCCCAAACACCACAGACAAACTCTGTGGGGGTCAGTCAGCGACATCTTTTTCCCACAATCTCGGCATTTTTTGAAGCCGGACCGAGGAGTTGTCGGTTCCGATGAGGAAGCCATCGAGTACGGATCGAATATCTCGAGGTAAATAGGATTAACTTGACAAAACTGAGCAACGGTATTCCGAGGCACTGAGTAAGCGCGGAAAAACGGAACTGAGCAACGGACGCTGCGCGCGGCCTTTATAGGCAGGATGACGTCGACGTCGATACGGCAGCTGTCGAGGGACATCGACTCGGCGGACGTCGACGCGCAGCGCCCTCTAGAGAAAAATGTTTCCGAGGCCAGCAGAGTTGGAAGGAGATATCTAAGATAAGGAATACGTCGGAGGACACAATCCCTTCGAAATGTATGTTTGTTCTTCCCCACCTTCCCCTTGTCAGTCCACACCCTTTCCCTAACTCAGTCTTCCTCCCATTGGCTGCCACATGATTCTCTGTGATATTAATATTCATACACCCATGCCAATCATGTCGGGAGGGCCGATCTATTCGGCTTCTGTGGTTCGGGAGAGGGGGTCGATACCCTATGATCCCTTTATGAGTATTGACAGAAAATGCCTGTATGAATACACTGGTGGAGTTAGAATCATCAGAGTGGGACTATAATGAAACCCAAGAACTGGTCAAAGAACGTCTATTGGAAGCGGAATGGATTGGTACAATTGAGAAATGTAAAAATGATAAGTGCCACAATTACATTTATTTGATGGGACACTGTCATGATGCCTACCTCTAAGGAGCCAGGCCGGGCTCAGCAACCCCAGAGGCAGACATCATTTTCCCCAGGGAAGTCTCAGCGGGCCCAAGTCGGGGCCCTTTGGACTCAGTCCTGGCGCCTTAGGCGCCAGGCTCATAGCGGACCCCAGTCCTGGCGCCTTAGGCGCCAGGCTCATAGAAGAGGATATGGGTTTAAGTGCTTGGGTGCACACTTACCTGATGCAGACCTTGCTGCTTCATCCAGGCCCTCTTGAGGCCTGAATGGGACTACTTAACCTGTAGGACTACTTCACCACCCGGGTGTGGTCGGGGAAGGATACATACCTGATTGGTGGAAGGATACATACCAGGAACTTCTTCCAAGGCTATTTAAACCCCACCCGAACAGCCACACATGCTTCGCGTTGTTCTGCACCTAGCAGCTGGACGCTCACCGTGTCAGCTCCTGCATCCTGACTTCAGCCACGCCTGCCAGCACCCTGGAACACCTGCAAGGGGAGAAAGGAAGAGAATAGGAGAAGAAAAGCCCTTACCTGCTAAATCTGCATCCCGGAGTCATTTCTCCAACGGCCCTGAAAAGGAAGACATCATTTTAAAGGCATTTCGTTTCGATCGCTGCAGCGCTGCATTTTACTCACCTTTGCAAGGCGCTTCCATCTTCAGCAGCGATCTTCCGGATTTAGCTACGCCCCGGCGCCTAGAGGAAAAAAGACAAGAACAAAGGTGAGAGGGAGAAAAGGAATAAGGAAAGCTCAGTTTCCTTTTAAGTCTTACCTGTTGGATTATTCCCACTGCATTTCGGGTCCTGCCGCTTCCTGGCATCTCCGGACCCCGGCCCCTATGGGGAAAAAAGACAAAGACATTGAATGAGCGAATGCAAAGACATTACCTGAGCGCTCAACCAGAACTGTTTCACTTCAGCTCGGCGCCATATCTCCGGCACTCCGAACTCCGGCCCCTACTCTTACAGAACCTACATGTTCTCTCCTCTCTTGGCACCTTTTGTCTAATTCCTATAACTTCATTAGTCTCAAGCATTTTTTATCTTAACCTAAAAAGCATCTGCACCAGTCCGCATTCGGAAATGTTACTATACATTTTGGAAGTCTATCTACTGGTGTCTGTAACGCTCACCTGGTTCCCACGGAGGCGCGGCGTCAAAGGCGCAGAACTCTGAAGATGGACAGGAAGGGCCCCTCTATTCTGGCTTCCCTGGCTCGTTGGATACCCTCCTTAGGGTTTGGAAGGCTGAGCTCTCCATCCTGCTTCTGATGCAGGGGGGCGTTGAAACCCAGTTACTTCACTGGATTGAGGATTGATGGGAGTTCAGGTAAGCTTGACTGTTCAGGTAAGGCGCTGTAAAAGTTCTGTTCAAAAGTTCAAGCTTAATAATAATGTTCGTTGTCTAATTGCAGCAAGCGCTAATGCTTATGCCTTTTTCCCCTTAGGGGCCGGGGTTCGGAGTGCCGGAGATATGGCGCCGACCCGAAGTGAAACAGTTCTGGATGAGTGCTCAGGTAATGTCTTTGCATTCGCTCATTCAATGTCTTTGTCTTTTTTCCCCATAAGGGCCGGGGTCCGGAGATGCCAGGAAGCGGCAGGACCCGAAATGCAGTGGGAATAATCCAACAGGTAAGACTTAAAAGGAAACTGAGCTTTCCTTATTCCTTTTCTCCCTCTCACCTTTGTTCTTGTCTTTTTTCCTCTAGGCGCCGGGGCGTAGCTAAATCCGGAAGATCGCTGCTGAAGATGGAAGCGCCTTGCAAAGGTGAGTAAAATGCAGCGCTGCAGCGATCGAAACAAAATGCCTTTAAAATGATGTCTTCCTTTTCAGGGCCGTTGGAGAAATGACTCCGGGATGCAGATTTAGCAGGTAAGGGCTTTTCTTCTCCTATTCTCTTCCTTTCTCCCCTTGCAGGTGTTCCAGGGTGCTGGCAGGCGTGGCTGAAGTCAGGATGCAGGAGCTGACACGGTGAGCGTCCAGCTGCTAGGTGCAGAACAACGCGAAGCACGTGTGGCTGTTCGGGTGGGGTTTAAATAGCCTTGGAAGAAGTTCCTGGTATGTATCCTTCCACCAATCAGGTATGTATCCTTCCCCGACCACACCCGGGTGGTGAAGTAGGTAGTCCTACAGGTAAAGTAGTCCCATTCAGGCCTCAAGAGGGCCTGGATGAAGCAGCAAGGTCTGCATCAGGTAAGTGTGCACCCAAGCACTTAAACACATATCCTCTTCTATGAGCCTGGCGCCTAAGGCGCCAGGACTGGGGTCTGCTATGAGCCTGGCGCCTAAGGCGCCAGGACTGAGTCCAAAGGGCCCCGACTTGGGCCCGCTGAGACTTCCCTGGGGAAAATGATGTCTGCCTCTGGGGTTGCTGGGCCCGGCCTGGCTCCTTGGAGGTAGGCATCATGACAATGGGAGATTACAAAGCATTCAGCTTTCTGGGTGGTTGAAAAATCATTTCAAGCAAATAGGTTCTGCAGAACTGCCGGACCGAATCTAGCATCCGATCTGGCTGCAGTTTCCAGACAGTGATGTTTGCAGAATGCAGAAGGGGAGAGCAAGTTGCTGCTTTACTAATGACTTCTGTGAGGAAGGGGGTTTTCACTTCGTTCCCCAATATAGCCTCCCCAGAGGTGGCCATGGAAAGGACGTTGCTTTCAGATCCTGACCCTGGGGGTGGATATGCGGGGGAGGTCACCTGGTGGAGGAGACGTTGGGAGTTGGGAGGAGGCACCCTTGGGTGAGACATGGTATCCCCATTTCCCTTTCACAATGAATCCACAGTTTCCCAGACCTGTATTGGCTGTTGTCAATCCCTTCCAAGGTTTGCCTGAACACCCTTGCCTAATAAACACTACTCTGGTACTGGGACGAGAAAGAGGGAAGCCAAGTACCAAGATCGTTATGTAATGAATGAACATTGCCTACACATGAAGCCAAGGGGACAGTATACATGGTCCCCTCAGGTGAGGTTAGAAGGATGACTTGTGGAACGCTTGCCGTAGAAGCTGGAGGTAAAGCCAGAGAGACATTCCCGAAGCGACGCACGGCCGAAGCGCCTACAAGCTGCAGAGTCGTTGCAGTGGAAGCTGATTGTGGCAGTAGCATTTGAGAGATCACTGGTAGCAGAGCTGGCCTGCATACCTCTTGAAGTCAGAGAGCAGCTGTCTTGAAGTCCATGCAGCTGAGGTGGCAGAGACTCTGGAGGAGAAGCCTGCCAAGCCGGGAGAAGCGCCAGCCACAGAGAGCCTGCCTGCATGGAGAAGAGCACCTGGAGACAACGTATCCTGAGGTGTAGACCGCGTGGTTGTTGCAGGTCAGGTCGCTCGCAAGTGAGCGAGAGACCGTGGGCGATATGAATGAAGGTCAAGTTTGAACTCAGTAAAATTGCTGAATACTTTTGATAATATTGACGACACAAAAATGCTAAGAAAACCGAGAGAAAGGTTTTGTGAATATCGAACTGCAACAGAGATGAAAGAAAGGCTAACCTGGAGCCGAGCAAAACCCCACGGTGAATTACATGAAAATATGAGTTTAAGCAAGTTTTATGAAAGTGCTAAGAGGTGGTTGTAAGCCTTGCCAAGAGTAAGAGAATGAAAGCAAGAAAAGTGGCATTTTTTTAATACCGATTTGAGTGAAAACAAGTCCTGTTGAAAACTCATCAGAATGAAAGCAGTTTTGTGAATTCCTAGGTTATAAAGTAACTGTGGAAATTGAGGGAACAATCATTGGCAAGAGCCATAGAAAGATATGAAAGTGCAACAAGTGAATAGTGGCAAAACAACCAAACAGTAAAGCATCATAAAGGTGTGAAAGGGGAAGAACCCAAGTACCACTGTAGAGCTGAAACAGTGGCAACGTGTATACAAGCAAGAAGAGGCAGGACAGGTGTCTCGGTCTGCGTCACCTGTAATGGGTGGACTGTGAGGTCCAACAACCGCGCCTAGACCGAGGACACCTTACTTATGTGAAAGTCACTTAAATTACCCATCAAGAAGCTTGTAATTGAATATTAAGGAAATCTGGTGAACTGAAGTTAGGGAACTATACTTTGTAAAATTAGTGAAAGGTAACGAACCAAGAGGAGCTGGATAGTATCGCAAAGAATTCTAATTTGAAAAAACTGAAAGACTTGAAAACATGGGGAAGAGAACTCCTTTGCATTGTGAACTATCATGAAGTTTGGGGAAGGGAACCCCTTTACGTTGTGAATAATCTTGAACCTTGGGGAAGGGAAAACCCTTTCCAAACTAAGAACTGGAAGAAGCTCTGAACTTTTATTAGATCACTTCTTGTTTTGACGCTGCCATTCCTGCACATTGTATAGAAATAGCTGTGAGGGCAAGCTTAGGGTTTGGGCACAAACAGATGTTTACTTTCAACTTCCTGACGCAAACTATACTTAGTTTATTTAGGTAGGGAAATCCCACGTTAGTATAGGGCAAGTTAGGCCTTTTTCCAACCTGATTTTTGTTGAATAAAAGTATATAGCTCAAAACCTGAATTCAGTTGTCTGTCTACTTCATGATGCCTTCACAAATGGTGTCTGGGGTGTTGGGCAACCCTAAAGTTTGAGACGCTAAGTCCCAAAACGTCAGACCCCTCAGTAGCCACAGAGGGCTCTATTGGGTTTGATATTTGTAGCAGTAGGGAAGGAAATATTCCTCCAGGTGAAAGACGATGAATACCGACAGATCTGTTCTTGATTCCATCCACACACACACACACATTCATCAGATTGGATTCCCAAGTTGAGGTTAGCATGGAAGTTTGGAATTGATGTATTAGCCGGGGTTATAGAACCAGACTTCAGGAGAGATATAAAGGTATTACTACAAAACTGTTGGAAATATCCCTTCTACATCCATCAGGGGGATACAATTGTACAACGGGTGCTCAAAAGAGCAATGTTTCCTAGGGTAAAGGAAGAGGCCGGGAAAGAAGTAACAAATCAAGGTACCCGAGACTTTGGGGAGGCTGATGAAAAATCTGACATCCCACCTTAACTCGAGCCTTGAATGATCGAAGAAGAACCAGAAACTCTTCCCAAACTAGCCGTTGCCCAAAGGAATGACCGACTGTTAGCTGAAGCTTTCCTACATAGAATACCAGAAGTAGAGGGCTGTGAGAAAGGGGGACCCTTTTTTCTTTCTAAAGTATGGGTTGATGTACTGGGGAGACACCACTCCGCAGGGAATGGTTTGAACACAGTTAGTTATCCCTAAGAGACATAAGCAGGTTGTCCTGTTATTATTTATTTGTGTTTGGTTACACAGTAACCTTTACAAAAAAAAATGTTGAGGAAAGTTTGATTTGTTAATTCATACATAGACCCTTCCAATTACAACAATTGATCAATCATCTTAAAACTTAACAAAATGAACTACTTGAATGACATAAGAAGGACAGATGACAGAACAAGTAAAATCATCAAATCATTACAAAATTCCTGACATAAGCATTAGCTGTATTTCCAGTATTAATCACAGCACATAAAATTTAAACATGACCTAATTTGCATCCTCATTTCTTCCCCTTACGTTCAGTCAATTTGCAAATGTCAGCCAGAAACCTTACCACAGCAATCTGTAAATTTACCTTTCAACCATGCATCATTTCCAACCATAAAATATTTAAATCAACACAGTCAGTATTTCGGACAAATTTACTGAAGCTGCTAATACACTCAGATCTCAGAGCGACACAATCTATCAATAAGTGTCTTAGCGTTTCCACGGTGTCCGCCAGATTGCAAAATCTGCACAAAGAGGATTTACTGATCTTTCCCTCCCTTATGTCCTTAATTTCTCCTGTCTCTAGCACAGTGCATCTGAAGCGCATGAATTCCTGCCTCCAATGTTTGTCTGGTAATGTAACCAAATAGGGCTCCTTGACCCCCACCATTTTTTTGTAATGGGATACAAGTTGGCCAAGTCATTTAAATGTAAGCACCCTCTCCACAGTATTGTTCTAATCTATAAATTGCAATAGTTTTTTTTACCTTCAATGGGTTGAATATGAGAAGGTCACGGGGTACGCCTAATTTGTCCAGGATTTCATGGCATTCAGTTTTCAATCTACTCAGGTACATTGATTCAGGTACTCCATTGAGCAAGCCATTCCCCATAATATCATAGAGTCAATTTCCTACTAATGATTAGCTTTCTATAAAGAGAAATGCCGACACCACTTCACCACATTTGCCAAGGAGAGCAAACCAAGTTCGTACCACACTGCGACTAGCGGAACAGACTTAGGGAGGCACCTTAAAGCTGATTTCAAGATTCGGGATTCATATTTATAAAGTTCCTCTCTGCACGGAAGAGGTGCGAGTTCTAGACCATAGCTGAACTGTGGTATCACCTTACATTTAAAGAAACGCAAGCATGGCAGAAACAAGCATTTCCCATACCTTGTGGTCCATTTTATTCAATTGGGCGATCTGAGGACGCACTTTCCCTTCCAAGTACTCTTGATAGTGACCTTTTTTTTGTCCCTGAAAATGGGGTAGCCTAAATATGGAATTGCCAGTGTAACTGCAAGCTTCTCATAATTTAGGAACTAAGTATACTTTATGGGGCACCTTCTCTCAGACAAACGCAATATTACTGTTTTTTTGTGTTAATATTAAGGGAATTGGCCAATGTAAACTCGCTGAAGGGACTTAAGAGGCGCTGCAGGCCTTTTGGAGTTGGTTCATACAGCATAAAATCATCTGCATAAGCTGTCCAGCACACCTTAACTCCCTCCACCATCGGCAATGCAAATGCTGCTTTTTCCAATTGTATGCCTGCATCTGTCACATACAGGTTAGAAATAGTAGCGGCAAATATGCATCCCTGACGTAGCCTGTTCAGAACTCGAATAGAGTGGGACAGAGTTCCTATGCTGTTAAGACGTATTTTTAACCTAGATCCCTTGTGATGATGGTAAAGAATTGAGAGTAGATGAACTGGCAGCCCTGCAGCCATCAATTTTGACCAAAGTATGTTTCTGTCCACAAGGTCGAAGGCCAGAGAGATCCATTGAAGCCACATACATTGGCAAACTCCCAGACCTTCATGCCTTCTCTTGTAAGACCTTTAAAAAGCAGGCCATCTGCATCTGTGCCCACATTCTTCCTAAAACTGAATTGAAAAATGGATAGAGAATTATTTTGATTTGCCCATTCCTGAATGTGCCCCTGAACCAAACCAGCAAAAATCTTGAGTCAGCATCTAGGAGGGCGATAGGTCTGTAGTTGGATGGACAGTCCCTATCGGCCTTATTGCAAATTGGAACAATATACGATATATACCAACATTCTGGAATGTGTCTGGTCACAACTATGGGCCTCATTACGAGTCAGCCAGTCCGGAAAGAATGGTGGTGGTAAATCCGCCACCACCATTCTTTGCGGACCAGCTGATTAAGAGTCCTGCAGGCGGGAGGTGTCACTCCCGCCAGGCGGACATGCAAATACCGGCACCATTACAGCATAGTGCTGGTGTTCCCACTTCCCCATCCCCATGGAGTCCTATGCGACTCCATGGGAATGGGGATTAACAGAATTCCACCTCCGGAATTACCGGGTCACCGGGGTTGTAATGCCCCGGTGATTCCGGCAATCACGGAGGCGGAATGGTAATACGAGTCCGGCGGTAACCTGCCGGAATTTCCAACACGGTTACCGCCGCTCTCTTAATGAGGCCCTATGTCTTTAAACAATACAAAAAGAATTTTGGCCGAAAGGTCAGTGTTGCCTTTCAAAATGATATTTGCTAACCGATTAGGGCCTGGTGCGGGAAGTAGATGCTCGAATAATCACGTTTTTAATATCTTCCTGCAAGAATGTTATACTCCATGGAGAAAGCCGGACGACAATGGGAAGAGTCCAGTCCAGTTTTGAAGGAGAATAAAAAAAGAAAAAAAAGCCCAACACACGACTCCTCTGAGATGGAAACGGTTTGAACAATAGATTGAGGCAGTTCCCCTTTATTAATCAGAGCCCAAAACTACCTTGAGGAGGCATCCCTCACAGCAGATAACATTATCGCGGTCTGTCTGATACAAAGAAGCGTGGAAATTCTTCGTGCAATTTTTCAATTTATTTTTGGCACTTTTTATCATTTGTATTTGCACAGACAGCGAGAACGACGATTCACAAATGTGTCTGATCTCCCTATTTTTGCAGTTTTTGATTGATTTAACCTCTTCACTAAAGTTTTTTAAAAACAATTTTTATTTTATTTTATGTAACCACTTGTACTTTACAGGCATTGCTATATAAATTACAGTATATCACAGTACACAATTTATCTATATTTTCCCCCTTCCCCCAACTCCTCCCTCCCCTTACCCCAGCCTACGTGCACCTCACATTTTACAATCTCTTGTTTACTCTCCTCTACTCATTCAGGTGCATGCGTCTTCTTGTGGGGGACTGTGTTCTGAATCTCCATTGTTCGAGGTAGACAGGGTCATTTTCTGCAATCAATAGTCTCCAGGCCTCCACCCCCTCTCCCACTTGATCTGAATCTCTGTTTACTGATTCCTCCCACACCACTGTTTCTGCATTCGCCCATTTCAGCAGGTCCTTCCACTAAACCTGTACCCTAGGCCTAGGCTGCGCCTTTCACCCCATCGCTATCCTCCGCTTCGCTAATAGATATATGCCAGATGGATCTACGTGATCCGACCGCGGCTGAATGTCCCACGGCCGGAAAGTTCGCATGAGAAAGGTGCAAACTACCAAAAGTTTGCACCTTTCGCATGCGGACACACATACATACCAACACCCCTACCCACAACACACCCATGACACACCCCCCACCCACACCCTCAACCCACAGGGTCCTTTTTGTTTTTAACGGAAGGATGCAGGGGTTCCCCCTGCAGCCCCGCTCACTATACTCTGAAGTATAGTGAGCGGAATGTTTGCAGGAGGTACCCCGCAGCCCGTTTCTTTTTTTTTTTTTTTTCACAATGCTACCACCAAAAGGATCGAACTTTTGGTGTTCGAACCTTTGGTGGTAGCATTTTAGAACTTTTGGTTCATGCAAACCATTATATTTGGTAAAAAGGTACAAACCCTGCCAGAGTCCTCAATTTATTCACGTGTTAGCTCTTTTAGGCCCCGTGAAGCCCCCAAGTAAACAAGCTAGGGGGGCTCCGATTTCCAAGGTGATATCTGCCTTCGTTAGCATTTGAGCCACCTCTTCCCAGAATCTACCAATCTCTATACAAGCCCAGAATATATGGACTAGGTCCACTTCAACATCCCCAAACTTTGGACATGATTGGATCACTGTTCGTCCACATTTTGCTATTCTATTCGGGATCAGATATGCTTTGTGGGTTATTTACAATTGGATCTGTTGGAGCCTCCTGTTCCTGGACACTTTCCTATGATACACCATAGCGCTATTCCACACCGCATCTGACATTGGTTCATTCAAGTCTGTTTCCCATTGTAATCTCGTCTGTCCTAACTTCCTCCCCACTTTGGACATTAACAGCTCGTATATCCGAGAGACTTTGTGCCCACCTTCTGATACATCATAAAATGTCTCAATCACTTCATCTGGCTGTAATGGCACCTCGGTCTCCGGCCATCTGTTCTTTACATTCCTTAGTAAACAGAAATATGTGAGGTGTTGTCCTGCGTGGACTCCCCTCTCCCTCGTTAATACTTCAAACTCTTTCGGTGAACCCCCCTCCATTAGATCTCCCACCGTGTCCACCGCCTTCGGTTCCCAATATTTCTGCACATTCAGTCGCAGTTGGTCGCACACCCCCTCTAATGTCACTAACGGGATATGTGGGAAATATGGTGTAGTGTTCCCCATCTACTGGCAGGCGCCACATTACACCTCCTAAATTCAAAAGCCTAGGCGCTCTGGTTAAACGGGAGTCGGTTATCCATATAACTTCATTCAGAAAGAACCGGGTTGTTGTTCCTTGCAGCAGTCTCGACTTGTGTATTTGTTTGTCCGATAGCCATTTAGCCACAAATTGCAGCTGGCTCGCCACAAAAACACTGCAAAGTTGGGTACTTCTGTCCCCCCCCTAGTTCATAGGAGTTCTGCAACTTCCAAAGCGCCATCCTACACCTTAAGTTCTGCCATAGGAAGTGTCTGCATATGCTATGTAGCTTATTGAAGAACAACCTCAGTATTGCAAATGGGATAGTTGTAAAGCAATTTAAGAGTCTCAGCAGCACCACCATCTTCAGCAGTGCTGCCCGTCCCATCATGGACAGCGGTAGTCTAGCTCAGAAGGACAGAGTTTTCAATTGTGTTCATAGTCCTCACTGTGTTCTGTGCGTGTTCCATCTGAGGGTCATGATAAATGTCCACTCCCAAATAGCGAAATGTCTTCAATTCCCATTTTATTGGTAGCACCGGTAGCCTTTGCTCTGTCTTCCCAATACATCCCCCCAATGGAAACAGACTCGACTTCTGTGGATTCATCGTTATGCCTGGCAAGGCGGAATGCCGGTCCGATAGAGTGAGTAGAGCACTCGCTTTGACATCTGTGCAGAGCCTGCTCACGCAGGTTTGAATCCCGGCAGGGCCAAACTCAGCCTTTCATCCTTCCGAGGTTGATAAATGAGCACCACACACTGTAGGTAATAACAAGCAGCGCTCAGATACCTGAGGGTTCGTAGCGCTATATACGACATGCATTACTTACTGTAAAGCATTTCTGATGGTTGTATCTGCTTAGATTCACATGCTGTGCATAGTCCGACATCCAGTGGTCACTGCGGAGTATTGCATTTTGTTTTTCGTAGTCAAAAAGGGGATGTCGACATAGGCGTGTCTGTAATACTATCCCTATAGTGACGTGTAGTGTACCCAAAATCCCTCACGCGTCGAGGTCCCTTTGTTTGTATATTTTCTGCCATGAGGGAGCCTTATAACACGTGAGCGAGTACAGAAAAGAGAAAGTAATAAGACGTCTATGTTCCTTTCATCCGAGCGGGGAGGAAGGGTGGGAGCATGTGAATCTAAGCAGATACAACCATCAGAAATGCTTTTACGGTAAGTAATGCATGTCTTCTGATGTTTGTTAATCTGCTTAGAATCACATGCTGTGCATAGACTAGCGAGCAGTACCCGGAGTTGGAGGTGGGTTGTGAGAAGGAACAGTAGAGAAAAGATGTCTTAGTAAAGCTTGTCCCACCTGGGAATCAGATCTAGAATGGGCATCTAGACAATAGTGTTTTGTAAAGGTGTGTACAGAACTCCAGGTTGCCGCCTTGCAAATGGACTCAAGGGGAACATTTGCAATGAATGCTATGGATGTCCCAGTGCCTCGAGTAGAATGTGCTCTCGGCTTGAAGGGCAGTTCTCTCTTAGCAAGAGTGTAACAGAGAGTGATGCTTTGGACAATCCATCTAGATATAGTGGATTTGGAAACTGCATCTCCTTCTCTTCCTGCCGCCACCGAGACAAAGAACTTATTAGTCTTTCTCAGGGGTCTAGTTCTTTCCATATAAAACATGACTGCTCTGCACACATCAAGTGTGTGTAGGCATTTTTCTCCCAATTTTGAAAGAACGTTGGTAGTTCTATAGACTGGTTGACATGGAATTTTGAAATGAACTTCAGAACAAATCTTGGGTGTGTGCGTAGAACCACCTTATCTTTGTGAACTGTTACAAAGGGATCTAGTATAGAGAGCACTTGTAGTTCACTCACTCTCCTAATGGAGGTGATAGCTATTAAGAAAGGAGTTTTAAGAGTGAGATTCTTAAGGGATGCTTTATGCATGGGTTTGAAGGGGGAGCCCATTAGCCTAGTTAATACAACATTCAGGTCCCATCCGGGATCTGGGTTAGATATAGGAGGGTGAATTATTTTCACTCCTTCCATGAAGGCTTTAATAACTGGAACTTTCCACCATGACACCTTATGTTGAGACGTAGTGTATGCGGAGAGTGCAGCTAGGTGAACTCTAATAGAATTAAAGACCAATCCTGAGTCCAACAAGTGAGTCAGGTATAGAACAATTTCTGTGGGAGAGCAGTCAAAGGGGTTGATGCTTTTAGCCCTACACCAGATGACAAACCGTTTCCACTTGCTAGAGTAGCAGTAGCGAGTGTTCGGTTTCCTTGCCTCTCTGAGAATGTCCATGCATCTCTGTGGGAGCTGCAAATGTCCAAATTCTATGACCTCAGGAGCCAGCCTGCTAATTTCAGGGTATGTGGGCATGGCTGCAGCGTTCTGCCCCTGTCCTGTGACAGCATGTTGTACGGGCAGGGTAGTTTCACCGGAGGAGGCAGTGACATTTCCATCAGGTGAGTGAACCATGGTTGCCGGGCCCACATGGGGGCCACCAGTAACATGGTAACTGGTTCCTGGTGCATCTTGTGCACTATCTTGTTGAGAAGGGGAGTTGGGGGAAAAGCGTAGACAAATTTCCCTGACCATGTTATCCAGAGACCGTTCCCCTTGGAGCGGTTCTGTGGGTACCTGGAGGCGTAATCTTGGCATTGGGTGTTCTCCAGAGTTGCAAACAGATCTATCTCTGGGAAGCCCCATTCTGCGAAAACGTTGGAGACGATGGGCCTCATTACAAGTACTCCGGTCCGGAATTAACACTGCCGGTAAAACCGGCACCGTTTCCATGTCCGCCCAATCATGACCCGCGGCCCCGGTAATAGCACCACCCTCAACCGCCACCGTGGAAATAGGGGTCCCGTTAAGTCGGTCTGCACGGAAACCCCTCCGTTACCGTCAACACGAAACACCGTGAGCATCACAACTAGCGCGGACACGGAAATACCGGCAAAAAAATGGCATAAATACCGTGATCACGGTGGCGGAACCGCCGCCACCGCGAACATGGCGTTATACACTGCCTGCTGAACTGAATCAGGGCACAGGTGCACCAAGTCAGCCCAGCTGGACCTAGCAGGCCACTGGGACCCTACAAAAGGGCCACACCCAGCACAACACAACACAGAACCATGCAGGCAGCAGGTCTAGTAGCACTGGGACTGGGCCTACTCAACCAACAGGCAGCACTGCACATGGTGGCAGTAATGGCGCAGAGGAGGAGGCGTAGGCGGAGGAGGCGCAGGCGGCAACCAGCCAACCCTGCAGCTATGGCAAACCCCATTGCCCAGCCAGCCTGACCCCACCGCCAGCCATCCATACCACGCATCAGGGCCTCACCCTGGAACCTCACCCCAGGACAGATCCACACACTATACCGGCTGGACCGTGCAACAATCCTGCACATCACCGCTATGATTGAGGACAACATCAGCAGCCAAATTGACACCCCCACCGCCACCCCCCCTCTTGAAGGTTATCTCAGTACTGCATTTCCTTGGCACTGGAACCTATCAACACACAGTTGGTGAGCTGCACGGCATATCACAACCCTGTTTCTCAAAAATCCTGGTACAGGTACTGGATGCCCTGTTGCGCCATGTGTCGGAACACATAGCCGTACCCCGCACCCTCCCCGAGGTCATTGCCACCAAGTTGGCCTTCCATGCCATAGCAGGCATGCTAAATTGCATAGGCGCAGTTGACTGCACCCACGTTGAGCTGACAGTACCACGTGCAATTGAGGCGGTGTTCCGCAATAGGAAACAGTATCACGCTTTGAATGTCCAGATGGTTTGTGATGCCATGCAACTGATTACACACTGCTGCGCACGTTTCCCAGGCTCATCACATGACTCAATGGTACTGCGGAATTCCACGTTGCCACGGTACATGGAACGCTATGCCGGACAAAGCACATGGCTATTGGGTGAGTACAGCTGACAATGCTACAACCCTGTCGAAGTGGTGTGTGTGTGTCCAGGCCAATGAGCATTGTGAGTGTGCCGCTGTGACAGTGCATGCATCACCCCCCTTCCATCTACCAAATACACAGCGGATGCCAAACATCATGAAGGAAGACATGACAGGGCACCACAATGTGCCCGTGCACACGCTGGCACAGCCAATCCCGTCACTGTCCCATGAACCTTGTGCCACTGCAGACACCCACCCTCAATTGAAACACTGCCTCAAAAGGCACGAGAGGCGTGTAAATGAGACAACGTGTATTTACTACTTCTGTACAGTGGAGTCACTCTGCCATGTGTGGACAGCACTGCACCGTGACATGCACACAATCAAATGTCACCCGCAGGGCACAGTAAACATGCAAGTTAATGTGTAGGCCCATATCCAGTTAGCGACATACATTGTGATGCCCAAAACATACCTCCATACACTGCATGGTACATATGCATGAATGAATGATGATACAAGAATGCACAGCATCAGATGAGGACATGATGCCACAAACACTGATATGTTCCCCCATCTACATCCCATGTAGGTGATGCGGGATATGCACTCACGCCATGGATGATGACACCTGTACGGAGACCAAGGAACAGGCATGAAGAGGCATACAATAGGGCACATATCCGCACACGTGGAATGATTGAGAGGACATTTGGACTGCTGAAGGCCCGTTTCCGCTGTGCCTGTGCAACCTTGCCCGAGGGACCCGTTAGCCTACTCGAGCGCCTCCTTGGACTGGAGTAGTGGAGCTGGATGGGGTGGTTGTGTTTGATTGCGCAGAATCTGGGATTGAGGGCATCCGTGCCAGATTTGCCTGTTGGCCAACCAACATGGCCTCTACAAGCATGGAGGTGTGGTCGTTGCCCTCCCGCACATGGCGTGCAAGGGTTACTCTAGTGCTCGCAAAGCATCCGATGGACCTCGACAGCCTGGATTCCTCTAGCTGCCTCTCCACCAGCTGGGTGAGGGTAGCCTGCTGGTCCTCCATCCGCTGCATGCAGGCATTCAGTTCGGCCATGGATGGGGTGGGCGACCTCATGGGACTCCCCAGTGATGTGGGGCTGAACTCCAGCTCATGGAAGGAGCCCAGGTCTTCCAATGTGGGCATCTCCCCCTGTGGCCCCGTTTCCGAGTGCTCTTGCGGGGCACTGTTATCACTGCAGGCCGCCCCCTCTGCAGTGCTGCTGCCTTCGGTGTTGTGTTGGGTGGCCATGATAGGTTCCCGTGGCACCTGTCTAGACTCAGGCAGTGTGGAGACGGTGGGGATGTCGGTGGTGGTGGTGGGCGGCACATCTGTAGTGGCTGGTAATGTGGCCAGAGGTGCAGAACTGCCGGCAGCATCCTCCTGTGTGGTGGCGGTGGCTTGTGTACTTGCCGGTGCAGATTGGCTGGCCTGTTGTGCAGTATCACTGTCACTTGAAACGGCTGTGGGGACACAAAGGGCATGCAATTAGTGTTGTTGTGGTGGCAGATGGGTGCATCACATGCGTCATTAAGATTGTACATTGAATTGTACACATGCATCTGATTGCTGGTGTATGCATTCTGTGATATTGGTTGCCATACGGATCATGATGGGTCCTTTGGCCCACACATGCACTGCCTGGGTGTGGGGGGGGTTGTTAATGGGTCCTTTGGCCCACACATGCACTGCCTGGGGGGGGGTTGTTAATGGGTCCTTTGGCCCACACATGCACTGCCGGGGGGGGGGGGGAGGGTTGGTAATGGGGGGGTTGTTAATGGGTCCTTTTGCCCACACATGCACTGCCTGGGGGGGGGGGTGTTGTTAATGGGTCCTTTGGCCCAGTACTCACAACTGCATATTTTCATGTGGCATTCATGTTTGGGCACTTACCGGCATCTGCAGGTGGGCTCACTCCTGCCTCAGCCTCCCCGATCCCATGGATTCCCTCTAGGTGGAGGACGCCGCTGCAACGCTCCTCCCATGCTTGCAGCCTCAGTGGGGAAGGGGGTCCTCCGCCTGTCCCACTGCTGCGTTGGCGGTGCGTGGAAATGAGGTTGCGTACCCTCAGCCTCAGGTCGTCCCACCGCTTGTGGCAGTCCTTCACGCTCCTCGCTGTCACGCCCACAGCTGTGCACTTGCGTGCAGCTTCGGCCCACACCTCCTTCCTCCACTGCTGTGTGGCACGCTGTTGGTCGGCGCTGAACAGCATCTCCGCATTGTCCACAATGTGCTCCACCAAGACTGTTAGCTCCGCCTCGCTGAAGCGCTGTTTGCACTGCCTCTGAGCAGGAATCCTGGCAGACATGCTAGTGGTCCCTTTTGGCTTCTCAGAGTTAGGATTGTGCTTGTGCTGGCTCTGGATGGCAATGGATTGTGCTTTTATATGATGGCCGCCTCTCTGTTTCCTGTTTTGGCGATCATGGTATTTCCGGTTCCGTGTCCGTGGCGGCGGAGGCGGACACAGGCTTTGCGCCACTTGTGGCTGCGTTATTTCCATTTCCGTGGGGTTTTCCGTGACGGCGGTAACAACGTTTCCGAGTCCGTGTGGTGCGCGCGTCCGACAGCGTGTAATTGGACGGTTTTTCTGCAACCTTGCGGACACGGAAACGTTTTGACCGCCGTCACGGATTTTGCACGGTCCCGGACTGGCAGGTTGTAATGAGGCCCGATGTCTTCTTGTAATCGCCATTCATACTCTGTGGGCAGAGGGAAGTCTCTGCTGAGTTCGTCTGCCAGAAGATTGAGTTCCCCTGGTACACGTTGAGATAACATGAACATGTTGTGTTTGAAAGCCCACTTCCAGATGTTCTGGGACAGCTTGGACAGTCCTGGAGAGCGAGTGCCCCCTTGCTTGTTCAGGTAGTACATGGCTGTGGTGCTGTTTGTGAGGACCACCAGTGTCTTCCCTTGTAGGTGTGTCTGGAAAGCTTTCAGTGCTTTGAAGACTGCCAGTAGTTCCAGCAAGTTTATGTGTTTGGACGCCATACTCGGAGTCCAAACTCTGTGTGCAGTCTGATGGGATAGGTGAGCCCCCCATCCTGTGAGGGATGCGTCTGTGGTTAGAGTGGCTTCCACTGCGGGGGTGGCAAATGGTTTCCCCAACACGAGGTTTTCCTTCACAGCGAGAGAACCAAGGCCTGCGAGGCTATCACTAGATCGTCCCATTGTCCGCTGGCCTGACACCACTGGCTGTTGAGCCCCTCTTACATTGGACGCATGCGCAGGAACGCGTGAGGTACCAAATAAATACATGACGCCATAATTCCTAGCAATCGCATGGCTTTGCGTACTGTCACCTACCGACCGCTTACATATTGAGGGATCTGAAACAGCATATTTTGGACCCTCTCGTTGGAGGGGAAGACGAGGCCGTCCTTTGTTCGAATTAGAGCCCCTAGGAATTGCTCGACTTGGCTGGGGGCTAGACTGGACGACTTCTCGTTGATGGAGAAGCCCAGGCTGAACAAAAGGTCTACATTCTTTTGGGTATTTGAGAAGCATGTATCGTAAGAATCCCGTGTTATGAGCCAGTTGTCGAGGTAAGGGTAGACCGGGATGGACAACCTGTGCAGGTGGGCCGCTACCACTGCCAGTACCTTCGTGAATACCCTTGGCGTTGAAGCTATGCCGAAGGTTAGCACTTTGAACTGATAGTGTTTGCCTTCTATCATGAACCTGAGGTATTTCCTGTGCGCTGGCAACATTGAAATATGAAAGTATGCATCTTTCATGTCCAGTGTTGCCATGTAATCCCCCTGTGCGAGCAGGGGAATTACTTCCTGCAAAGTCACCATACGAAATTTTTGAGGTTTTACAAATTTGTTCGCTGGGCGAAGATCTAGTACAGGGCGCATGGTTAAATCCTTTTAGTGTACAAGGAAGTACACTGAATAAATACCCTCCATTACCTGTGATAGAGGCATGACCTCTATTGCTCCTTTTTCTAGTAGCAGTTCGACTTCTTGAAGAAGGATGGCGAGGTGCTCCAGTGATAGGCGTCTTCCCCTTGGGGGTCTGAATGTAGAGGACTGACTGAATTTGATTCAGTAACCACGGGCTATAGTTGACAGTACCCCACGGTCTGTGGTAATTTCCTCCCATGCTTTTAGAAATGAGGTTAACCGCCCCCCCCCCCCCCGACCGGAGATGCATGGGAGGGGACCCGAACCTTCCGGTCATTTGGTGTTGGTAGCTGGGGAGCCTCTGGGAGTGGAGCCCCGACCTCTTCCCTTGCCGCCACGACATTGTCCTCTCTGAGCATATTGTCCACTGGTTCCTTGAGTGGAGGACCAATTGCCTGCTGAGGAGTATTGTTGTTTGTTGTTGGTTTTGTTGTTGGCCACGAAAAAAGCGTCCAATGCCGTAACCTCGCTTATAAGGAGGTCTTGTGATCTGGTCCAGAGTTTTTAGGGTATCGAATTCCTTCTTAGCTGTCTCCAGTGCGTCGTCCACCGCCTTACCAAACAGGTTTGAGTCCTCAATTGGTTTGTTGACGAGGGACTCCTGGGTTTCTGACTTAAAACCTGAGTTCCTGAGCCAAACATGACACTTGAGAAGTACCCCCTGGGCTAATGACCGGCCAGCCGTCTCTGCAGCATCTAGCGTGTTTTTAATGATGCTCTGGTTTACCTGAGTACCTTCTGTCACAATGGATAACAAAAGGGTTTGTAAGGGCTCAGGAGCTTCTTCCAGGCCTTCGCGCAACTTTCCCCATTGGGCATCAGCATAGCTTGCCAGCAAAATATTGTTATTGGCAATTCGCGTGCAGAAAGCTGCTGAGGATGTATTCCTTTTTCCCAAGGCATAAAGCTGCTTTCCCTCCTTGTCTGGGGGTGCTTCGCTAGTAGACAGCGGAACCCCCGCCCTCTTCCTTGTGGGTGTTATTACCAAGGAATCGGGTATGGAGTGACCCCTAATATATAAGGGATCTGACTGTGAGGGGCTAAAAAGCCTCTCAATTCTTGGGTTGACCCCTCTAACCAATGCAGGTAAGGATAAAGATGGAATGAGGCGTCTCTTGACTGAGGCAAGAAGGGGAATGGCCTGACTAGTAGGTGGTTTCTCCTTAATTATTTTCTCCACAAAGTCTACTTCTGGAGTAATTTCCCCTGTGTCAATTTCAAAATGTGCTGCTGCTTTGCGTAGCAGTGCATTGAAAGTGGGCTGGTCATCCACAGGTGATGGGTTTCTGACCGGTGTGGTCTGAGGAGATGACAGATCCAAAGCGTCAGGGTCTGTTGACGCCCCTGGAGACTGCCAGGTCTGTGATCCACCTATGTCTGGGTCTTCTTCGATAGCCCCTTCCACTTATGTCTGGGTATTCTTCAACGCCCTCTACAGGGTCTTGTAGATCCTCCGTATTTATGAACTCTTCATCCTCGTGAAAATGTGGGTCCTCTTCAGTGAGGTCATATGTATCAATATCCTCTTGAAGTGGGTCAAAGAGTCTTGGATATTTGGCCCTAGGGTCTTCATGAAGTATCTCTCTTGCCCTCTTGGGTGTAACGAGTTCAGGGGTGGACATAAACCTATCTAGTTTGTCCATATACGATTGGAATCTTTCCATAGTCCATTGGGATACCCCTGAACGGTCTAGTGGTAGAAAGGTGTTCTCCTCCGCCTATAGGCGTCGAGATCTCTCCCATAGCGTGGAGGATATACCCTCTTTGCCTTCTGAGAAACCTTCTTGTGGGCCAGATACTGGGGATCTGCCATTAGGTCTTCCCTTCGACGGGTGGTGGAGGGGTGTTCCGGCGTACCTTCCATAGATTTCGGCATCTCTCTGGCCATGTGAGCATGATTCGGCAACTCTTTCGCCGTCCGTCTCTGAGCATCAGTGGACACTATACGAGCCAAGCTTTCGACAACTAGTTTGTCCGTCCAGGGCTGGTCCTGAACGGTTCTCAGCGTTGCCGGAACCTTTTCGCCAACGGTCTCTCTCTTATGAGGCATCTCGTTGGACGTTTTGGTGATAGCGCCCTTATTTGCGGACGGCCCAGTGGCTAGTCGCGCATGCGGCTGCGGGGAGGGCTGGCGACCCTTACGTTCGGCGGAGGCTGCCGGTAGATTCGGTGTCTCTGTTGGCACTGGGTCCTTCTTCGACTTAGTCGATGAAGGATCGTGGGTTGTGTGTTTAGTGTGTTTAGGTCAACAACTTCCGATACGGAGGTAGCGTTATCACTGTCCCCCTCGTCACATTCGGCGGCAGGTGAGGAATCAGCCTTCGACGTAGCGTCGGCTGCCTACCTCTTGACCCTGCAAACCTTCAAAGTTTTTGGACGAAGGAGTTTACAGGCCGCAAAGCCGGCCTCGTCGTGGTCGAGGGGTAAGCAGCAGTTACACCGCTTATGCTTATCTTTCCACGTAAACTTGCCGTTACGACGAGGGCAAAATCTAAAGGGAGTCCTCTCCATAGCAGAGGATACAATAATAAGTGATAACGACCCCGAAGGAAAGGGGAGGGGGAGAAAGGCTTTCTAAAAGGAGACAGGAATGTCCCAACAACCCCCACTCGCCCTACTCTGTAGGCCGGTGAGGCCGGGCCACGTGTTCGGCAACGCCGATAGGACCGCCTCCGTTGAAACCACCGCCGTCGAAGATCTTGACTCAGCGGGGAAGTTGCTTAGCTGTCAAAAGAGGGCCAGAGGCGTTTGGATTTAACGATAACTGACAAAAAAACGACCAAGGGTCAAATAAATGGTAATGGCAATGGCCCTCATTAGGACCCTGGCGTTAAGGGGTTAACAGCGCCGTAAAAGGTGTCGGCGCCGTTAAACCCTTAACGCCTTACTACGAGGTCCCTTTGCGGGACCCGACCTTAACGGCTGGTCTAGACCAGCTGTTAAAGTAGGGGCCCGCAAAGGGACTCTCGAGGTAAGTACGGTACCGCAATTTGCGGTACCGTAATTACTGCCTTCCCCATTCCCATTATGCCCTATGGGGCAAAAATGGAAATGGGGAAGGGCCATGGTGGCATGGGGAATTACCGCCCCGCCAACCTTGGAATGGGGTGGTAATTCCCCATTCCGCCATGGCGGACTACGGCATCGACCATGGTGCTAATAGCACCATGGTTTTCCGCCGGAGTCCTAATGAGGGCCAATGTCTCTTACGAGCTCCGCATAAGGCGACCAGTATTCTGGGCGGAAAAAAACAATCTGAGGGACCTCGACGCGCAAGGGATTTTGGGTACACTACACGTCACTATAGGGATTATTACAGATACTCCTATGTCGACGTCCCCTTTTCGACTACGAAAAACAAAATGCAATACTCTGCAGTGACCACTGGATGTCGGACTATGCACAGCATGTGATTCTAAGCAGATTAACAAACATCAGAAATGCTAAATTATTATTAATATTATTATTATTATCATCATGTCTAGCACTTATTGTAAATTCGTCTCAGGTTGTTGCAAGTAAAGGAGCATGTCATCTGCGTATAATGAGCTGAGATGCCGTTCTCCTGGCGTGTCTATTCCTGCCTCGTCATACTCATCCCTCCGGTAAACTGCCAGTGGCTCTAACGCCAGGATAAAAAGCATTGGAAACCACGGACACCCCTGTCTTGTACCCTTACTTAGCTGCTATTGTTCTGATACAACTGCTCCCGACTTGACTCTAGCCTCTGGTTCCCTATACAGCAATTGTACCCACCTAATATATGTTGGTTCTATACCCAATAATCTCCTTAACACTGACAATAGCCATGGCCCTCTAACCGAATCAAACTGCATCCAATCAGGCTACCACGCATTGTCGCGTGTCTCCCTGGGTACAGTCCATCACGTGATGTAATCTACGCAAATTTGCAGGACATATCCGGTCTGGTCCGGGTGTATATGTTTGGCTATGATCGGTCCAAGCCTTAGCGCCATTACTGCCGTGAGTATCTTCCCATCTTGATTCAATCATGACAGTGGTCTGTACGAACCATAATCTGTGTGTGGCTTATTAGGCTTCAGTAGGGGGACAATCAACGACTCACACAAGGATCTGGGCAGTCTGCCCATTTCTAAGGATTCATTAAGCATCTCTAGCAGTGGTGCCAGGATTTCTGCCCTGTATTCTTTATAGTATTCACTAGGGAGCCCATCCGCCCCCGGGGCCTTTCCTGTCGGCAATTCTTTGATCACATGTTCTAGTTCCTCTATTGTAAAGGGGACTTCGAGCTTATCTTGTTTTTTTTTACTCAGTTTAGGTAAATTAATCTCAGACAGTGCTTCTTCTATCTCTTCCAAATCACTCTCAGTAGTTTCTTCGTACAAACATTTATAATATTCATAAAAACATTTATTTACTCCTTCCTGTGGTTCGCACAACTCTCTGTCTTCCCCTACCACTGCTTTGATTATCTCACATTCATTCTCGCTCTTATAGAGCCAGGCCAGCAATCGTCCCGGTTTGTCCCCTACTACGTGTTTTCGTTCGTTGCACCCTCTATAACTTAACTTAACTTGCCTAATCTGTCCCAATGCTTCCGAAAGTGCTGTTGTAGGAGGGCCACTTCTTGTGCTTCCTCTACGTATCTTCTCCCCGTCTGTGCTATTTCTTATAGCCTGCTTTCGGCCTCTTGTAACACGCGTAAAATCACTTCTTGTATACCTTTTGACTTCGATATGGCTGCACCCTGCAGCACTATTTTGAAGGCCTCCCATAGGGTTCCTGCTGAGCTTACACTGCCCTTATTGTGTTGAAAATATTCCTTCACCACCCCCTTTATATGTTCTCGAAACCCTGTGTCTGAGTGCCTTCACCCAGAGTCTCCATGTTGGAATCTGGCTCTGGGGGGCAGCGCCTGCCACGTAACCACCAGAGGCGCATGGTCTGAGAGGACCTTTGCTTTATATTCAGCTCTAATAGTCTCCCAGCATTTCTCCCCCTACAAACACGTAATCTAGCCTAGTGTAGAGATTTGTGGGAGCATTATAGTGGGAATATACCTGATCCTGCATATGCAACTTCCTCCACACGTCTTCCACCTTAAATGCCTGCAGCAGTGTATTTAAGGCCTTCGCTGCAGGGGATGGCTGTGCAAATTTATTATCCGACCTATTAATTACTGGGTCCAGCGTGCAATTAAAATCCCGTCCCCATAGGAGCACCCCGTCTCTGTGTGGGCTTATCTTAGTATAGAAGGATCTGAAATATGCGACTGTATCATGGTTTGCGGCAAATGTGTTGATCACACTGATTTCTCTATTTTCCACCTTCCCCCGTATGGTGACCATCCAACCATCTGGCTCCAAGTGGGTTTGGAGCACTTTAAACGGAACGGTCAGTGCCACCCAGATCAGCACCCCTCTACCCCTCTGGCATAAGCCGAGTATGTGGAACGTATAGTCACACCCTCCATTTCCTTGCTAAGGTGTCCTGTCTCGCCCTTGTCAAATGCGTTTCTTGCAAGAGAGCTATATACATTTTTTGGCGTCTCAAATATGTCATAACTCTATTTCACCTGACATAACTATTCAATCCCCTACATTCCAAGTTGCTATTTTCAATTCACCCATCTCCTGTCGGCCATCTCCCCATCCCATTGCTTTCCTTTTGCTTCCCCCTCACCTTCCGGCTGTGCGTGTCTGTAGGCCAACTTCCTGTTAACTGTCCCAACTCACCCCTCACCCCCTTCTCCTATTGTCCCCAACACTTGCCCAGCTTCAGATCCGAAGCTCAGGCATCCCTGCATCTCACTCGTATTCTGGTTCTGCTGCCGGTATTCCGAGTGCACCAGGAGGATACTGGACTACTAGTATCCTATCTAATCTACTCTACTGAGGGTGGTAGTACGTTTCCTGGTGCCGTCTAGGGCTTGGCGGCACCAGTGCTCCTGCATTGTCTATTAATAAATTGTTATTCAACTGTCTATCTCAACTGTCATTGCCTACGCATTAAACTATGGCTGCTTCACAGTTCAAATGTACATTATGACAGCAATGCTGGTTCACTCATCACTTCCGTTTCTCGTCTGGTCGTCCTTCTCCAACAGGAAATTCAGCGCATCCATCCAATAGTCTTAAAAAATACAGCGCAATCCTGGTGTAGGACCTTCATTTTTGCCGGGTATAACAACATGCATTTAAGGTTAGCTTTGTGTAACCTCCTCTTTACAGGCACATAGTTCATCCTCTGCTTCTGCACCAAGAATGAGTAATCCGGGTACGCCGTGATGGTCGCCGACGCTCTGCTTATTGTTCATCCTTTAGTGTTCCAGGATCCTCTCCCTATCTTTATAGTTTAGATTCTTGGCAATAATCAGTTGTGGTGGGAACCAGGCTGTGGTTTTCTTGTGCCCTATGCGCTCTTTCCACTGTGAACACCTGAGTAAGTGACTCAGCTCCTATCTCTTGCAACAACATAGTTTCGAAAAAGTTTGTAGGGTTTGCGTCTTCTTTGCCCTCCGGAAGCCCCACAATGCGTACATTATTTCTGCGCGTCCTTCCTTCCACCTCTCCGTCTCTGTTCTCTCGATTGAGGTTTCTGTGCAGCTACTTATGTTGACCTTCACTTCTTTCTCCAGTACACATGTTTGCTCCGTCAACGCCCTGACATCCTGTCGTAAGAGATTCACGTCATTGCTGATGGCGTCGATCTTAAATTCCAGTGATGCTTTCAGCTCTGTTATAGCCTCTAGGATTTGCTGATCGCTTTGCCTGGGGGCTTCTCACCTTGTACTTCCTACCCTTTCATTCTCGCTTCGTCCATCGATTGTGCTGGCTTGGCAAATGCTTCTATTGATGACTGTTTCGCTTTAGTCTTGTTGTGCTTTGATGTCATTGTCGCGTCAGCTGGCCCCTCTGCTTACTTTTCGGTGCAAGCAGTATGATCTACTTTATGTCCTTGTATGATACCACGTTGGACAATGGCCTGGTCAGTGCGTCCTTTTAGCACATCATGTTCACACTGCTTCCTGGTGCTTGTGCTACCTGCCCAATTTCTTCTGTGCACTATTGTCACTTCAAGGCGCCACTCCGTATTCCTTGTCCTTTCCTTTTGTCCGTGGGGCGTCCAGTGGGTGCCACTACATTTATTAATATGTCCACTGTTTGTACCGCCTTCCCGGGTACACCGTTCTTATCACTTACACTGGGCACCTCTCTGTTATATTATGTAATTCCTGTGTACTCCGAGCTGCCTGACCATGCGCACCACTGCTGTGCTAGGGTATCTGTTAGGTCTGCACTTCTTCACCGTTGCTGGCGTCCCTTCCACTCGGCCCGTATTGTGGCAGCCATCCTTTAGCGGCCCGGCTACCGCATTTGGGACTTCTTTGCTCCTTACCTTATTCAAGGCTCCGTTTTGGTCTGGCTCGTCCAGCAGCACCGAGTACAATCTATCTGTTCCTGTTACTCTTCTTGTGTTGTTTGTTTCATCATGCAACGTCCTGTTTGCTTGCACTTCCCACTTCAGAGTTCAGGTTGTTGTGTATGTCTCCAACTTTCACTGGGGCTGGGCCTCTGTCTGTGCTCTTAATCCTCTATATTCCACTTCTTAGCCGACTTTGTTTATATTGTGCACATCCTTCATCAGCCCTCTGGTGATCACGTTCTTCCGCAAGCATTCAGTGTTTACCGCTTCAATCATATGTCACTTTCAATAGCCGGCTGCTTGTGCTGTGCCTCAGCCTTTCATCTGTGTTCCTCTTTTGTTGACAATGTGTCCCACTCTCCGGCTATGCAACAATGTTTACTTCTGGGCCTGAGAGATTTCGCTGCAAGCTGTACTCTCTCTCTCTCTCTCTCTCTCTGGGTAGAGGCCGCTATCTGTGCATGCTCATTGTTAAAATGCCTTTGTACATTGAGTGAGACTTTCCCATTACATTTAGCCATCTACATGATTTCACAGTTTCGTTTCAGCTCCGGATGGTTCTGCAGAGTTGCCGGTCTTCGTTGGCGTTCCTCCACTATTTGCTGCATAACCCTCACTGTGTCTTATGCTCTGGTGCAGCCGCATCCTTCACCCGGACCTCTCAGTGGAACTTCACTGCCGTGCAGCCGTGAGTCCGTTTTTCACCCGGCTTCTGCCTCGACCCCTCTGCCCGACAGGCTCGCTTATCTCCACCGCTGCCTTCCTTCTACGCCTGAGCCTCCTACGTTGGCCAACTAGGGTCTGTCTTAGTTTAGTTGCGGCACGGCCCTTCTCCGACGCTCCAGCAGTTCATCGGCCGCCATCTTGTTTATTCTCCCGTTCCTATGTCTTGCACTTCTACAGCTTCTGATTCCCTTCCAAAGCTGCGTTTTGCATCGGAATTTTGTTTCTCATGTGCAGCAAACCTTCATGCCATCACTGTTAAAGTTTTCTTCTGTCGCAGCCGCTTCCAGGCAGGCTAAAACATGAGGATCCCGGCTGGATCTTCAGGAGCAACTCGGGACAATGTCCTATTCCGCGGCCATGTAGCCACGCCCCCTCTCTTCACTAAAGTTATGTCTATATTTAATTCTGGTGGTATTCATTCTCCCGGGGGTAATAGCCTTCTGTATTGTTGTTTCCACATAATGACCAAACACATTATGTGTATAGAGAGATAGCTTCTTACCAAGTGCATGTGTAGTGAAATCATGCACAAAGACCACATTCACTTTCTTGACATTGGGCCTCATTACGAGTATGGAGGTAGCCATGCTGCTTTTAGAGGCATGGCTACCCCCATACTGGGTACCGGGTCCGGGTTCCAGGAATAGGGAATTACTGGACAATTCCGACCTTGGAGGGCCCGGTAATTCCCTTTCCCGGATCCCAGACCCGGTACATCCCCATTCCCATTTGAGCCCCCATAGGGCTCAATGGGAATGGGGAGGATGCTAACGGGCTTGTTAATGACGGGCCCGTTGTTAGCATCCTGGTCTGCTAGCGTGTCCCGCTAAGGACGCCTGGTTTTACCAGACGTCCTCAGCGGGACCCGCAAGCAGACCTCGTAATGAGGCGGTAGAGGGATAACGGCGCCGGCAGCTATACCGGTGCCGTTAACCCTCTACCGCCTGGGTCATAATGAGGCCCATTGTCCTTATGCCAGGTTATTCTTGTCAGGGCTTTATTAATTTCTAAAGTAAAGGGAAACAGATCTCGTTTTACCAGCGGCCACTCCCAAAGGAAAGTCAATCTTAAAATTTTGTGATCACTTCTCAACGTGTCAATAAGAGAGAAAGAATTTACCACCTCATTTAAAGTCTTTGAGAAAAATACATAATCAATAGTTGAAAACAGATTGCCATTTGTCCAAGGGAATCCGTCAATAAATCAGTGGCACAGAACAAGCCCCAATTAATAAAAAAAAGCTGTGCCACAGGAGCCCTTGAGATGTTTTCCTTGTCGTGCCCTTATGGTCCCCTTCATAGCTGGTAGTGGAGGGAACACCAAAAGACATTCCCATAGAGGAAACCCGACCCCCTAACCTACTGATTTTTGCATTTAAATCGCCTGCTATTATGATATGCAAGCCCGACCACAGTTCCTGGCTCTCTAAAATTACATCATTCAGAAGTTTCAGGGCTTCCTTCAGATTGTTACCCAGGGACCAATAGATATTGACGATTAGTATGTAGGAATTGTATGATCCCGGTTTTAACTCCATCAATACTGCTAGACACAAATTTGACACATTAAAACGTTTAATTACTTTCTCCATCAATATCAGTCCTATCTGCCAGTATAAGCCCACCAGATGCTCTTCCTTTTGGGCCTTTTCCAGAAAGTAAAGTGCATAGTTCTACTAAGTTCCTAAGGAACCAAGATCCCTTAGAGTTCCAGGATAACAAAGAAAGTTCTAGGGCCTAGGTAGGAATTCTCATGAATCCCTGTAATTTGGAGAAGGACTCTCGAAGACTCAGGGCTAACCACCTCCAATCTGGGTCATTATTTGTCCCTGGCTCCTGAGCCGGTGCCTTCCACCCTGGGAGTCTTAACTATTAATTTCTCTGCGTCCCTCCAAGGAACCCCCAACCCGCAGAGTCAGATAACCTGGACTGTAGTTCAACACATCATAATCAAATTGGTTGAAGGGCTCTGCTTCTAAGACTACTGCATCGTAAACAACACAGGAATGGAACACTATGCAAACATATTCAAAGTGATCGAGAGGGGAATAAAGTCCACCAGTTTTATATCCCCCCAATGAGATGAGAGACAGGCAGGTGATTTCATTAAACAGAGCCAGAATCCTCCAACGATTCAAAGACCTTGGGTCCCTTTTTGAAAACATATAATAGAGTATGACACTAGGATCATCAGGATGGTGTGGTTGTCTCCACAACACATCCTCAAACTCTCTATTGTGCATATATTTTGGTACCTTCCCCACCTCCTCCATCTGACCTTCCACCCCCAGGTGTCTATCCGCAGCGTTTCCACCACAAGGCCCCTCAACAACATTCTGAATTTCAATGTGACTCCTAATGGCTCCAGAGACCCCCCCCCCCCTGGCCAAATGTTGCCAGGTCCCTCCTTTGTGGTCAATACTAAAGGGTTCCTTATTCTGCCCCCTAGTTGCCGTATCAGTTTGGCCACTGCTGTCCTGTAGAACCATCCTCTGCTGAACCGTGGCTGAACTGTGGGAACTGTGGATTCATTTACAGAACTGTAGCCCCCAAATTCTGAGCCAACAACAGAAATTCCCTTGTTGATAGAATAGGGGCCTGACCTGCTTCCCCCCTCCTCATTATTTCTCATTAAGTTGTTCACTAAATGTTGCTACTGCAAAGGCGCAGCATTTGAGGGGATTTGCAAAAGGTTGAGCAGCGACTGCCTGACAAAAATGTTGATGTCCTCTGCAGGGGAGAGTTTAACTGTATTCACATCATAGTTACTACCCACCACCTCTGTAACATTCACATCGCCATGATTTAATTCAAGGCTAGAGGGAGGATCAAGAACAGGATCCATTTCATGGTCCGGGGCTAAGGCTCGTACTGTAACATATTCCAAAGTTTTTGTGGGGGAGGGCATCAAAGTATGGTCTCTGGTTGGCATAGGCAAAACACCAAAATTTGGGGACACAGTCTTCTTTATCCGAGGGGAAAAACAGTCTTTCCCATGATTACAGCATTTTCACACAGCTTTTGGTTTTTGGAAAATAGCTGGTAAATGCCCACTCCTTGTTTTGGACCAGATACCTTTGTGGCCACATTCTTTTAATGCATTTTTTTATTTGTATTTTTGCCTTTATGATTCATGGCTTCAGATAGTGAATAGGGCGCAGAGCCATACCCCTCCCTTGTACCAATTTCTGCAGGCTCGGTAGAGTCTTCCACTATAACTACCTTTGCATCTAAGTCCTGAGGCCACCACTTCATCTATCAAATTACACCATGATCTACGCACGTTTTTTTTTTACTCCCTTCTCTATCAGAGGCTTGAATTTCTTTTTCCTGTTTCTGCCCTACTTGAAGACGCCCCATTCACAGCAGGGGTCACCTTCGTGGCTGGCACATTCCCCTGTGCCTCCCATCCTGTGGTGTCCACATCAGCCACCGAAATGTCTTCAGAGGACCTCAACCGAGGGGGGGAAGAGCCCGGGAATAGTCTTCCGGCAACGTCGGCGACTGTTCAGGGGCAACCTGCCGTTCCTTATTCAATCAACCCTCCTTTTCAGGTAGATTACAGTTGGCCATGCCTGTACCTACGCCCTGCTCTGCCAGGTTCTGTATTTGTAGCAAAACCGCCAAGATAGATCTCAAACAAAGTGCATTTTCCCTCACTTCGTTCAGAATACTCTGTCCAATTCCGTTAACCCTCCTGCAGCTACCCATTCATATCTGCCAACCCTTGAGGCTGTGCGGATGGTACGCCCTCCTCCTCTTCCCCCAGCTGGTCCACAACGTGCTGGGAGAGAGCCATTAATGATATTAGCCCCTCAGAGAAAATTAATGGCATGCCTGGAAATGATTTATCTAGAGCTGTATCCCTGGGCACTTTGTCTCCTCGAGCCTCACAGTTAGCCTTCTACGGTACCGCAGAAACCTGGCCCGATTCCAACAGAAGTGGTGAAAGTTCTCCTCCCTCCAAGCCCAACATAGTGATATCCGTAATTGCGGTTGGGGATAGGGGCAGAGGCATGGCCAGAGCCTGCTTCATTGTGTTTTTTACTGGGGTAAAGACTAGAGGGGCTGAAAGAATATCATCATACCCTTTCCCCCCATTTGCTCATACTTGAGCATAGGAAAGGTTTCATTCCACGATTGCTGTACAAAAATATTCACAGAAGGCATAACCTTTGCTCTATCCCTGTGACTGTGTATTATTTACCTTTCCACATTTTCAAATACACACCTATAGTGTAGATGTAATGAGGCACAAGAATAGAGTAGATCTAACGGGTCACGGTATGGGTAAAATGCAAATTCAGTATTCCTCAAGATTATTACGCATCCAATAACCAAAATGTGAGGTACAAAGTCATAAGTGGGGATTATCACGTATTCCAAGAATGGCTTACTTCATGTGGTTCTTGTGGCTGCGGTGTAGATTACAGTTCCATGCTGCTTCAGAAGTCGAGGGAGCTCACACAAAGAATGAATAAACAGAGCTCTCGAGCCACGGAAATCAAAAGTAATGTTTCCTGTTCCGCCACCGGCCTAGACGCGAGCGGAGCATGCAGCGTCAGCATGGCTGTCAGCCACTTCTGCTGGCACTTGCACGCGCACGTGGCAGTATTTACCGGCGTCAAAGACAGAGGGGGCAGGGCTCTTATTAAATATAAGAGAAGAGCAAATATTTAGATCAGGGCAGATGATTTATGAGCGTAACTCAGGCGGTCCAAAGTAAATAATGTTCTTCTTTGTAGATGAGCAATCGTACCAAATAATACGAGTAGGCAAAGTTTAAAGGAGCAGCAAGTCACTTCAAAGAAACAGCGTATCCTGCAGCCGTCAGCCACTTCTGCTGGCACTTCCGCTGTGCGCGCACGCTAGTATTTACCGGCGTCAAAGGCAGGGGGCGGGGCTCCAAATGAGACGAGTAGGCAAAGTTTAAAGGAGCAGAAAGTCACTTCAAAGAAACAGCGTATCCCGCACCCGTCAGCCACTTCTGCTGGCACTTGCACTAGTGGCAGTATTTACCGGCGTCAACGGCAGGGGGCGGGGCTCCTATTAAATATAAGAGAACAGCAAATATTTAGAACAGGGAAGAGGATTTATGACCGTATCTCAGGCGGTCCAAAGTACTTATGTTCTTCTTCTTTTTAGAATAGCAAGCGTACCAAATAATACGAGTAGGCAAAGTTTAAAGGAGCAGCAAGTCACTTCAAAGAAACAGCATATCCCACAGACGTCAGCCACTTCTGCAGTGAACGCACGCTAGTATTTACTGGTGTCAAAGGCAGGGGGGCGGGGCCCCAAATAATACAAGTAGGTGAAATTTAAAGGAGCAGCAAGTCACTTCAAAGAAACAGCGTCCCACAGCCGTCAGCCACTTCTGCTGGCACTTCCTCTGTGCGCGCGCCTGGAGATAGCCCATTCCCAGGGGTCACTTAGGACAGCCAAAACCCCAGGCACAAATCCTCAACAAATTCTACTGGCCCGGAATTCACAAAGAAATCAAAACCTTTATACATTCCTGTGTAATCTGCCAAAAGACCAGCGCCCATTTGCCACCACTGGTACCTTTACAACCACTCCCAATCATTGAAATTCCATTTTCTAGAATTGGCATGGACATTGTAGGACCCCTTGAGACATCTAAGTTCGGGAACAAAAACATACTTGTAATAGTAGATTATGCACACAGTATCCAAAAGCCTTTCCCCTTAGAGCAAATACCACTCAGATCCTGAAATACCTGCCACCCTTTTTTTCGAGAGTAGGGTTTCCCAAAGAAATCTTAACCGATCAGGGCTCTACATTCATGAGCAAACTCATGGGGGAAGGGACACAACTATTACATATTACCACTTTGAGGACTTCAGTAAACCACCCACAAACAGATTGCCTTGTAGAAAGGTTTAACAAAACCCTGAAAATTATATTACAGAAACTAGTGAAACAAGACGGAAGGAATTGGAATCAGATGGTACCTTGGGCTTTTTATTTGCTCTTAGGAAGACCCCCTAGGCTTCGACAGGATTTTCCCTGTTTGAATTACTCTACAGATGAGAACCGCAAGATTTCCTGGATATTGATTTTGTTGAGCATTTGTAAGGCGCTTTATACAAAAGAAGGACAAGTTACTTACTAACTGGTAACGTTCTTTCGATTGGATGTTCCTCCAATGTATTCCACATCTTTGACATGTAATGTCCACAGCTGTGTACTTCGGAAACTTTTTCGGCAGAGGGTGTCCTGCGTCGATGGCGTCGGGTCGATGTCCCTCGACTGCCTCAGTTGAGGGCGAAGTCACCATATGTTATAAACAGGACGCACGGCGCTCGTAGTATCAGTTATGTTTTTTCCTCCATAACGTGTGACATGCACATATCCAATGCCTGCTTGACTGCACATTGCCTTGCGGAAATGTAAGTTGCAATCGCATAGGAAATTCTCCAGAGGGGCAGGCTGGGAGGGCGATGTGGAATACGTTGGAGGAACATCCAATCGAAAGAACGTTACCAGTTGGTAAGTAACTTGTTCTTCGATCGGACTGTGTCGTCCAACGTATTCCACATCTTTGACAGACTCCCAAAGCAGTACCAGAAAATGGAGGAGAGAAAAGAATTTAGAGTACCCAATCAGATGGCAGAATAAAGAACCACCTTATCAAAGGTCATATCTTGACCATGGATTGTATCCAGGGAGTAATGTTTAACAAGGGTGTGGATAGAAACCCATGCGGCTGCATCACAAATATTCCTAAAAGGAACTCCCCGCTGCAGGGCTGTGGAAGTAGCCACGCCCCTAGTGGAATGAGCTCACAACTCTTCGGGGGGTTCCTTGCCCGCCTAACGGTAACATTCAGTAATGGTGAGGATAATCCACCTGGACAAGGTCTGTTTGTAACAGCCTGGCCCAATCGGTGACCAGCATACCCCATAAAGAGTTGATTGTCCACTCTGTCCCTGGACATCCTAGAAATATAAAAGCTCATAGCTCTCCTAGGGTCCAAGCTATGGAGTTGCTCCTCTTTCTTACCAGGATGAGGAGGAGGATAGAAAGAAGGAAGAATCACTTTCTGGCTCCAATGAAATTCAGACACTACCTTAGGTAGAAAGGAAGGACGTACCCTCAGTGCAACCCTATCCTTGTGGGACACAGTAAAGGGCGGCTTAGATGAAAATGCCTGCAATTCACTCACTCTGCGAGCAGAAATAATCTCAACCAAGAACACTGTCTTGAAGACCAATAATCTCAATGCAAAAGAGTGCAAAGGTTCAAACGGAGCACCCATGAGAAATTTCAAAACTAAATTCAGATCCCAAACCAGCACCTGGAAAGGGGATGGCGGGAACACATTAGGGAGTCCTTTAAGAAATTGGAAAAATCAAAGGAATCTTAAAGTAACATTCTTCAGACGAGCGCTTAAATATGGACAGCGCTGCCAGTTAACCCTTAATGGTACCGGCTTGAAGGCCCCTGTGGGCCAAAGAAAGCACGAAAGACAACACCAAAGGAATGGAACACTGAAAAGGATTAACATTTTGTCCGCTGCACCAGTCGCAAAACATACGCCAATGACAATGGTACAGGGATTTTGTTTTTGGCCTCCTGGCCGAAAGCAACACCTCCATCACATCATCCGGGAGGTCCCAATCCTTACACCTCAACCTTTCAGATACCATGCGTGAAGGTTGAGAGTCCTGACCTCTGGATGGAGAACCTGACACCCCCCCATCCTCCCTCATGCGCGAGATCTGATCCTCTCGGAAGGGAAGACTGTGTGGAGGGCAGATGGACATTTCTAGAAGGTCAGGGTACCACACTCTCCTGGCCCAATCCAGAGCAATGAAGATCATGTGGGATTCAAACCTCTGTAACCTCTTTAACACTTGAGGAATGACAGGGACTTGTTACGCTCACGGGGACGCCACCCAGCCCTGGTTGGATGATTTGCACTCTCGAACCCTCTCCCGGTCCCTTGGTAAGGCCTCTTGTTAAAGATGTGTCTGCAATATAGGAGAGCTGGATTCAATACCAGATTGTCTTTATGTTTTCCCACCTCCCTTGGCCTCAACTCCTTCCTCCCACTTGGGCCTTTTCCTCACCTTAATATTGTAAAAGGTGTATTCTCCGTCCTGCTCCTCGTGGCAGGGGCGCGTAGATGTGGGGGGTGAGCAGCAACCAAGTTACTTCACTGGTGCAAGCCCCCCTGTGGGAATCCAGGCCTGCTGCGACTCTGTAGGTTTGCTGCTTTACAGTCTTTATGTGCAGTTCTTATGTTCCTCTTAGTTCGATTAATAATGTCTTGCTTCTTTCCTTTTAGGTATGGAAAGGTATTTTGGTGTTGTCATGCAGTTTGAAGATGAGCATGGGCCGGAAGGCGAAAGCACAGTGTGTGCTATGCTGTCCGGTGAGTAATGCGCGATGCGCTGCGCTGTTTCGCCTTTTAGATTGCTAACCTGTGTCTTTTCTCTCCTTGCAGGTTGCGATGTTCCTCGCAGAGCGCCGTAATGTTCCAGCAATGATACTGACCAGGAGATGACTACCCAGGTAAGAATAGTGTGGCTTTCTTCATTCGGGAGGAAACATGAGTAAACGCTTACTAATGCTGTCTTTCTTTCTTCTCTTTCCAGGTTATGGTATTCCAGGATGCATGCAGTGCCGGATGATGGAGTTCGTACCTTCAGGTGAGTGGAACTGAAGTCAGCGATGGATTGAAGACAGGATACTGTTCCAGGTAAGTTTTGTAGTGTTCTTTCTCTCTCTGCAGGTCCTTGGTTTCAGGTAAGCTGCATCAAAGAACTGGACACAGTGAGCATTACGCTGCCCACAGCAGAATAACGCAAAGCATGTTCTGCTGTTTGGATGCGGTTTAAATAGTCTCAGGTAAAGTAGTCCAGGTAAAATAGTCCCAGGCCTGCCACACCCAAAGTAGTCCAGGTAAAGTAGTCCCAGGCCTGCCACACCCAAAAGACTAGACCGCATAGTTCAGTTCCTTGTAACTGAGCTATGTGTGCGCCTCCATGTTGGCTGAACCCCCCCAAGTTAAATAGTTCGAAGTAAATAGTCCCATTCTAATGTTGGTCTTCATGATGGTTATGAACCTGGTGACCTGGTGCCAAAGGCGCCAGGACTGACTCCAAGAGAGTCTTGGATGAGGTTTTAAGGCCTTTGACCTGGCCCTAACTGGAAGACTGACTTGCCAGTGAGGGCCAGGGGCAAGGGTCATGACAGACTGGAGGAAACGCGTACAGCAGTGGGAATGACCAATCCACTACAAATGCGTCTCCTAAAGCTCCTCTCTGAGGAAATTCCCTTGAGCAGATTCTCTCGCACTTCTGGTTGGCACTGGTGGAAAAGAGATCCACTTGTGAGGTTCCCCAAAGGGCGAAGATCTCCTGAAGGACTTCCTGAGCCAACTCCCACTCGTGAGAGATTGTGCTCTGCCAGCTCAGAGCTTTCGCCGCCACATTGTCCTCTCCAGATGAACCGCTGCAAGAAAAATTCCCTGCTGGATTGCCCAGAACCAGAGCTGCATTGCCTCTCTGCGCAACAGGAGTGACCCTACCCCCCTTTTTTGTTGAGGTAATGCATGGCCACTGTGTTGGCCGTCATGATCAGGACACTCTTCCCCCGCACAGACGGCAGAAAAGCATTCAGGTCCAGCCTGATGGCTCTCAGCTCAAACACGTTGATGTGGAGTTTGGACTCCGACGGAGACCAACGACCGCTGGCGTTCAGGTCTTCGGCATGAGCTCCTCATCCTGTGAGGGAAGCGTCTGTCACTACAGTCACCTCCAGCCATGGTTGCCAAAATGGCTCCCCCTTCATCAATTTCCCCTCGTTGGCCCAACGTAGAAGATCCTGGGAAACCGAGATTGGAATCTGAACGGGATCCAACATCTTACCCGAGAACTGCCACCACAGCATCTTGAGGACCCATTGCAGGGATCTCATCCTCAGCCTGGCCTCTGGCACCAGAATAATACAGGATGCCATGAGGCCGAGCAACCTTACGAATTCAAAAGCCGGGAGACTCCGGGCATGTTGAAACTTGTCCACCATCTGCACAATGTGATGAGCCCTTACCTTGGGAGGTGAGCACTTCCCCAAGGATGTGTCCAACACAGCCCCGATGTACTGGAGCTGTTGGGAAGGTGTCAGATGCGACTTCTTGAAATTGAGGGTAAAGCCCATCCTGTGGAAGGAGTGGCAGGTGAGACTGAGGTGATCCAATGCTTGCTCTGGAGAACGTGCACGGATAAGCCAGTCGTCCAGGTAGGGGTAGGCGTGAATCCACCCTCGTCTGAGATACGCTGCCACCACCACCATTAGCTTGGTGAAGACCCTCGTGGCGGAGGTCAATCCGAATGGCAGGACCTGAAACTGAAAGTGCAAGTCGCCAGCCGCAAACCTCAGTTACTTTCTGTGCTTGGGATGAATCGGCACATGAAAGTAAGCATCCTGTAGGTCCAGAGACACCAACCAATCCTGAAGTTGAAGGACCTGGAGGACTTGAGAAACAGTGACTATCTTGAACTTGTCCTTCCTGGGAAGTTTGTTCAACCAATGGAAGTCCAGGATGGGCCTCAATCCCCCGTCTTTTTTTCGAATCAAAAAATATGGGGAATACCATCCCTTGTTCCTCTCCGCTACATGCACCAGTTCTATAACGCCTTTCTCTAGCAGGGTCAACATTTCCTGCAGAAGGAGCAGATCTGGAAGATTGAAAGAGAGAGTCCCTGGTGGATTGTCGTGAGGCCGCTTTAGGAAGGGAAGGTAGGAGCCGTGGCTATTGTATCCAGAACCCACGCATCCGAAGTAATAGCTCGCCATTCTTTGAGATGCTGAGACAGTCTGCCGCCAACCAGCAAACCATGGGACATGGCCTCATGACTGTTTTGGAGCGGCTGTGGCAGCGCCTGAAAGCAACGAGGGAGCTGCCTTAACGGCTTTTGCACCTCTATTTCCCTGACCACCACGGGTACTTTTACGCTGACCCCTTTGACTGGCGGCTCCTCTCTTTCTACCAAAGGAGTAGTAGTAATGAAAAGAACCTACCCTCCACTACTGTCCCCTAGGACAAAAAGGCAGAGGTTCACACAGCTGCGCTTAAATATTTCGCTGCAGCTTTTGAGGTCTGCAAGCTCTCAAGGCTCTTGTCAGCCTTGCTGCCAAACAAACGCGCGCCATCAAAGGGCATGTTCAAAAGACAGGCTCGCACATCCGGGGCAAAACCCGACTTCTGCAACCATGCAAATCTGCGTATAACGGTGCTCGCAGCCATGGACCGGCTAACACTGTTGGCCGTGTCAAAACCCGACTGAAGGGATTCACACATGGCATCCTTGCCATCTTGCACCAGAGAAAGGAACGCTTCCCTTTCTTCCCCCTCGGGAATATGCTCAGCCGCAAGAGAAACAATTCCACATAGTGTGTGAAAATCTTGCCAAGGCACAAGTGGAGTTGGCCGATTTCAGCACCATACTCCCCGCAGAAAACACCTTGCGTGCCCAACCGTGGAAGCGTTTGTCGTCCCTATCCGGAGGGATTGTATGGTACGCCACCTGCCTTGAAGTGACCATAGCCACCTCAACTATCAACCTCTTGGGAGTGGGGTGAGATGAAAGATAGCTGGGGTCACTACCGGAAGGGCAGTATTTCTTAGTTAACGATTTGTTAACTGCCGGAAGAGATTCCGGGGTCTGCCAAGCAGCCGCCACCCTTTTCTGCAAGGGCAAGTGAAAGGGTAACACCGGGTCAGAGGATGGACCTTGATCCAAAATATCCATCAAGTCACCTTGGACAAAAGCTTCAGGAGGACAGGACCAGCCAAGATACCCTAGCCATGATCCTCCTGTAGGACGACTCAGCATGAGCCCCAGGTTCAGGCCTGCCAAGTTCCACCTCTAGAGAAGTGTCCAAGCCACTGGCATAATGAAGAGATTGCCTCAACTCTTCCATTTGACTGTCTCCAGAAAAGACAGGAACCACCTCAGGCTCAACAGGGTCAAAATCGAAGTCTGACCTCTCCTCCTGCTCATAGATGTCATCCAGCGGGAGGTACAAATCCTGCCTCGGGACATCAGAGGGTCTGGGGTCCAGAACAGGCCTGACAGACTCGGAAGTAGCCTTCCTAGGAGGATCCACAGTAATAGGGATCTCCATCAGTAAATTTCGGCCAAAAGGCCCCCGAAGGCGTTGAGGGCACCAACGGCTTCGGTGTCGATAAGGGCGCAGAGGGCTGGCGCGAAGGCAAAGCTTCGACGTTGGTATCCGACGGACACAGCGCTGACAGAGTCAACGCCGACCTCGAGCCCTTAGCAGGTTTCTGCGGTCTCACTGGGGACAAGGACCGAGACCTGGAAGCAAGTCTCTTGCGACCATCCTGAGCCTTGTGCGAAAGGGACCTCAAAGGTTTCCGAAGAGAGTCACATCGAGGACCCGAGCCCGAAGGCATGTGAGCCGCAGACCAAGACCGTTCCTTCCCGGCTTCTACCGAAGGCGCGGATGGAACTGTGCCCTGGGATTGGAAAATAGCCAGCATCTGCTCCCTGAAGGCAGCCTAGTCCTCCGGAGTCGAGGACTTAGTCGGGCAGGCCTCTTTCCTCGTGGCTCCATCCTCCAAGGAGGACAGGGAAGGCGACCGGTGACGTCGCTTCTGAGAATGCCGAGACGAGGAAGACGAATGGCGGGAACCACTCCGGGACCGAAACCCCCGGGACTCCTTCCGACATAGAGTGTCGCCCCTCGAATCGTCGGTGGACATACCCTTGGACTTAGATTTACAGGACTTACTTGGCTTAGAACCCCTACCTACCTGAAGCTTTCCCTTACGCTGCGGCAAGGCCTTAGCAGTCAGCGACTGTCATTTGGAACAGTCGTCGGTGTCGTGACTCTCACCCAAGCACCACAAACAAATGTCGATTACCGACCCGCATCGCATCTTAGACTTGTAGTCGCGGCAAGTCTTGAAGCCAGACCGCGGAGTCGGAGGGGTCGAAGAAGAAGACATATTCAGGGGGAATACACGAGGCCCGCCGAGTCTCTGAAGTAAACACGTTTGCGGAAAAAACAGAACTGAGGCTACGGGCGCTCTGCGTCCTATTTATAACATCCGGTTACGTCGCCCTCGACGGAGGCCTTCGAGGGACATCGACCCGACACCATCGACGCAGGACGCCCTGTGCCGAAAAAGATTCTGAAGTACACAGCTGTGGACATTACATGTCAAAGATGTGAAATACGTTGGAGGACAGAATCCATTCGAATTGTGCTTCAAAGTTCCATAAGGCTAAATGGGAATAGAAAAGGGGGAATAAAAACAATGGTAAACAGTAATATACAGTCGTGGTCCAAATAGTGGCTTTTGGCCGTGCAAGTGCATTGAGGAAAAGTACAGGTGCAGGGAAGGGGGATGGAATGGGGAACAGAGGAGTGGACGAGTGCTGGAGGAAGGCCCAGGAGGGAAGTGCTAAGGGGAGTCGAGGAGGAGAGCCTCAGGCTAAGTGCTGGGCAGTGCAGTGGAGGGTAGGGGGGAGGAGGTTGCTGGTATTGTTTGGGAGGAAGGGCCTGGGATCCTGTGAGATTCATGAGGATTAGGCTAAAAACCTTGGCGTCATCTTCGACTCCTCTCTCGCCTTCTCTCCTTACATCGCGGACTGCCAAGAAGGCCCAATTCCAGCTGCACCTCCTCTGAGGCATTCTGCATTTCCTCACCTTTTCCTTGAAACTCAATGTCTCCAGAGTTCTAGTCCTCTCTAAACTGGACTACTGCATCAGCCTCTTCCTCAATCTGCCTTTATCCTCCCTTTGCCCCCTTCAATTAATCCAGAATAGCACTGCGAGACTTGGCCTCAAGCCCAGGGACCGCATCTCTCCAGCCCTAAAATCTCTCCACTGGCTCGATGTGGCTGGGAGGATCAAGTTCAAGAAACTCTGCATCATCCACAAGTCTTTCTGGAGCCTGGGACCCCACTATATCCAACTCTCTCTCCCCAAATATCTTGTTGTCGTTGTTTCAGCTCAAACTCTCTGCAGATCAGATGCTTCTCTAAGCAGAGAGTGGGTGGTAGATCTCTCTTTGGCAGGAGCCTCCCTCGGGAATGGCCTCCCTGCCCCTCTCAAGCTTGAGCCGGATATCCTGAAGTTCCAGAAGCTTCTCAAGACCCTCCTCTTCTCTTCTTCCTTCCCTCTCCCCCTGCCCCTGCCCTGCTAATGCCTCCCTATGTAGCTTTGACTGGCAGCTTGGTCCTTTCTGAGTCCTACAAGGCACCAGGCCCTCCTCGCCCAGTCTACCACAGCTCCCCGGTCTCCCTTCCCCCCAACTTGCACTTGCCCTACCGGACCTCCTTCCCAAGACGTGCCTGGTGGGGTGTGTCTCTATATGTTGCCTGGTTCACAACTTCCTCACACTTAGATTGTAACCCTCCACCCATGGATCCTCAAGCACTTGCCCACCTGGCCTCCCATTGGCACTTGACTAGCCCAGGGGCCCTCTTCCCTCCCTGCACTTGTTTGCCTCCCCCGCTCTTCCTTCCCACCTTACCATTATTCCTGCCGCACTGTCCAGCACTCCCCCCCCCCCTGCACTTATTGTTACTGCACTTGCACAATCTGAATGACACAAGGCCTAGTTGGACCATTATTGTTACTTTTCTCCCCTGTCCCCCCCACCTCCCTTTTGTCTTGTGGCGCCTTGAAACACCATTTGTTGTATAAAAGCCTTATAAATATCCAATAAATAAATAAACCTCTGAGAATAAACAAATATCCAAATGGCACGTGCCTTATGAGGTGTTAGAACAGACAGGACCCTGTAACTTTAACATTTCTCAACCTGAGCGCCTATTAAAGACCCAGGTATACCATGTTAACCTTCTAAAAGAATGGAAAGAAAACCCTACAGAGTCCACTACCACCATCCTGGCATGTTTACTACCTGATGACTCTGATAGAAAGGTTCCTATACCTCCCGAGCTTAGTAATAACCAGAAACAAGATCTGTATGATTTACTCATCCAATTTCCTGATGTCTTTAAAGAGGAGCCAGGGAGAGTGAAAGGAATTTACCACCACATTCACACTCCCGAGGGCAAAGTGGTACACCTAAAATCTTCTAGACTACCCGAGGCAGGAAAGTGACCATCATCTAGGAAGTCAAGCAGATGCTTGCATCTAATATTATTGAACCATCTAATAGTCCCTGGTCTTCCCCCATCGTATTAGTGGTTAAACCCGATGGGAGCTGGAGATTTTGTATGGACTTCTATCCGATGCCCCCGTATTGTTGATCTCTTTGATATGCTTAGAAACGCTGCCTAGTTCTCTACCCTAGACCTTAAAAAATGCTGTTGGCAGGTTCCATTGTACGGTCCTGATAAAGAAACAACTGCCTTTGCCACACCACTAGGTCTGTTCCACTTTAAAATCCTCCCATGTGGACTACATGGCCCCCCCCCAACATTCCAACAGTTGAAGGATAAGGTCTTACAACCCTACTCTGATTTCTGTGGGGCCTACATATTTATATATTTGTATTTATAAAGAGCACAGGCCAGCCGTAGGCATCGCCGCGCTGTTACTGGAGAAGAACTAGTTACTCTTACCTTGTAACGTTCTTTCGATGGGATGTTCCTCCGACGTATTCCTTATCTTAGATAGAAATCCTTCAGCTTTGCTGGCCTCGGAAAATTTTTTCGCCAGAGGGCGCTGCGCGTCGATGATCGCCGAGTCGATGACCCTCGACGGCCTCCGTGCCGACGTCGACGTCATCCTGCCTATAAAGGCCGCGCGCAGCGTCCGTTGCTCAGTTCCGTTTTGTAGTCCCCAGTAATGTTTTTGGATTAGACTAATCACCTTGAAGGAGCATAGGCTGCAAACCCACAGGAAGTCATACTGCGGGGATGGATGGGAGGGTCGATAAGGAATACGTCGGAGGAACATCCCATCGAAAGAACGTTACAAGGTAAGAGTAACTAGTTCTTCGAAGGGATTGTGTCCTCCGACGTATTCCTTATCTTAGATAGACTCCCATAGCAGTGGTATTGTGACTGGAGGCGGGAGTAATAAAAGTTATGTTCCCCTTCCAGAATGGACAGAGTGTAACACAGCCTTGCCGAATCTAGTTTCTTGACTAGAGGAGGAATCCAGGCTATAGAATTTGGTAAATGTATGTGCGGACGACCATGTGGCAGCCGCACATATATCTCGAATTGGCACCCCTCTTTGAAGGGCTGAGGATGTTGCGATACCCCTGGTAGAATGAGCCCTTAGATTTTGAGGAGGCTCCTTTCCTGCCAATTTGTAGCACTCCAGAATGGCTAAAATAATCCATCTGGAGATGGTTTGTTTTGTTATTGGAAGGCCCAACTTATGTCCTGCATAACCTACAAAGAGTTGGTCTGCTTGTCTGATCTTAGCCAATCTGCTGATATAGAAGCTCAAGGCTCGCTTAGGGTCCAGCCTGTGCAGTCTCTCTTCCTCCTTCCCCGGATGAGGAGGAGGGTAGAAAGAAGGTAATATAATCTTCTGAGTGATGTGAAACTCCGAGACTACCTTCGGGAGGAAGTTAGGCTTCACCTGAAGAACAACTTTGTCCTTGTAAAAGATTGTATGTGGAGGTTTACACGATAAGGCTTGCAACTCGCTAACCCTTCTAGCAGATGTCAATGCTATTAGCAAAACAGTTTTGAGGGTGAGAAGCTTCAATGAACAAGAGTGTAGTGGTTCAAAAGGGGCACCCTTTAGGAAGTTTAAAATTAGGTTTAAATCCCATAAGGGAACTTGAAAAGGTTTCGGGGGATAAACATTAGTTAATCCTTTTAGGTATTGTATTACCAATGGAATTTTGAAGTATGAAGGCTCCTCTGCAGTGCGCTTAAAGATTGATAGCGCTGCGAGATAGCCCTTAATTGTGCCAACCTGTAGGCCTGAATTAGCCAGGTAAAGTAAGAATGACAACACCATAGGTGTACCACAAGAAAAGGGTTCAATATTCTTTTCTCTGCACCAGCTGCAAAATTTGTTCCAACGGCAGCGGTATAGAGTTTTAGTTGCCGGCCTTCTGGCCGAAAGCAACACCTCCATAACATCATCCGGAAGGTCCCAATCCTTGTACCTCAACCTTTCAGACACCAAGCGTGAAGGTTGAGGGTCTTGATGGCTGGATGGAGAACCTGACCTTCCTTCTGCGAGAGAAGATCCTCTCTGTATGGCAGTCGAATTGGAGGGCAGATGGACATGTCTAGAAGGTCCGGGTACCACGTTCTCCTGGCCCAATCCGGGGCAATTAGGATCATGGTCTTCCGAAACCTTCTCAACCTCCTGATCATTTGAGGAATGACAGGGACCGGAGGGAACGCGTACAGAAGTGGGAACTCCCAGTCCACTACGAACGCATCTCCTAGAGCTCCTCTCGGGGGAAATTCCCTTGAGCAAAATCTGTCGCACTTCCTGTTGATACTGGGGTTCTTGAAGGACTTCCTGAGCTATCTCCCACTCGTGAGAGACTGTGCTCTGCCTGCTCAGAGCGTCCGCTGTCAAGTTCTTCTCTCCGGCTAGGTGAATTGCCGATAGAGAGATTCCTTCCTGAATTGCCCAAAACCAGAGCTGCATCGCCTCTCTGCACAGTGGTAGTGAGCCTACGCCTCCTCTTTTGTTGAGGTAGTGCATGGCCACTGTATTGTCCGTCATTATTAGGACGTTTCTTCCCCGTACAGACGGCAGAAAAGCCTTCAGCGCTAGTCTGATGGCTCTCAGCTCCAACAGGTTGATATGTAGTCTGGACTCCGATGGAGACCAACGACCGCTGATGGTCAAGTCGTTGGCGTGAGCTCCCCACCCCGTGAGTGAGGCATCCGTGACTACTGTTATCTCCGGCCATGGTTGCCAAAACATTTCTCCTTTCAGGATGTTCTCCCGACAGGCCCACCACTGAAGGTCTCGGGCTACTTTGACCGGGATCCGAAGGAGATCTGTCATCCTTCCTGAGAACTGTGACCACTGAGTTCTCAGTGCCCACTGGAGGGATCTCATTCTCAGGCGAGCCTCCGGCACGAGGAATATGCAGGATGCCATGAGGCCTAGCAACCTCAGAAAGTCGTAGGCTGGGAGATATTGGGCATTCTGAAATCTGATGACCATCTGCAGAATATCTCGAGCCCTCACCTCTGGTGGCAAGGCTTTTCCCAGGGAAGTGTCCAGGACTGCTCCAATGAATTGGAGTCTCTGTGATGGTATCATCTGTGACTTCTTTAAATTGAGGGAGAAGCCCAGCTTGTGAAGGAAGTGGCAAACATAATCTAGTTGTCTCTGAGCCTGTTCCGAAGATACAGCTCTGATCAACCAATCGTCTAGGTAAGGGTAGACATGAATCCCTTCCCTCCTTAGACTTGCAGCCACAACCGACATTAGCTTGGTAAAGACCCTCGGGGCGGAGGTTAGCCCAAATGGCAGAACTCGAAATTGATAATGAGAGCTGCCAATTGCGAACCTCAGGTATCTCCTGTGCCTGGGATGGATCGGCACATGGAAATAAGCGTCCTGGAGGTCTAGAGATACCAACCAGTCCTGAAGCTGGAGGGCCTGAAGGATCTGAGAGAGAGTCACCATCTTGAACTTGTCCTTTCGGAGGAATTTGTTCAATTCCCGTAAGTCTAAGATGGGTCTCAGTCCTCCGTCCTTCTTCGGTATTATGAAGTAGGGGGAGTACCAACCCTTGTTCCTTTCCGCTACAGGTACCAGTTCTATGGCACCTTTCTCTAGCAGGTCTAAAACCTCCTGCAAGAGGAGCGGATCTGGAAGCTTCAAAGGGTTGTTCCCCGGTGGATGACTCTGAGGGATATGTAGGAAGGGCAGGCAGTAACCTTGGGCCACTGTCTCCAGAGCCCAAGCATCTGACGTAATAGCCTGCCATTCCGTCAGATGGTGAGTTAACCTGCCCCCTACTGGTGTTCTGTGAGGGGAGACCTCAGAGTGGTTTTGAAGCGGCTGATGCAGTTGCCGAAGGTAAAGTGGCTCCTGCTCCTGCGGGTGCGGCTTTCTTTCCCCTACCCCGTCCACCACGGGTAAATCTTCCTTGGCCTCTTTGAGCCGGTCGTCCCCTGCCCCTTCCATATGAGGAATAGTAACGAAAGGACCGTCCTCTCCACGATGATCCCGAAGGACGAAAGGTATTCTGACGGATAGCAGCTCCCAATGACTTGGCTGCTGCCTTGGACGTTTGCAGTTTCTCCAAACTGTCATCCGCCTTCTTTCCAAAGAGGGTAGAACCGTCAAAGGGCATATTCAAAAGCCTGGTCTGCACGTCAGAGGCAAAACCAGACTTCCTCAACCACGCATGCCTGCGGATTGTGGTACTTGCCGCCATGGCCCTGCTGATACTGTCAGCAGAATCTAGGCCAGTTTGTAGGGTCTCGCACATCGCATCTTTACCATCCCTGATGATGTTTAAAAATGCGTCCCTTTCCTCTCCTTCTTGGAGGCAGTCAGCCGCTGATGAAGCGCACTCCCAAAGGGTGTGGCTGAACCTAGCGAGCGTACAGGTCGCGTTAATAGACTTTAACGCCATGCTACAGGCAGAAAAAACCTTCTTAGCCATGGCATCATACTTTTTGTCATCCCTATCCTGCGGAGCAGTGGGGTATGCAGATGTGCTGCCTGATGAGGTTGCAGCCTGTACAACCAAGCTCTCAGGAGTAGGGTGTTTTGACAAATATTCAGGGTCAGAACTAGCCACCCTGTATTTTGTTGACAGTTTTTTATTTACTGCCGGGATAATTTCTGGCGTTTCCCAGTTTGTCAAAATCCTTCTCTGTAGAGCAGAGTGAAATGGAACCACAGGATCCTCCTGTGGGCCCTTGTCCAGTATGTCAGTGAGGTCATCCTGCTGAAAGGCAGGAGAAGGTGCAGACCAACCCATAAATTCTATGATTCTAGACATCAGAGCTCTATATGGAGTCTCCGCATGTTCTCCTGGGTCTGGTTTGATAAATTCTGCTTCAGGAGAAGTGTCCAAGCCACTAGCTTCCTGAAGTGCATCCTGAAGATTTTTTAATCTTCCTTCCTCAGAGGCGAAAGTCTCTGGCTCTGGTGATGTGGTCCTCTGTAAATCAATATCTTGTTCTGAATCCTCCCTTTCCTCAAAAATCGAGGTTAAAGGGGGATACATTGGTTTTTGGAATGGTATAAACCCCATTTCCAATGCAGAAGGAGCCATCATCACAGGCCTTGAAAACGTCGATGTCGTCGACACCGACGTGAAAGTACTCGAAGGCGCCGTGAAAAGCGTCGAGAAATGTGTACTAGGCCTCGAAGAACTCGAAAGGATCGGAGTCCTGCTCGAGAACGACGTCGACGTTCTCGGCGTCGAGTCGGAGGTCTTTTGTCTAACCGTTGGCTGTGGAGTAGCCGTGGTTCTTTCCTTCACCGGCGTCGATATCGGCGTCGACGTCGGCGTCGACTCGATCGACTGATGCGCCGATGAATCCTTCGACAACGGCGTCGATGGCGCCGACCTCTGTTTCGAAGGAGTTTTCGACGATGGCGTCGATGATGCTTTATCTCCCGATGGCTCGAGGCGCTTTCGGGTTGACTTTTCCGCCGGGTACTGCGACTCGCGGCGTTTAGATTTTTTGGGTTTTTTACCCGGGGTATCACCCTCAGCTGTCTTCGAGGGGGACGAGGCCGCTTTCTCGAAGACGCTTAGCATCTTTTTCCTGAATTCCTCCCACTCAGCTTGCGAGCTGCGTTTTGTGGGGCAATGAACTCTCTCAGGAGAACTCGACGAAGATGACGAAGGGGATCTCCTACGTCTCTTCTTCGAGTGTCTCGATGTCGACGAGTGGTGGGAGCCACTTCGTGATCTAGATCGAGAGTGTTTTTTATGGTGAGGAGACGAACGTCTCGACTCTACCGAAGAAGCTTTCGAGGAAGTTAAAGTTGACCTACCTCTCTCGAGCTTCCCCCTACGCTCCTTCAAGGCTTTCGCCGTCATGGAAAGGCATTCCTCACACTCCGAACTCTGGTGCGTGATTCCCAGACACCACAAACAGACCCTGTGAGGGTCCGTCAACGACATTTTCTTCCCGCAGTCTCGGCACTTTTTGAAACCGGACCGAGGGGTCGTCGGGTCGGAGGAGGATGCCATCGATATCGAGGTAAATAGTAGTTATTATATACGTTATCTTGACGAGAACTGAGCAACGGTGTTCCGAGGCACAACGAAGCGCGGAAAAACGGAACTGAGCAACGGACGCTGCGCGCGGCCTTTATAGGCAGGATGACGTCGACGTCGGCACGGAGGCCGTCGAGGGTCATCGACTCGGCGATCATCGACGCGCAGCGCCCTCTGGCGAAAAAATTTTCCGAGGCCAGCAAAGCTGAAGGATTTCTATCTAAGATAAGGAATACGTCGGAGGACACAATCCCTTCGAAAAGCTTAGTTACAGATGTACGACACATACGAGTACGTGCTGATTTACATGGGTGGAGGCAGAGGTAACATGTGGTTGCATGTACTATAGCATTAAACAGAATGGCATATTACATTGTTAATTAGCATGTGGTGGGCTTAGTTACGGGGGAAGCATACATAGCTATGAACAGATTCTAAGAGTGGCAATATGGTTACACAAGGGTTTCATGGTGTGTAGCATATCGCTGCATGTTACTATACATAAAGCTGCCTTGTCCTGTAGTTAGTATCCTATAGTTTGTGTCCTATAGTTTGTGTCTCCAAAGGACACAAACAAGCGGTCTGATTTCCTGTATACCCTCAGACTATCTAGATATAATTTTGCTGTCTGCCGAACATCTAGTGAATGAACTATTTCACCTGCAGTTTGGGAGGATGGAAAAAACATAGGCAACACTACTTCTTGATTCAAGGGAAAAGGCGGCACAGCATTGGGTGTGTTCGAAGAATAACCCTATCTTCATGAAATACAGTGTAAGGCTCTGATGCAGACAGTGCTTGAATTTCACCAATCTTTCTAGCTGAAGTTATGGCAACCAAAAAGACTGTCTTCCGTTAAACCAATTTCATGTCAGCCGCTGACATGGGTTCAAACGGCTTATGGAATATTGCTGACAAAACGATATTGAGATCCCAAACTATTGAGATCCCAGACTGGATGGGGCTTGGGCACTGGTAGATAAAGCCTAATTAGAGCGTCAAAGTGCCTTTTCATAATGGAGTTTGATGTCGATATTATAAGGTCCGGACAGCTAATATAAGCTACAATAGCCAATTGGTATGTACGACAAGAGTGAATGTTAACTCCTGTCGAGGCTAAGTAAGTCTAAAAAGATTGGATATTTTCCAAGAGAGGATGAAGAGAATTCAGAGAATGCTCCAGCATCCAAAAGCAGAAACAAGTCCATTTGCTCTTATACTGGGACCTCGTAGACTGTTTCCTGGCAGCTTACATAATAGCCACATGCCCAACCCAGCAAATGCCAACTGCTCAGGTACCAGGCTGCTAAGCTCTGCGATACCAGGGAGTGGTGGAACTCCTTCACCTCTTGCTGTGACAGGAGATCTTCAGTCAGAGAACTGTGAGGACTGAGAAGTAGCAGGCCCATGTACCAAATTCAGGTGGGCCAGTTTGGTGATATCAAGATCAGTGTGCAGTGACCTGACTTTCTGAATTTTGACAGGTACCTTGTAATTGGGGGAAACTCATAGCACACTTTGTTGTCCCAAGGAATCTGCAGATTATACCCTAAGGATTCTGGATCCTGTCCCATGAGGGCTGCAGAATGTGGACACTTGCGGTTCTGTGACACCGCAAAAATAACCACACGAGCGAAACCCCATTTAATGACAATCTGCACTGAAGTATCAAGTGTTTCAGTTCCCATACTTGGTTGCAGTGTGAGCAACGGCTCCAGGTCCCTGCTCTCATGTTGAGGTCTCCCGCTAAGTGAACAGATTAAAGAGATATCTAGTGTTGCCCCGCCCATTCCCAAATTTGGATTGCTAGATGACAAAGGATGGGATATCTTGTCTTGCTTGTTTGCATAAAACATGGCGGTTGGTTCTTATAGGAACTCTGGAGTTTTTAACCAACCGAAAGAAAGGACTTTGAAAATTGCGAGACGATCCAGCACATTTATGTGCCATTGGAACTCCTCCAGAGCCCAAAGTGCGTGAATTTGGAACTGACCCAAAGTGGCCCCTCAACCAGTCAGGGAGGAGTCTGGTGTAATGGTATGCAAATGCGGGGGCTCCTGAAAAGGAACTCCTAACTGAAGATTTGCCTCCTCCATCCACCACAGCAGGTTTGGCCTCAAGTTGGTGTGAACCGGAATATTTCTGAGGCTCCTTCTTGTGGTCCCAGGGGTCCGCTAAATGCAACTGAAGGTGCCTCATCTTGAGACAGGCCAGGGACAAGGCCAGGATAGATGCTGCCATAAGGCAGAGTAGGTGCTGAAACCAACACATGGATGTGTTTTTTCGCACTACAAAGTGTGATATCAACTGCCTTATGTCCTGTAGCCTTTGGTGTGTAAGGAACACTCTGCTCACTCTCGTATCCCATTTGAAACCTATAAAGTTGATGTTCTCTGGTGGGATAAGACAATATTTCTTGTTGTTAAATGTCAGCTCAGACTCAGACCGAATAGCAAATGTAGTAACAGCTTTAGGGCGGCTGTTAGCCCCCACATGTTCCCGCATGTGTATTCCCATTGTTCTCAGATGTGCTGCTATGGGAGCCATCAGTTTCGTGAAAACTCTCTGGCGACATGCAGATCGCACAGGAGCTACCGGTACTGAAAATGCTGTTGTCCAAGGGAAAATCGGAGGAATTTCTTGTGCACGGCATTGATTGGAACATGCAGATGTGCATCCTTTAATTCCACTGTGCACAACCAATCTCCCAGTTGAAGGCATTCTGAATGTAAGCTGGCCTTACCACCTTGAACGTTTTTAGGGGAAGGGATAGATTTAGGTAGGAAAGATCCAATACTGTCCAAAGGCCTGCCTCATTCATCTTGGGTACTGTAAACAGGCGAGAGTAAAAGCCACAAAGTTGGCAATCTCCTGAAGGAGAGTGGCCTATCCTAGATGAATTAGAGGGGACGATGAGGAAGAGAGTAATGTGTATCCTGTAACCCCTCATGACTACTGTAAGGGTCCAGGAATCCTCTGAGATGGTACGCCATCTGTGATGGAAGCTTGAAATTCTGCCGCTGACTGGGGAAGTGCGGATCTGGATGTACAAATCATTGTTTCTTTGCATCAGTAGTTGCGGTAAAAGGAGGTTGTCTTGGGGCTTACTTTTTTCAAAATTAAAATGCTGTGGCTGGGGTCGCGGTGGAAGGGGGTTTGGCTTGAGGCTTCCTTTTTTCATTGAAATGGTGGGGCTGGGTTTGTAGTGGATGTGGGGTGGTCTTGGGCCTTCTCTTTTAAATTATAATAATGGGGTTGGGGTCACTGTGGACGGGGGGCTTCGGGCTTCCTTTTTAATTGATAGGGTGGGGCTGGGGTTGCAGTGGGATAGGGGGTGGATTTTGGGGTTTGCAGTGGGTGGCGGGGGTCTCCTCTCCCAAACGACAGACGGAAGCAAGTCTTGTGTTGGTTCCACCTATTTTCTCCTTGCATCGGACTACTCACCTGTGTTTCACTGGTAACTCATTCATGTGCAATTCTATTCTCCTATTGATGAATGTGCATATATATAGGTTGTGATGAATCATGTGGAGTCATCATCGATTCCCCATCAAGGATCTTCTCCCAGATGGCCAGGGGGACAGCAGTCGCTACCTGATCCTGACCCTGCAGGTGGTACTATGAGGGAGGATCATTGGGATGAGACAGCTGTCGGGGGAAGGTGGTGGCCCCATCAGGAGAGTCGCAATATTCTTCCCTTTCTGAGGAAGAAACCCTCACAATGCCCGAGTTCTTGGTGGCTTGTTGTCACTATGCAACTCCCGCCCATTGTAAAACCCAGAAACCCATTCCTGAAAATCACTATAGGCAGGATACCATTCATTCCTCACACACATATATAACATTGCATGTCTTTAATGTTTTTTAAAGTAAAAACCCTAACCAATAACACTTTGGGAATCCTAGAACTCCTACGGACTCCAACTCCCATAAAGCCTCAAGTACTGAGACACGTAGGAGGGAGAAGGAGTCGATGCAGACTGAAAGAAACAAGAAGTTAACCATGCGGACTAGTTGTTATGATGCAGCACAAGTGTGCAGGACATTTAAAAATGGTGCCCACAATTGGGAAATATCAGGAGAGCCAAAGAGGTAGGCAGAACCAAAGAAGGAAGCAGTACGGGAAAAGACTGTGCTGCAGAACTCCGGCATTGCCAGGTAGATGCTCGCTATTACTTACCTGCACGGCGCGAGCCCAGGAGAGTTGCAGCGGGCACAGAGCGAGGACTTTCAGAGGACCGGCAGCAGCAGAGTTACCAGAGCAGCAGTCTTATTGGTGGGTGAGCGCGCACTGGTCAGGAGCGCTGGAGGAAGGTCTACAGTGCAAGGGAGGCAGTTCCAAAGGGGAAACTTTGTTGCAGCATGTGCCACGGGTCGGGAACACTGCAAGACACCAGTGAGCCTGCCCAGGGGCCCTGGGGCGTTCTGATAGACATGTAAGCCATTAAGAACTTTAAAACAAATAAAAACATTTGAATACCGACCAATCAAACAACAAAAGTAGAACTTGCACAAGTCCTCATGTATGAGATGTCAATATGGGGAAAGTTGGAGCAAGTTTTACTACAAGTAATTACATTTAAATTAACATATTCAAAGGCAGAACTTGCACAAGTCCTCATGTATGAGGTATCAATGTGGGGAAAGTTGAAGCAAGTAGTACCACAAGCAAATAAATACTAATTAACATATTTCATGGCAGCACTTGAACAAGTCCCCACGCATGAGATGTCAATCTGGGAAAAGTTGGAACATGTAGTATCTCAAGCCAATGAAGAAGCACAGTGAAGTCATACAACTGTGCTATATTGAAGAATAGTGAAACCGAGAAGAAGCGCACCAGGCAGTGAGCATTTGTGGGTGAGATACCCGGCAGAGAAGTACACCAGGGGATCTACAAGACCCCAGAAAGGGATTCCTGGCGGTGGAGTATATCGGGCAATCCACACAAAGCATACGGAAGAATAAGACATTGTGGCTAGATAACAGGCAGGAGAGTATACCAGGGTATCTAAGAAGCTGATGAAAGGAAGACATGGAAAGCAGAATACCAGGCACTTGAAAATAACGAAGAACCTTAAAATTGTAGGAAGATACCTGGCAGGAGAGTATACCAGGGGATCTAAAAAACCTTCTAAGGATTCCTGGCAGGGGAGTATACCAGGAGAGCCACAAAAGTTCCAGAAATAAACATTTACTTTGCAGAACACATGGTAGAAAGGTATACCAGAGACTCTATGAATGCAGGTATTTGCAGTTGAACAAAGATCTTTCTTTTATGTTGAGACCTAAACACCTGACAAAAAGGTAGACTCGAAAACCTGAAGAGCTCCCTGGAGGATTTCTGATGTACAAGTGCCTCAGGTGGTCCAACAAGATACTCAAAGAAGCTAAAGAGAATCTTATATGTAACATCTTATTTCAACAAGATACTTTTTTTGTATACTCTTTGCAGAGAAAGACGCGGAGGAGCTGAATGGTATAAGACATATTGTTTGCATAGGAAATTGCTGAGTCTGTCAAAGAATCAAAGGAATTGTTGTTTGAAAGATACACTTGTGCCATCCTTGAGAAGCTGGTAATGTTTATTTATGAAGTGCCTATACACAGGCAAGTGTTTCGAAGTGCTCAAGGAGGGTAGGAACATGGGGAAAAAACAACAGTCGCTCAGAGCGCTTCAAATTCTGAGACAATAATAGTCTGAACAGGCAGAGTAAGTGCATATAAAACATTTAACGGTTGAGACACATCAAATAGGCCTGAACGGCGATTCTGCAGTTTTTACCAAGTACATTTAGGGGTGAAGACAAGGGAGAACAGACAGACTATCTTCAGGCACAGTGCATTCGGATCTTGCAAGTGCAGAGACGGTCACAGGCAGGGGGAGGTCCAAGTGCACCCAGCCGGTGGAGACTGGGGTAAGTGCAGAGAGAGCCACTCTCTAGGGTACTTTCCCAAGTGCAGTAAGGGTAGGTGGGTGTAGGGCCCTGAGGCAAGTGCGAGCGACACTGACGGGGGGTACCTGGGACCTATGAGACTCTGAGGTACACCAGGCAGCCAGTCAGCAAAGCTGTAGGGAAGAGGGAGGATAGTGGAAAAGAGCAGAGAGCTAGGTTATTAGGGTACAGTAATAGAGAAGGAAGAGGAGAAGTGAAAGGACTTGTGGAGTTTCCGGAACTTAAGAAGATCAGGCTCGAGACGGGGGGCGGCAGGGAAGCTGTTCCAAAGGGAGGCACCTGCAGAGGATAAGGATCTCCATCCAAATCTCTGCTTGGAGAACTGGCTCACTCGCAGAAGGTTGGAGGTAGATGAGCAGAGGGCTTGTGAGGGACAGTATTTAGGTAGGCAATGTTGCAGGTAGGTAGGTCCCGGGCCCCAGAAGAACAAGTTACTTCTTACCTTGAAACGTTCTTTCGATGGGATGTTCCTCCGACGTATTCCTTATCTTTGATAGATCATCTCCCAGCTTGCTGGCCTCGGATTTTTTTTTTCAGTAGAGGGCGCTGCGCGTCGACGTCCCTCAAGCCGATGACCCTCGACGGTCTCCGTATTGGCGCCGACGTCACCACGTGTATGAATAGACTCGAGCAGCGTCTGTTGCTCAGTTCCGTTTTGACGTTAACAGTTGTTTTACATTAATTGGTTATTGATCTTGAAGGAGCGTAAGCTGCAACCACAAGGGAAGTATTACTGCGGGGATGGATGGGAGGGGCGATAAGGAATATCCAGGAGAGAGCCAGGGTATCATTATTATGTATCTTTTGTATTCATTTATTAGGAAGAGTCCCAGATGTCTCTGGCTCGGCGGAACAGTGTTTGATTTGGCTACATTTCTGGTTTAATGTTCATGCCTATTTAATAGTATTAACTAAATTGATCATTATCAATTGTAATGCTGAAAATATTCCGCTTCTATGTTCTCCAATCCCCCAAACAACTCTCTCACCAACACACATCTCACCAATTCTCCATCACAACTTACATTCCTTAACCTCTCATTCTGTCATACAAATACTCACGTGCTATGTCACACTGTTAAGTCACAATTTGCACTGCCCAGCCCCTGCCACACTCCAAATCATACTCCCAACTCACACATTACACTCTACAATTCCTCCCACAATATACAGTCCTTCATTCTTTTGTGCTGCTTCTGCATCTTGCATCCTTTCTCCCATTCTATCACACTCTTCCCTCATCCATTTTTCTCTGGCCAACCACTTCCTCTCTGCTTTCTGGCTCACTGACCACACGCTCCCTCTACTTTCTGTACCTCGGCTTGCTCTCAGATTTCTGGCCCAACGCATCACTGCTTCCTTTGCTCTCTTGTGCAGCGCTTCCTCCTCTGACCCACTGCTCTCCCTCTGCTTTCTTGCCTATCAATTCACATCTCTCCCATCACTCTCCCTCTCTCTCTCATAGTATAATCATTTTTTTATTTTTTTTAAATGTAGATTTTGACCCAGTTCCTCAAATAATGGGGCATTTAAAAAATAACAGAGGATATGCTATTTTTAGACAACCCATTTTTGGAAATGAGCAGGTCACCTTATTCTCAAAGGTGACCAGCGGATTTCCACAGGCTTGAGCTGTAACGCAAATTGTGCGCTGGTCATCTGCCTTGAATGGTGTTCTGGGTTGTTTGACCGAAGTGTAATTATTTGCGGCGGAATTGACCGTAGTCAATGTCGCTGCAAATTGATTTGCACTTCAGCCAAACAACCCAAAATGTACCTTTCACCACCACCTCACCGTCTCCCCTACAACTGCTTGGTCGCTGCCGCTTCCCCTGCAACCCTGTAGTGCCAGATCCGTCCCTCTAACGCGGGTCGGATCCGACTTCGACTCCGCAGGGTCCCTTTTTCGTTATTTTCTTTTTTTTCTGTCCCCGCCTCTAATTTTGAGGAAAAAGGGGAAAACACTTCTGCAACCACCATAGACCAAAACTACTGAACATGGGGAGAGGGTGACACCCCCGCAACACATGTTCAATATTTATGAAAATCGATCGAATAGTACTGGACAAAATAGGTCAAATTGTAACATTCGATCGATTTTTGTCATAAAAATGGGCAGTACTTTGAATAGAATCGCTCTCCCGACAGTGTTCTGCAAGCTCCCAGCGCCTTTCACAGGGACAGACCCTCCAGGTGCCTGCCGCTGTAAAATGCGACCCAAAAAATGCATTTTTATCCTGTCTGAGGAACAGAAATGAAAGCGACACAGCAGCGGTTCATACCTTAAAAGAAATGCATAACAGGGTCAGTAAAGACCCTGTCATGCAGTGGCAGCCCCACATCCCGTGCGCGTAGGGTTGCCTACAATTTCTGCACATTTAAAAGTGCATCTTGCTTGGGAATGAGGGATGCGCTTTTAAATTGACAGAAACGCCACTTTATTTGATCAAGGAGGTGAAAAAGACCATCTGAATGGGCGCGCATATAAAATGTGCCCATTCATGTGTCCCTTGTGGATTGGGCTGCACTTTTTTGGGGCGCAAGTGATGAGATGTGTTAGTGCATTTCATTTCTTGTGTAAAAAAAAGTTGAGAACCTGGCACCTTGAGTATTATTTTTTTAAAACAGTAATTTTTGCAGATTACTGCAAAAAAAAAGATGCTGTTTTTGCACAAAACGGCCGTTTTTGCAGCATTTTGTGGGATCGCAAAATCGCTATAAGCTGGAGGGTCTGTCTGTGACTTCTTTAAATTGAGGGAGAAGCCCAGTTTGTGAAGGAAGTGACAGACATAATCTAGCTGGATCTGAGCTTGTTCCGAAGATACAGCTCTGATCAGCCAATCGTCCAGGTAGGGGTAGACGTGGATCCCTTCCATTCTTAGACTTGCAGCCACTACCGACATTAGCTTGGTGAAGTCCCTCGGGCGGAGATCAGCCCAAATGGCAGAACTCGAACTTGATAATGAGAGCCGCCAATTGCGAACCTCAGGTATTTCCTGTGTTTGAGATGGATTGGCACATGGAAATAAGCATCTTGGAGGTCCAGAGATACCAGCCAGTCCTGGAGCTGGAGGGCCTGAAGGATCTGAGAGAGTTACCATCTTGAACTTGTCCTTCCTGAGGAACTTGTTCAATTCTCGTAAGTCCAAGATAGGTCTCAGGTCTCAGTCCTCCGTCTTTCTTTGGTATGAGAAAGTAGGGGGAGTACCAGCCCTTGTTTCTCTCCGCTACAGGTACCGGTTCTATGGCACCTTTCTCTAGCAGGTCTACAATTTCCTGCAAGAGGAGCGGATCTGGAACTTTCAGAGAGCTGTTCCCCGGTGGATGACTCTGAGGGATGCGTAGAAAGGGCAGGCAGTAACCTTGGGCAACTGTCTCCAATGCCCATGCATCTGACGTAATAGCCTGCCATTCCGTCAGATGTTGAGTTAACCTGCCCCCTACTGGTGTCTTCTGAGGAGAGACCTCGGAGCTGTTTGGAGGCGGCTGATGCAGATGCCGAGGGTAAAGAGCCACCTGTTGCTGCTGCGGCTTTTGTATTTTTACCCCGTCTACCTCGGGTACATTTTTTCGGACCCCTTTGAACCGGCTGTCCTCTGCCTTTTTCGAATGCGGAATAAAAGCGAAAGGACTTACCTCTCTAAGAGGTTCCTGAGGGGCGATATGGTGTCTGACGGATTGCAGCTCCTAGGGATTTTGCTGCTGCCTTTGATGTTTGTAGTTTTTCTAAACTGTCATCCACCTTCTTACCAAACAAAGAAGAGCCGTCAAAGGGCATATTCAAGAGCCTGCTTTGCACATCTGGAGCAAAACCAGACTTTCGCAACCAAGCAAATCTCCTGATTGTTGTACTTGCCACCATGGCCCTGATGATACTGTCAGCAGAATCGATGCCAGTCTGAAGGGATTCGCACATTGCGTCCTTACCATCCTTAATGATGTTGAGAAACGCTTCCCTTTCTTCTCCCACCGGGAGGCAGTCAGCCACTGATGAAGCACACTCCCAAAGTGTGTGGCTGAACCTTGCGAACGTACAAGTAGCATTGATGGATTTCAACGCCATGCTACATGCGGAAAATACTTTTTTGGCCATAGAGTCATATCTCTATCCCTGTCCTGTGGAACAGTAGGGTAAACCAATTTACTACCTGCTGAAGTAGCTGCCTGAACAACCAGACTCTCCGGAGTTGGGTGTTTGGATAAATATTCAGGGTCAGCAGAAAACACCCGATATTTAGCTGATAATTTTTTGTTAACCACCGGGATTACCTCAGGTGTTTCCCAGTTTGCCAATATTCTCCTTTGTAATGCCGCATGAAATGGCATCACAGGATCCTCCTGTGGACCTTTGACCAAGATGTCTGTGAGGTCGTCTTGCTGAAAAGCAGGTGAGGGTGTGGACCATCCCATAAACTCTATTATCCTTGCCATCAAGGTTCTATAAGGGGTTTCAGCATGTTCCCCTGGGTCTGGTCTGGCAAATTCCACTTCTGGGGAAGTGTCCAACCCACTTGCTTCCTGTAGGGATTCTTGGAGGTCTTTTAACCTACCTTCATCAGAGGTAAATTCCTCTGGCGCAGGAGTTGCAGATCCCTGCAACTCAAAAGGTCTTTCCTGATCCGAATCCTCCCCTTCTTCATAAATAGAAGATAAGACTCTGGAGTGATCAGGTCTTGAAAATGGTATAATTCCCATTTCCAGAGCAGAAGGAGCCAAATTCGTCATGATTGGCTGAGAAAACGTCAACGTCGTCGACGCGGACGTTAAAGGCTTTGAAGCCATCGAAAAAGGCATCGAGAAAGGTGGTAGAGGCCTCGATGAACTCGAGTATCGGGATTCTACTCGAGGTTGTCGACGACATTCTTGTGCTCGAGGCTCTGGGTATGGCCACTGGCTGTGAGGTGGCCGTGGGTTTATCCTTTCTCGGCGTCGAAGACAGCGTCAACTTGACTGACCTGTGCGTAAAAGAACCCTTCGATAACGGCGTTGATGACGCCGATCTGTGTCGAAGGGATCTTCGACGACGGCGTCGATGACGCAACTTTGCCTTTAGTCGAGGGTTCGTGACGCTCTCGAGTGGCTTCTTTCACCAGGTACTGCGACTCGCAGCTTTTTGATTTTTCAGGTCTTTCACCCAGGGTATCACCCTCAGCAGTCTTCGAGGGGGTCGAGGCCGTTTTTTCAAAGACGCTTAGCATCATTTTCCTGAATTCCTCCCACTCAGCCTGAGGGCTATGTTTTGTGGGGCAGGAGACCCTTTTTGGGGAAACAGAAGAAGAGGAGGAAGGGGATCTTCGACGTCTCTTTTTTGAATGCTTAGATCTCGAAGAGTGATGGGAACTGCTTCGAGACCTAGAACGAGAATGTCTTTTGTGATGGCGAGGAGACGAATGACTCGACTCCGGCGAAGAAACTTTTGAAGAAGTTTTAACTGCCTTACCTCTCTCGGGCTTCCCCTTACGCTCCTTCAAGGCTTTCACCATCATGGACATGAAGTCCTCGAATTCCGAACAATGGTGCTGGATTCCCAGGCACCACAAACAGATCCTGTGAGGATCCGTCAACGACCTTTTCTTTCCACAGTCTCGAAATTTTTTGAAGCCGGACCGTGGAGTCGTCGGTTCGGGTGAGGAAGCCATCGAGTACGAGTCGGTAGTCACGAGGATTCATTGATATATTTGACTGAAGAACTGAGCAATGATATTTCGAGGCCCCACGAAGCGCGGAAAAACGGAACTGAGCAGCGGACGCTGCAGGAATCTATTTATACGCGTGGTGACGTCGGCGCCGATACGGAGACCGTCGAGGGACATCGGCTCGAGGGATGTTGACGCGCAGCGCCCTCTACTGAAAACATGTTTCCGAGGCCAGCAAGCTGGGAGATGATCTATCAAAGATAAGGAATACGTTGGAGGACACAATCCCTTCGAAAGCCTGTTATTTTAAAGAGACATCTCTTCCATCCTTAAGGAACTGTTGCTTGGAAAACAAACATTTTCTATCCTTAAGGAACTGTTGTTTGAAAAAGACACTTGCCATCCTACCTGAAATATCAGGGGAAGTGAGCCACCCTCTGTCTACATGGATTTCTTTTTGGAAAATACAATATCTATTGGATTTATCTACTTGTTTCGATTGTGAACACTTTTTGGCCAAACATAGGTCAGAGACATTTTCCTTACACTTTTAGTTGTTCCCTTTTAGTGCGAGGGTCGGATTAGTATGTTTTGTACACAAGGACAGTTTATATAATTTTGACAACTTGACACAGACTGATGTTTAGTTTTTGTTTCCTAGGTAGGGAAACTCTCTTTAGGATATGGAGAGAGAGGCCTTTATCGAACCCTTTTATTTTAATAAAGATGTCTTTTAATGTTTTCCTGAGACTAAGCCTTGACTGCTCGCTCACTTACCTTAGGTTTTGGCTAACCAGAGAGTCTCCTCCATGTTTAACATGAATCGGGTGGCCTCACAAAAACCCTCCTCCCCCACCTCCATCTCCTCCAGGGGCTGATTTTGGAAATCCATCTTAACAGCTGTAATGTACCTTTCACATCAGGAAAGCAGTAATCCCTATGCAGTGTGCTGCCTGGGTATAAATCCCCCAAAAGGACATACTAGGATTCCCATTGACCAATGCCTTCATAAACTTGAGTTTAGGCTAGGCATCAAGGCCACTCATGTCCCACAGGTTAAAAGCCAGGCCAACCGGACCTTCATCCTAACAGTAGGATTCACCAGCAAGTTCTGAACATCCCCATCCTCCATGCACTCCTTGTCAGAGATCTGTCCCATCCTAGAAAAGAACTCCGAGCTAGAGGTAGGGTGTGAACCGCTGGCTCTCCCGTGCCTCCACAGAGGGACTGAGGCAGAGTGGTGCTGAGACCAAAGCCAGAATGCTCAGTGCTGGTGCTAGGATATATGAAGGCTGAGCCGTGCAGCACAGGATGGAAGCAATTTCCACAATGGAGGACTGGGCCAAACTAGAAGGCACAATTTGGCTGTCTTAAGAGGTACCTCTGTTGGCCTGAGAAGGTGCAATGAGCCTCTTTGAACCATTGTCACCAAGGCAGAAGTGTCCAAGGGCGTGGCAAAACTCTTCTGACAGCTCCTGGGTAGAGGTGCTGGCGGTGACCGGTAACTGTGCATTTGTAGGTGGTGAGTCTTGAGTCTGAGGCAACTCTCTGGAGTAGGAAAGGGGATGCTATCTGGAGTTCAAGGAAGTGCGGCACTTATAGGAGTTACACAGAGAGGGTGATCTTCTAGGGTTGGAGCTTATTGATGTTCTTCATACTCTTCTCCCAGGAACAATATTCCTTTGGTTCTTTGGACTGCTTTACTGTCTGATACTTGTCCTTAGAACATAAGGCTTCAAAGCAGCTATGGATTTGGTGGAGGTGTTCTTCTCCCCCGCTATCTTGTGGTAAGCAATGAAAAGCTATATGTCATGTTTCCCTGCGATTCATAGACTTATATTACCAGCATTCGCCAATGTCCTGCTCGGGACACAAGCTCCAAAGGAACTGCTTGTAAGGAACAGACGTAGACATGGGTTCTACGCAGCACTTAAAGGGCTTAAAGCTGGAGGTTTTCAGGGGATTCATGATGAAGGAAAAATTGCTCAGAAGCAGCGGCTGTCCCGAAGCAAAATGCTGAGCACATAGAAAAAAAGAACAGGGGGCCTAGGACTAGCCCATGTCATGTACACTACGAGTGACATCATAGCCAGAGTCACTGCCACCAACGACAGACAGCTGCACAGATGCAGAGCCACAGTGTACTGGCTGGTTTGAAAAGGTTTCCAAAGCCAGGAGAACATTTCTAAGATGAGGAATCTGGGAGAAAAGAAAATTCATTAGAAGCAAATGGTGCACATCCTCTCTCTGCCCTGATGTATTCTAGGCTCCAATTAGCTTTTCTTAAGATTGTGTTGGGTAAACCATATTTCATTTCCAATAAGTTGACAACCCAAGGTTATTCCAGCATGTCCTTCCAGTTACTCTTCAGCTTAGAGATCAATGAGTTCATGTCTACCTCCAGGACTCAGATATCCTCATGATGACCTGCTTAGCAAACATATCTGAATCCAGTGCACTAAAAACACTCGACTCTGAAAACTGTCAAGATGCCACCTTACCCACCGCAACCGCCTTCCCTCTACAACATCGGTCAAGGCTCTGCTTCCAAGATGTGAACCATTCCCTTTGGTCATGGGCATTTTACTAGAGCAAGAGCACTGCAAATAACTGACAGTGCATCATTGACTGGTGTTATAGGCCATCCTCCAATGGCATCAGTGGTCGAAGTGTACGCAAAGAAGTAGTGGAACTATGTTGCCTGCAGGCCTGCCCCCTCGCCCATCACAATTCCCCCTTGCAAGCGTAACCCAAACCCCAAATAAACCCGCCTGCTTCCAAGATGTGTACCATTCCCTTTAGTCATGGGCATTCTACCACAGCAAGAGCACTGCAAATTACTGACAGTACATCATTGACTGGTGATATGGGTGATCCTCTAATGGGACCAGTGGTCGAAGTGTACGCAAAAGAAGAACAAGTTACTTCTTACCTTGTAACGTTCTTTCGACGGGATGTTCCTCCGACGTATTCCTCATCTTTGATAATACGTTTCCAGCTTGCTGGCCTCAGAATTTTTTTCTGTAGAGGGCGCTGCGCGTCGACGTCCGCCGAGTCGATGCCCCTCGACGGCCACCGTATCGGCGCCGACGTAACCATGCCCATAAATAGCCACGCACGGCGTCCGTTGCTCAGTTCCGTTTTGTAGCATAAGAAAAGTCATGCCTGAATTGGTTATTGACCTTGAAGGAGCGTAAGCTGCAACCACAAGGGAAGTATTACTGCGGGGATGGATGGGAGGGGCGATAAGGAATACGTCGGAGGAACATCCCGTCGAAAGAACGTTACAAGGTAAGAAGTAACTTGTTCTTCGAAGGGATTGTGTCCGCCGACGTATTCCTTATCTTTGATAGACTCCCATAGCAGTGGCATGTAATTGGAGGTGGGAGTAAGAATGTCATGTATCTCTTTAGGGATGGACCGAATGTAATACGGCTTTGCCAAATCTGGTCTCTTGACTAGTGGAGGAATCCAGGTTGTAAAATTTTGTGCATTTATGTTCGGACGACCATGTGGCAGCCGCACATATGTCTCTGACCGGTACCCCTCTTTGGAGGGCCGAAGAGGCTGCGATACCCCTGGTTGAATGAGCCCTAAGATTTTGGGGTGGCTCTTTCCCTGCCAGTTTGTAACATTCCAGTTTGGCCAAAATAATCCACCTGGAGATGGTTTGTTTTGTTATGGGTAATCCCAACTTGTGACCTGAGTATCCTAAAAACAGTTGGTCTGCTTGCCTGATCCTAGCCATTCTGCTGATGTAAAAGCTTAGAGCTCGTCTTGGGTCCAGCCTATGTAGCCTTTCTTCCTCTTTCCCCGGATGGGGAGGAGGGTAGAACGAAGGTAAGGTAATTTTCTGAGTAATATGAAATTCAGAAACCACCTTTGGGAGGAAATTAGGCTTCACCTGTAGGACAACTTTGTCCTTGTGGAAAATTGTATGTGGGGGTTTACAGGAGAGAGCTTGTAGCTCGCTCACCCTCCTAGCAGATGTTATTGCTACCAATAGGACAGTTTTCGCGTGATAAATCTCATCGAACAACAGTGAAGTGGTTCGAATGGAGTGCCCATTAGGAAGTTTAAGACTAAATATAAGTCCCATAAGGGAACTTGGAATGGTTTTGGAGGATAAACATTAGTTAATCCTTTGAGAATTTGTATCACTAGAGGTAGTTTGAAATACGATGGTTCCTCCGCAGTGCGCTTGAAGATTGAAAGCGCTGCGAGATAGCCTTTTACAGTGCCAACTTGAAGGCCTGAGTTTGCCAAGTAGAGTAGAAACGATAACACTGTTGGTGTACCACATGAAAAAGGGTTGATATTCCCTTCTCTACACCAGCTGCAAAATTTGTTCCAACGGCAGCGTTATAAAGACTTTGTTGCTGGCCTTCTGGCCGAAAGCAACACCTCCATGACGTCATCAGGGAGATCCCTATCCTTGTACCTCACCCTTTCAGAAGCCAAGCGTGAAGGTTGAGGGTTCTGATGTCTGGATGGAGAACCTGACCTCCCTTCTGCGAGAGAAGATTCACTTTGAGTGGAATACGCATTGGAGGGCAGATGGACATATCTAGAAGGACCGGGTACCACGTTCTCCTGGCCCAGTCCGGGGCAATTAGGATCATGGTTTTCTGGAATCTTCTCAACCTCCTGATCATTTGAGGAATAATGGGGACTGGTGGAAACGCGTAAAGGAGTGGAAACTCCCAGTCCACTACGAACGCGTCTCCTAGAGCTCCTCTCGGGGGAAATTCCCTTGAACAGAACAGATCGCACTTCCTGTTGGTGCTTGTGGCGAACAGATCAACCTGAGGGGTTCCCCAAAGGGCGAAGATCTCTTGAAGGACTTCCTGAGCTAGCTCCCACTCGTGGGAGACTGTGCTCTGCCTGCTCAGAGCGTCCGCTGTCAAGTTCTTCTCTCTGGCTAGGTGGACTGCCGATAGAGAGATTCCTTCCTGAATTGCCCAAAACCAGAGCTGCATTGCCTCTCTGCACAGTGGCAGTGACCCTACGACTCCTCTTTTGTTGAGGTAGTGCATGGCCACCATGTTGTCCGTCATTATCAGGACATTTCTCCCCTGCACTGATGGCAGGAAAGCTTTCAGCGCTAGTCTGATCGCTCTCAGCTCCAATAGGTTGATGTGTAGTCTGGACTCCGATGGAGACCAACGACCGCTGATGGTCAAGTCGTTGGCATGGGCTCCCCACCCCGTGAGTGAGGCGTCTGTGACTACTGTTATCTCCGGCCATGGTTGCCAAAACAGTTCTCCTTTCAAGATGTTCTCTGGATAGGCCCACCATTGAAGGTCGCGGGCTACCTTGTCCGGAATCCGGAGGAGATCTGTCATTCTCCCTGAGAATTGCGATCACTGATTTCTCAGTGCCCACTGAAGAGATCTCATTCTCAGGCGAGCCTCTGGCACAAAGATGATGCAGGATGCCATGAGGCCTAGCAATGTCAAAAAGTCGAAGGCTGGGAGACATTGGGCATTTTGAAACTTGTTGACCATCTGCAGAATATCTTGAGCCCTCACCTCTGGTGGCAAGACTTTTCCCAGGGAAGTGTCCAGGACCGCTCCAATGAACTGGAGTCTCTGTGATGGTATCCTGAGGGGCGAAAAGGAGTTTGGCGGATAGCAGCTCCTAAAGATTTTGCTGCTGCTTTAGATGTCTGCAACTTTTCCAGACTGTCATCAGCCTTTTTTCTGAATAATGAAGAGCCGTCAAAGGGCATATTCAAAAGTCTGGCCTGTACATCTGGAGCAAAGCCAGACATTCGCAACCACGCATGCCTGTGGATTGTTGTACTAGCCGCCATGGCCCTGCTGATACTGTCAGCAGAATCGATGCCAGTTTGAAGTGACTCACACATGGCATCTTTGCCATCTTTAATAATGTTAAGGAAGGCTTCCTTTTCCTCTCCTTCGGGTATGCAGTCAGCTGCTGATGAAGCACACTCTCACAGTGTGCGACTGAACCTGGCGAGCGTACAGGTGACGTTGATGGACTTCAACGCCATACTAGAAGCAGAGAAGAATTTCTTTGCCATAGAATCGTACCTCTCTCTATCCTGTGGGACAGTAGGGTAAGCGGTCCTGCTGCTTGATGAAGTTGCCGCTTGGACCACCAGGCACTCTGGAGTCGGGTGTTTCGATAAGTATTCAGGGTCAGCTGCAGCTACCCTATACTTGGCTGATGACAATGCATTACTTACCGTAAAAGCATTTCTGATGGTTGTATCTGCTTAGATTCACATGCTGTGCATAGGTCCGACATCCAGTGGTCACTGCGGAGTATTGCATTTTGTTTTTCGTAGTCGAAAAGGGGACGTCGACAAGGCGTGTCTGTAACACTATCCCTATAGTGACGTGTGTTGTACCCACAATCCCTCACGCGTCGAGGTCCCTCTGTTTGTATTTTTCTGCCCTGAGGGAGCCTTCTAGACGTGAGTGAGTACAGAAAAGAGAGAAATATAGAAAAGGATGTCTATGTTCCTTCCATCCAAGCGGGGAGGAAGGGTGGGCGCATGTGAATCTAAGCAGATACAACCATCAGAAATGCTTTTACGGTAAGTAATGCATTGTCTTCTGATGTTTGTTAATCTGCTTAGAATCACATGCTGTGCATAGACTAGCGAGCAGTACCCGGAGTTGGCGGTGGGTTATGAGAAGGAACAGTAGAGAAAAGATGTCTTAATACTGCCTGTCCCACCTGGGAGTCAGATCTAGAGTGTGCATCTAGACAGTAGTGTTTTGTAAAGGTGTGCACAGAACTCCAGGTAGCCGCTTTGCAGATGGACTCAAGGGGAACATTTGCAATGAATGCTATGGACGCCCCCGTGCCTCGAGTAGAATGTGCTCTTGGCCTAAAGGGCAGTTCTCTCTTAGCAAGAGTATAGCAGAGAGTGATGCATTGAACAATCCATCTAGTAATAGTGGACTTTGAAACTGCATCCCCTTCTCTTCCTGCTGCCACCGAGACGAAGAACTGATTAGTCTTCCTCAGTGGTCTGGTTCTTTCCATGTAGAACATGACCGCTCTGCGGATATCTAGTGTGTGCAGAGTCCTTTCTCCCAAGTTGGAAGGATTTTGAAAGAACGCTGGTAGTTCTATAGACTGGTTTACGTGGAATTTTGAGATGAATTTCGGAGCAAACCTTGGGTGAGTGCGTAGAACCACTTTATCTTTGTGAACTGTAACAAAGGGGTCTAGAACAGAAAGAGCCTGTAGTTCACTTACTCTCCTGATGGAGGTGATAGCTATTAGAAAAGCAGTGTTAAGAGTAAGGTCTTTAAGAGATGCTTTGTGCATAGGTTCAAATGGTGAGCCCATGAGTTTGGTAAGTACCACGTTAAGGTCCCATCCAGGAGCTGGGTCAGCTATCGGGGGGTGTATTCTCTTTACTCCCTCCATGAAGGCCTTTATAACAGGGATCTTCCACCACAACACTTTGAGTTGGGAAGTGGTGTATGCAGAAAGTGCCGCTAGGTGGACTTTAATGGAATTGAACACTAGACCTGAATCCAATAAATGGGTCAGGTATAGAATAATATGTGTGGGAGAGCAGTCAATTGGGTTGATGCTCTTTCCTCTGCACCAAATGACAAATCTCTTCCATTTGCTAGAATAGCAGTGGCGAGTGTTAGGTTTTCTGGCTTCCCTGAGGATGTCCATGCATCTCTGTGGGAGCTGTAGATGTCCAAATTCTATGATCTCAGGAGCCAGGCTGCTAAGTTCATGTTCTGGGGGCATGGATGCAGTGTCCTACCCCTGTCTTGTGACAGCATGTTGTACGGGCAGGGGAGTTTCACTGGGGGAGATAGAGACATCTCCATCAAGTGAGCGAACCATGGCTGTCGGGCCCACATTGGGGCCACCAGTATCATGGTTACTTGTACCTGGTGCATCTTGTGCACTAACTTGTTGAGAAGGGGAGTCGGGGGAAAAGCGTAAACAAATTTCCCTGACCATTGAATCGACAGACCGTTCCCCTTGGATTGGTTCTGGGGGTACCTGGAGGCGTAACTTTGGCATTGTGAGTTCTCCAGGGTTGCGAACAAGTCTATTTCTGGGAACCCCCATTGCGTGAAGACGTCGAAGACGATGTCTTCGTGCAGTCGCCATTCGTACACTTCGGGCAGGGGGAAATCTCTGCTGAGTTTGTCTGCCAGCAGATTGAGTTCCCCTGGTACATGTTGTGACAGAAGGAACATATTCTGTTTGAGAGCCCACTTCCATATGTTTTGGGCCAGTTTGGACAGTCCTGGAGAGTGGGTTCCCCCCTGCTTGTTGATGTAATACATGGCTGTGGTGCTGTCTGTAAGGACCATCACTGTCCTGCCTTGTAGGTGTTCCTTGAAGGCTTTTAGCGCCTTGAACACCGCTAGTAGCTCCAGAAGATTGATGTGTTTGGATGCTACGTTCGGAGTCCACTCTCCGTGAGCAGTCTGATGGGATAGGTGAGCCCCCCATCCTGTGAGGGATGCGTCTGTGGTTAGAGTGGCTTCTGCCGCGGGTGTGGCAAAAGGTTTCCCTTTTTCTAGGTTTTCCTTTGTCCACCACCGTAGCGAGAGAACTAAGGCCTGCGAGACCACCACTAGGTCGTCCCATAGTCCGCTGGCCTGACACCACCGGCTGTTGAGCCACTCTTGCATTGGGCGCATGCGCAGGCGCGCGTGAGGTACCAAATAAATACACGACGCCATCATGCCTAGCAAGCGCATTGCTTTGCGTACCGTCACCTCTCGACCGGTCACATATTGAGGGATCTGAAACAACATGTTTTGGACCCTCTCTTTGGAGGGGAAGACGAGGCCGTCCTTTGTTTGAATTAGAGCCCCTAGGAATTGTTTGATTTGGCTGGGGTCTAGGCTGGACTTCTTTTCGTTGATGGAGAAGCCCAACTGGAACAAAAGGTCTACAGTCTTTTGGGTATTGGAGAAGCATGTTTCGTAAGAATCCCCTGTTATGAGCCAGTCGTCGAGGTAAGGGTAAACTGGGATGGACAACCTGCGCAAGTGGGCCGCTGCCACTGCCAGTACCTTCGTGAATACCCTCGGTGCTGATGCTATGCCGAAAGGTAGCACTCTGAACTGGTAGTGTTTGCCCTCTATCATGAACCGGAGGTATTTTCTGTGCGCTGGCAACATTAAAATATGAAAGTATGCATCTTTCATGTCCAATGTTGTCATGTAATCTCCCTGTGATAGCAGTGGGATCACTTCCTGTAAGGTCACCATACGAAACTTTTGGGGTTTGATGAACTTGTTCGCTGGGCGCAGATCTAATACAGGGCACATGGTTAGATCCTTTTTGGGTACAAGGAAGTACACTGAATAAATACCTTCCGTTACCTGAGATAGAGGCACGACCTCTATGGCTCCTTTTTCCAGCAGTTGTTGTACTTCTTGTAGAAGGATGGCAAGATGTTGCGGTGACATGCATCGTCCCCTCGGGGGTTTGTATGTTGGGGAACTGTTGAATTCGATGCAGTATCCGTGGGCTACGGTGGAAAGTACCCAGCGGTCTGACGTTATACCCTCCCATGCTGGAAGAAAGGTTGTTATCCGGCCCCCGACCGGTGTTGCATGGGAGGGGACGCGAATCTTCGCGTCACTTGGTGTTGTTAGGGGCTTGGGAACCTCTGGGGGTGGACCCTCGCCCTCTTCCTTTGCCCCGGCGCTGTCCTCTTTGGCTGTACTGGCCACTATTGGTCTGGAAATTGGTGGCAGGGTACTGTTGCTGCTGGTTTTGTTGTTGGCGTTGGCCACGAAAAAAGCGTTTGTTGCCATAGCCGCGCCTGGTAGAGGGCTTAGAGATTTGGTCAAGAGTTTTGATAGTATCGAACTCTTTTTTAGCCATCTCCAGAGCCTCATCCACCGCTTTCCCGAAGAGGTTTGAGTCTTCAACAGGTTTATTTATTAAAGACGCCTGTGTCTCCGGTTTGAACCCTGAGTTGCGCAGCCATACGTGGCGTTTTAGGACTATTCCCTGAACTAGGGAACGTCCCGCAGTTTCTGCCGCATCCAGAGAGCTCTTTACAATACTCTGGTTGACCTGAGTTCCTTCGCCAATAGTTGAAAGCAGGAGTGTACGTAACGGTTCCGGCGCTTCTTCGGCGTCTTTGCGCAGTTTGGCCCACTGCGCGTCCGCATAGCTAGCGAGCAAAGAATTGTTGTTAGCAATTCTTGCCGAAAAGGCGGCCGAGGATGTAACTCTTTTTGCGAGGGCATATAACCGCTTGCCCTCCTTGTCAGGTGGTGCCTCACTGGTGGACAGTGGTACCCCTGCCCTCTTTCTTGTGTTGGTTACTACCAGGGAATCCGGAATGGAATGTCCCCTGATGTACAGCGGGTCTGAGGGTGAAGGAGTGAAAAGTTTTTCAATTCTAGGATTGACCCCTCTGATTAGTGCAGGTGTGGACAGCGAAGGGATGATTCTTCTCTTCACCGAAGCGAGGAGGGGAATTGTCTGACTGACCGGGGGTTTCTCCTTAATTACCCTTTCTACAAAGTCTAATTCAGGGGAGAGCTCCCCAGTGTCCAGTTCGAAGTGTGCTGCTGCTCTGCGCAACAGGGCATTAAATGTGGGTTGATCGTCAACGGGATACTGTTTCTAACCGGTGAATTGTCAGGAGGATTTAGGTTCAGGACGTCAGTGTCGGAATATATTGATGGGGATTGCCAGGGGTGAGAAGGTCCTTCTTCTGGATCTTCTCCGAAGCCTTCTCCTACCAAGTCTGGGCTGTCTTCCAGACCTTCCTCCTGGTTCCGTCCCTCTTCCTCGTCCATAAAATCATCCTCTTCCTCAAAATAATGTTCTTCCCCAGTGAGGTCATACACACTATGGAAGTCTGAGGCTGTGTCCTGGTGGGGATTGACTAGTCTTGGAATTTTGCCCCTGGGGTCCTCCTGAGGCCCTTCTCTTATTCTCTTTGGAGTGGGAGGGTTTTGGGTATTCATAAACCTCTCCATTCTTTCCATGCAGAGATGGAGCCTTTCCATGGTTTCATGGGGTACCCCTGAGCGGTCTAGCGGGGGAAAATTGGTGTCTTGTAGCTGAAAACGGCTCGACCTCTCCCACAACGTCGAGGAAAGTGTCCCGTCGCCCTCCGAAAAGCCTTCAGGTGTGCTGGGAATCCCTTCGACTGAAGGAGATCGTCCCTGTGTTTTCGGCGTGTCTTTCGACCTTTGCGTAGCGCTCGACGAGTCTTTCGGCGTACGCTTGTGGGCGTCGGCTACCACGATCCTCGCCAAGCTCTCAGCGACTCGTTTGTCAGCGGAGGGCTGTGGTTTCGATGTTATGGGTGTCGATCGCTCTACGGGGGCATGCGCTTTCTACTGATGCGCTCCGGCCGATGATTTGGGGCCGGCGCCCTTATTTGCCGAAAGCCCAGTCGCTGGTCGCGGCTGCGGTTGCGAGAGGGGCTTCGAACCCGAACGGTCCGAGGAGGCCGCCGGTGAAACCTGCGTCTCCTTGGGCACTGATGCTCTCTTCGCCTTCGGCAAAGAAGAGCCATGGGTTGTGTGCTTATGTGTGGTCTTGTGTGCGTCAATGTCGCCGGGGTGTTCATCCCCATAAGCAGGGCGTGAGCCGAGCCCGTCGGGGCCGGGGACAGACGACGAAGCGCGTGTGCGCTCTCTAGGGGGGTTTTCGACTTCCGCAGCGGAGGTCGTGGTATCACGTTCCTCGTCACTGTTGGAGGTAGCGACGGTGGGTGGAGTGTCGGCCTTCGACATAGCGTAGGCCGCCCACCTCTTGACCCTACGGTCTTTTAGAGTCTTCGGCTTAAGAAGCCGACAAGCCGTGCAACCTTCCTCTTTGTGATCGAGGGGCAAGCAGCAGTTACACCGTGAATGCTTGTCCTTCCAAGTAAACTTGCCCTTGCAAAGCGGGCAAAACCTAAAGGGTGTCCTCTCCATAGCCGAGGCAATAAAACGTGATAACCACCCCAAGGGAAAGGAAGGGGAAAAGGAAAGGCATTCTCAGAAAAGAACTAGAGATGTCCCACGACCCCCACTCTCCCTACTGTATTTGGCCTGCGAGGCCAGGCCACCTGTTCGGCAACGCCGAAGGATCTCCTCCGCTCGTCCCCTCCGTCGAAGATCTTGCTCGGCGGAGACAGCTTCACAACAGCGTCGAGGGGGGGGATCGATATGTTCTATATTAATATAGGAAAAACGACCAAAGGTCGAGGAGATGAAATCTGCAATGTCTCTCGAGGAGCTCCGCGTAAAGGCGACAAGTAGCTGGGCGGAAAAAAACAATCTGAGGGACCTCGACGCGTGAGGGATTGTGGGTACAACACATGTCACTATAGGGATAGTGTTACAGACACGCCTTGTCGACGTCCCCTTTTCGACTACGAAAAACAAAATGCAATACTCTGCAGTGACTACTGGATGTCGGACCTATGCACAGCATGTGATTCTAAGCAGATTAACAAACATCACAAAATCTTTTATTGACAGCAGGGATAACTTCAGGAGTTTCCCAATTAGATGCAATCTTTCTTTGTAAGGCTGCATGGAAGGGGACCACAGGATCCTGCTGTGGACGTTTGTCTAATATGTCTGTCAGGTCATCCTGTTGAAAAACAGGCGAAGGCGCAGACCAACCCGTGAATTCAATAATTCTTGCCATCAGGGTTCTATAGGGTGTTTCGGCATGTTCCCCTGGGTCTGGCTTAACAAAATCCACTTCTGGGGAAGTGTCCAACCCTCTTGCCTCATGTAATGACTCCTGTAGGTCTTTCAACATTCTTTCCTCAGAGGTGAAATCCTCTGAAACAGGTAGTGTGGTCCTCTGCAACCCGAAGGTTTCCTGGTCAGAATCTTCCCCTTCTTCATAAATTGAAGATAATCCAGGGTACTCTGACTTCTGAAATGGTATAAAACCTATTTCTAAGGCAGAAGGAGCCAGACTCGTCATTATTGGGCGAGAAAACATCGATGTCGTCGACGCCAATGTGACAGGCTTCGAAGACGCTGAGAACGGCGTCGAGAAAACTGGTAGTGGCCTCGAAGAACTTGAGAGGATCGGGATCCTACTCGAGGATGTCGACGACGGTCTCGGCGTCGTGCCGGAGGCTCTTGGAATCACCGTTGGCTGTGGAGTAGCCGTGGTCTTCTCTTTCATCGGCGTTGGCGTCGACGATGGCGTCAAGTCGATCGACCGATGCGTCGAAGAACCCTTCGACAACGGCGTTGATGGCTCCGATCCATGCATCGAAGGAATCTTCCACGACGGCGTCAAAGACAGTAGCTTCTTACCCGATGGCCCGTGGCGCTCTCGGGTGGAATGTTTCGCCGGGTACTGCGAATCGCGGCTTTTTGATTTTTTGGGTTTTTCACCCGGTGTATCACCCTTAGCTGTCTTCGAGGGGGTCGAGGCCGCTTTCTCGAAGAGGCTTAACATTTTCTTCCTGAATTCCACCCACTCAGCCTGAGAGCTGTGTTTTGTGGGGCAGGAGACCCTTTCTGGGGAAACAGAAGACGACGAGGAAGGGGATCTTCGACGTCTCTTCTTTGAGTGTCTTGATCTCGACGAATGGTGGGAACTACTTCCAGATCTAGAATGGGAATGTTTTCGACGGCGAGGAGACGAATGCCTCGACTCAGACGAAGAAACTTTCGAGGAGGTTTTGACTGACTTACCTCTCTCCAGCTTCCCCTTGCGCCCCTTCAAGGCTTTCGCTGTCATGGACATGCAGTCCTCACACTCTGAACAATGGTGCTCGGCTCCCAAGCATCACAAGAAGATCCTGTGTGGATCCGTTATCGACATTTTTTTACCGCAGTCTCGACGTTTCTTGAAGCCGGATCGCGGCGTTGTCGGTTCCGATGAAGATGCCATTGAGAACGAGTTGGTATATTCGAGTAGATGTAGATTAGTTTATCTGACTGAACTGAGCAACGATGTTCCGAGGCCCCACGAAACGTGGAAAAACGGAACTGAGCAATGGACGCCTCGCGTGGCTATTTATGGGCATGGTGACGTTGGTGCCGATACGGTGGCCGTCGAGGGACATCAACTCGGCAGACGTCGACACGCAGCTCCCTCTACAGAAAAAATTTCCCAGGCCAGCAAGCTGGAAACGTATTATCAAAGATAAGGAATACGTCGGAAGACAGGATCCCTTCGAAGTAGTGGAACTATGTTGCCTGCTGGCCTGCCCCCGCGCCCATCACCACACCCCCTTGCATTTGCAATCCAAACCCCCAAACAAACACGCCTGCTGTTTAAGGGAATGTTAGGTGCAGTGTACTGAAGTGCAAGTTTCAACTTCTTCCTAAACTTATTTGAAAACGAAACCATTCCGCAACGGTTTCTTTTTAAAATAAAAGTATAGGAACAATTAAACTAGAAGAAAAAAAATATATATATATAAGCGTACTGCTCCCTACTTCCCCCACCGAATTCGACCGCTGAATGGGACTTTCAGTACCTGGAATGATAAAAATCACCTATTAAGTAAACTAATCAAATATAATTTTAAATAATGACGGTACATACCGCTTGTAGTTTGTCCCTGTTGTCCAATAAGATCTTTTCTGTATGTCTGTATGCCTTTGCAATCAACAGCTTTGCTTCCTGCAGAAAAATGAAACTGAGGAAGTTAAGTGAACAAGGCAGGTCTAGTTTTCCACAAGTATGCCACTTCTGCCTTTTATTCCCCGTACAACTCACCATTATGCCCTTGTGGTGTTCACACAAACATTTCAAAACAAGCATTATTAAAATGCGTGGGTGAATATTCCAGTGAATTAAGATGAGTGCCTTGCCACACTAGTAAAACTAGCTTGGCCTTCTCACATCATTAAGATTAGAAGAATTAGTATCTAAGCCAACCACCGTAAGTCACACTTCAATGTCTGAATGGTCCATGTGAAGCGTTAGTAAATCTTTTGAATGATGGCTCAATTTTTTGTAGAAGCTTGTTGGCCCATTCCTTCAACTTGAGAGAGAATAAGTCAATGTAAGAAATAATGTGGACTATAGGTAAGTGGTGTGAATTTAAAAAGCATTGGTATCAGCCATTGAGCTAGTTTGTAAATACTACTGTAAACTGTTCAAGCACTAGCCAGACTGGAGCATGTGTAGCACTCTTATTTTCTATTTCACAGGAGAACAGACTGCCTGCAGGGTCTGCATCATAGGAAAGACAGATATCTGATGCCCTAGGGATTCTGCATTGTCAAACAGTCACCTGGCTCCAATATTGCATAAAATGAGAGTGTTTCCAAAATTGTATTAAGGAATCTACAAATGAATCATCAAAAGTCATCATGACCTTCGAGATAGTTTCCTTCACAAGGCATTGTCAGCAGTGAATAGGGTTGGCTTTGTCATGATGTCCATGACTGTATCCCAACATATCTGCATCTCTGGGAAAGACAAAATATTGAGGAAGCTTGCAAAATCCAAGTTATTATCTTGCAATACCCAGTTATACCTTCAAACATTTAAAGGTTTTAAAACAACTCATCTCTTTTTCAAGTAGATCAAGTCTTGAAATCCCACATTTGTTGGACTAAAACAGGAAAGCTCCTTCACAACTGATTATGGCTAAGAGGAGTTGCAGATCAAACTATCTCGTGGGCCACACATTGTGCACTGCCTAGTGGCTTTCTGAGGTCTCTATTCCAAATATCTATATGCTTACTGCGGGGGAAAGGTGTTTTATTGCCGGAATTCTTTAAACCTTTGATTCAGCCATTTGCAGCACGTTTTGCTGATATTTTCTAAAAGGTAGTTAAGCTACTACTAGCTACTTTTCTGTAAGAAATACTGGATTCCCATTTGCATTTGGTGCATTCTTTCACTTTACTTGGCACAAAGTACTGCTATGCATTCATTAGATGGCCTAATGCTGGCGTTGTAAATGCATGGTAGATTCACATAACCTTTTCCCAACCTGTAAAATCAGCTCCTTTAAAGGCTGGGGTGTATTCTGGTTTCCTCTAAATAAGGTGTAACTGTTAAAAGCAAAGAGGTGAATTTTACTTTAATCGGTGTCAGGTAGTCTGATGCAAGTGAGTCAAAGAATTTCTTAGAGAGCCAAACTAAGTGTCAGAGATGAAATCCTGTTACTCCCAATTTCATTCATCCATTTGGATGAGAACATGTTATGCTAGATATTTAGAGATTGAGTGGCCTGTATTAATCTGGTGACCTTTTCAGAAATATGTGGCATGACCTCCCTTGTCTTTTTTTATATTACCCTCTATCTATTTAATTAAAGAAAGAGCTTGTCTGAAGTCTCATAGTGTCTTAATATACATCTTCAATTGAGATATTCAGGACGTCCATTTCTTCAATTTACATTTTAGATTATAAAACAAGTCTGGCCTTGTGCAATTACTATTGCATTTAAGTGATTACATCCTCTGGGTAACTAAAACCAGTATATCATCTGGGTAGTGCAAGAGATGTTTGCTACTGAAAAGACAAGGGGTTTGAGCACCACTCAAATAACAGCGACAACAGTGATCAACCCCTTGCCTTGTGTCCCAGGTTAGCTTTTGTTCTACGAATTAGACCCCAATCAATCAAAATCTTGCCCTTATATTTTGGCCATCATCATACTTATGAATCTTGTATTTGTACTCAACTTACAGATGACGGGCCTCTGCCAAGAAAGCCCTTAATCCCATGAAACAGCCTTTTAAGATCCAATGAAATAAAGTGGTTAGGGTGCTTCTCTCCATTTGGCAATGTCTAGCAAATAACATATCTAATATGATTGTCCACCTGTCTTCAACAATAAAGCTTTTCCTATACAGGTCTATTATGAACAGCAAGGAATTTTAGGCATACTAACAAGATTTTAGTGGCTTTGAGGCAAGGTTCATTATTGAAATATGCATGTATAAAGTACAACTTTTGGGGTCCTTCCTTAGCATTGCAATGACTGATACATCCATTTCACTCACTCACCTCAAGATTATCTTTCAACAAAATATGTACAGAACTCTCTCAAGGACACTAGAAGGTAATGGAGGAGGACCTGGAATCTTACAGAAATGGGATAAACTGCTATCAAGTTCTAGAACTTATTTAACTTAGAGATGAGTGCCTTTTGGGCCTTCTCTGTAACGCTCACCTGATTCCCGTAGAGGCGCCGGTCTTGACTGGGCGTATACCGTATCTTCAAAGGTGATGTGTAACACACGGCTGGCTCTTTGGGCTGGACCTCTGTGCACTGTATGTCTGACTCGAAGGGTAAGATGTCTGCTGATAGAAAATATGGGATTAAGGAACTGGGTTATTGAATGTCTCTCTCTTCTTCCCTTTCTCTTCTCCTGTAGAACCCCAAAGGTTAACGCTCTCACCTTAGGTAAGTGAACGCCGTGCACTCCATCTGCCTCGGGGCAGGGTGCTGTAACCAGTTTCTTCACTGGATAAGGGGAGCAGGCCTCTTGACTTCAGAGGACTGCTGTCCGTCGTTTACTGCACGAACGGTAAGTTTCGAGGAATTCTAATGTCTTTAAAGTCTTTAGTAATGATGTTTCTTGTTTTGCAGGGTTCCGGCGATGGCGGATGACGGGCTGAAGTGAGTTGAAGATGGAGCCCGTGTGATGAATAGAAGCGCCTGGAAGCACGTAAGTAAGCGCTTGTTGCCTGCTTCACGATGCGCTCTAACTGTCTTTTTATTTTGCAGGTAGAAGTTCGGAGCGGCTGCAGGGTGCCGGAATACCCACTGGGTTAGATGTGGAAAGGAGTAATGGCACGTGAGTATTAAAGTTCCCCAATGTCTTTAAACGCACCTTGTTTTGTCTTTCAGATGCGGGATGCAGCGCCGAAGGCCTCCGGAGCGTGCGAAGAGTTGGTAAGCTTTTGTCTTTCAGATGCCGGAATGCAGTGTGAAGACCTCCGGAGCGCACGAAGAGTAGGTAAGCCTTTGTCTTTCAGATGCCGGAATGCAGCGCGAGGCGTTGGTGACAGCCGATGGACCAGGTAAGTGAAGAGCTGTCACTGAAGACCGTAATGCTAACCTGTTCTTTCTTGTCTTTATAGGTGTTGCTGAAGACTGGATTCAGGATGGTAAGCCTTTTTCCTTAGGCCCAGGATCAGATGCAGGAGACACGATGAGCGTTCTGCTGCAGAGGATGCAGAATAACGCAAAGCAAGATTCATCCATCGGGGTGGTTTAAATAGCCTCCTGTAGTGCTTAGGTGTCTCCTTGCACAGCCACGCCTAGGTAAGAAAAGAGTTCCTGCTTTCCAGAAGAGTTCCAGTATTCTGAATCTAGGGAGTGGCTCCTGCCCCACCCAACAGAAAAAGTAGTTCCAAACAGAAGAGGATCAGAGGCTCAACTGGCAGGCAAGTAAGCAGCATGGTCTGCTGCAGGTAAGTCCACCCAAGCATTATGAGCCCGGCGCTTCCAGCGCTGGGACTGGGCATATTTATGAGCCTGGTGCCACTGGCGCCAGGACTGGGTCCAAAAGGTCCCAATTGGGACTGGTTGGCACTCGGAACCTGGGTTATGGATCTGCTTCCAAGGGAGTTGGGAAAACCCTGACCTTTTGGAAGCAGAGATCATGACAGTACCCCCCCTCAAGGCCCCTCCCAAACTGGGCTTCTCCGGCGGTTTTGGCTTGTCAGGAAATGTTCGGTGAAATCTTTTGATTAGGCGAGGAGCGTGGACATATTCAGCAGGTTCCCAGGATCTCTCTTGGGGGCCGTAGCCTTTCCAGTCAATTAGGTAAAATAGTTTAGATTTGGAGATCTTGGAGTCCAGAATGCTTTTGACTTCAAACTCGAGTTCTCCATCAACTAGGATAGGTTTTGGAGATTTAGTTAGTCGGGTTTGAGGTTGCGCGGGTTTTAATAGAGAGACGTGGAAGACCGGATGTATCTTCATGTGCGGGGGCAAGTCCAACTTGACCGCTACTGGGTTTACTATGGTAGTGATGGAATAGGGACCAAGGAATCTTGGGTTGAATGTGCGTGGCCCTTTTAGAGGTAGAAATTTGGTGGATAACCAGACTTGATCCCCTACTTGATATTGAGGGGCTTCCTTCCGATGTTGATCTGCTCCTTTCTTGTATTGTTCTTTAGCCCTTTGAAGGTGAGACACAGCTTCCTTAAAGGCTTGGGTGATTGTAGCATGCAGGTAGTCTACTGCTGGTGTTTCAAGATCTTGGAGGGGATCCAACTCCGAGGTTCAAGGGTGACTGCCGTACAAAAGAAAAAACGGGGTTTTCCCAGTTCCCGAATGGACAGAGTTATTGTAGGCATATTCGGCTATCCAAAGGATGTCTTTCCAAGTTTTTTCAGTTTGTTGCAGCATGCAGCGTAAATACTGTTCCAGAGTTTGATTGGTCCTCTCGGTTTGTCCGTCGGTCTGAGGGTGGTGACTGGTCGATAGTCTCACATCAATTTGAGCCGACCGACAGCAACTTCGCCAAAAATGAGAAATAAATTGACTACCTCGATCCGAAATTAGAACCGAAGGAAAACCGTGCAGTCGGACGATGTTTTCAAGAAATTCTCGGGCCAGAGTTGCTGCTGTTGGCAAGCCTTTGAGCATAATGAAATGCGCCATCTTGGAGAATAAGTCCACGATTACTAGAATCGTATTGTATCCGGAGCATGGAGGTAGATCGGTGATGAAGTCCATAGAAAGCGTATGCCAAGGGCGAGGTGGGATGTCAATAGGGCGTAAGAGGCCTGCTGGTCTTTCCTTTTGACTCTTGTTTTGGGCGCATACTCCACAGGACATTATAAAGTCTCTGATATCTTTTTTCCAAGACGGCCACCAGAAGTAGCGCTTGATCTTTTCTGAGGTCTTGGCCATACCGGGATGTCCTTCCATTAAAGAATCGTGATAACAAGAGATTACTTTTTTCTGTAAATCTGTGCTGGGTAGGTATAATCGTTCTTGGAAATACAATAAGTTTTCCTTTAATGCAAAGTCCTTTCCCTGCAGATGCCAATTCTGTATGTCTGCTGGAGTTACAAGTTGCCTGGCTTTATCCTTAACTTCCTCTATGGATTCTGTGGCGATTACACCCAGAATTCTTTGTTCGGGAATGATTGGTACAGGTTTAGGGTTGATCAAGTGTTCTTCCACTCCCATCCGAGAAAGGGCATCAGCTTTACCGTTCTTTGTACCAGGTCGATAGGTAATTATGAAGTCAAACTCGGCAAAGAATAATGCCCAACGGAGTTGTCTAGAGGATTGGGCTTTTGCGGTTTTCAAATATTGCAGGTTTCGGTGATCCGTAATCACAGTAACGGTGTGTCGGGCCCCCAGCAGATAATGCCGCCAAGCCTTAAAGGCAGACTTGATAGCCAGAAGTTCCTTGTCAGTAATCGTGTAATTGATTTCAGGAGGCGAGAATTTGAGGGACCAAAATGCCACGGGATGCAACTGATTGGTTACCGGGTCCTTTTGTGATAGAACTGCCCCCATGGCAAGGCTTGAAGCATCAGTTTCCACGATGTAGGGGAGTTGGGGGCGAGGGTGTTTTAAGATTGGTGCAGAGATAAATTTAGTCTTCAAATCCTGGAAAGCTTGTTCCGCCTTGGTGGACCATTCAAAACGTTTGTTTTTCTTTAACAAGGCAGTGATGGGCTGGACTATTCGAGAGAATTCGGGGATAAACCTGCGGTAAAAGTTAGCGAAGCCTAACATGCTTTGCACACCTTTTACGGAGGATGGTGATGGCCATTTGAGAACTGCATCAACCTTCTTTGAATCCATACGCACTCCGCCAGGTGATAATATGAATCCCAAGAATTCAACTTCAGTCGCGTTGAAAACACATTTTTCCAACTTAGCGAAAAGTTTGTGTTGACGCAATCTTTCGAGGACCATCTTCACGTGTTTCAGATGTTCAGATTCCGATGAAGAATAAACGAGGATGTCGTCAATGTAAACAACAACACACACATCTATGAGCTCTCTGAGGACATCGTTCATAAAATATTGAAAGGCGGCCGGGCATTGCAAAGTCCGAAGGGCATGACCTGATATTCAAATAGCCCATACTTGGTGCGGAAGGCCGTCTTCCATTCATCACCCTCTTTTACTCGTACCAAGTGGTAAGCTCCTCTAAGATCCAGCTTTCTATAAATGCATGCTTTTCTGACTTGGTCCAGGAGTTCAGGGATCAAAGGTAACGGATATCTATTCTTAACGGTGATCTGGTTCAGGGAGCGATAATCTATACAAGTTCTAAGGTCTCCTTCCTTTTTTGGAACGAAGAACAAAGCTGAAGAAGCAGGGGACTTGGAAGGACAAATAAACCCATTTGCCAGGTATTGATCCAGGTATTGTCGAAGGTGAAGGTTCTCAGGCTCGGTGAGGGCATAAATTCTACTACAAGGAGGAGTAGATCCAGGTATCAGGTCTATCTGGCAGTCATAAGACCTATGAGGAGGTAGAGAGTTAGCCTGATCCTTCCGGAAAACATCTTGGTATTCTAGGTATTCGGGAGGTAACTGGGGAGTCTCTGAAGAAATTGCTGCCAGTGCAACACCAGGTGGAGGGTGACAGTAGAGACACATTCTGGAAACTGGACCGTTCTTGCTCGCCAATCGATCAGAGGATTGTGTTTCTCTAACCAAGGTATTCCTAGAATAATCTGAAACTGAGGGGCCTTGATCACATCGAACACGATCTTCTCATGGTGTCCATCTTGACTTACTAGCGTCACCTCTTGAGTGGTATGCGTTACTGGCCCGGAGGCTATCTCCGTACCATCCACCGTAGTAATGACGTCCTTTACAGCCTTGGGACAAAGAGTTAGATTCATCCTCAAAACCATTTCATGATCCACATAATTGCCGATGGCACCGCTGTCGACGTAAGCTTCAATTGCATGTAATCGAGCCGGATTATCAGGGCTAATGAGGACCATAGGTATCACGAAATGCGAGGTCACGGAACTGGTTTTCACGCTCGGCAAGAGGACCTCTATTCTTGTCGGGCGAGGTCGTTTCCCTGCTCAGAGTTTGTAACTTTGGTAACTGCAGCTCCTACTGCCTTCTTGGCAGGTTTCACCGGACAGTCTCGAAGAAAGTGCCCTGAGTTTCCGCAATAGAGGCATAATTGCAACTGTTTTCTCCTTTCCCGCTCCTTTTGTGTTAGAGGACCTTTCAGACCCCCTATTTGCATGGGTTCCCCGGAGTCTACTCCTTTGGAAGGAGTTGGCGGTTTGGAAAATACTCGAGCATCAAACTTGGAACGATCGGCCTTCCTGTTCTGCAGTCTGTGATCTATTTGAACGACTAAGTCTATATAGTCCGAACAATCTTGTGGGGGATTCACTACTTGGGCTAACACATCTTTGAGCTCTCCACGTAGACCTCTATAAAACAGCGTAATCCTTTTGTCCTCAGGCCATTGAGTTTCCACTATCAGTCTGTTGAAAGACGCAATATAAGCCAAAAGGTCTTGATTACCTTGTCGCAACGAAAGAAGCTCATTGTCCAAGGCCTGCCCCTGTGAATGTCTTGCCAACAGTTTTTCCATACTGAGCTGAAAAGCTTGAAAATCATGGAGGACCAGATCATCTTGATTTACCAGAGGGATCGACCAATCTGCCGCATTGCCACTAAGGTACGAAAGCACGAAAGCTACTTTAGCTTGATCAGTTGGAAAGGCTGCTGGCCGGCATAAGAAATGCAACCGGCACTGATTGATAAATACTGCAAAACTCTTTGGGTCACCAGAAAATCGTTCGGGCGGAGCCAGAGGTACATTCCCAGGTAGGTTGATCTGCACTGGATTCATAGAGGATGTAGAAGGAAGATTTCCCCCAGATGCGGGTAACGGGGTCTGTCCGGCTTGTGACTGTAGCAATTGTCTAGCGAGATCATCTGTTCGCTCCTTGGAAATAATCAGTTCCCTTCTTAGAGCATTCGTTTCCTGACGGGCTGCATGCACTTCTGCCCTTAGTTCCCCAAGTAACTGGGCTAGCTGGTCGGTATCCGAGGTTTCCATAGCGCCTGGACGGGAGTTTTGTGGTAGGCTTTGCGTTCTGTAACGCTCACCTGATTCCCGTAGAGGCGCCGGTCTTGACTGGGCGTATACCGTATCTTCAAAGGTGATATGTAACACACGGCTGGCTCTTTGGGCTGGACCTCTGTGCACTGTATGTCTGACTCGAAGGGTAAGATGTCTGCTGATAGAAAATATGGGATTAAGGAACTGGGTTTTTGAATGTCTCTCTCTTCTTCCCTTTCTCTTCTCCTGTAGAACCCCAAAGGTTAACGCTCTCACCTTAGGTAAGTGAACGCCGTGCTCTCCATCTGCCTCGGGGCAGGGTGCTGTAACCAGTTTCTTCACTGGATAAGGGGAGCAGGCCTCTTGACTTCAGAGGTCTGCTGTCCGTCGTTTACTGCACGAACGGTAAGTTTCGAGTAATTCTAATGTCTTTAAAGTCTTTAGTAATGATGTTTCTTGTTTTGCAGGGTTCCGGCGATGGCGGATGACGGGCTGAAGTGAGTTGAAGATGGAGCCCGTGTGATGAATAGAAGCGCCTGGAAGCACGTAAGTAAGCGCTTGTTGCCTGCTTCACGATGCGCTCTAACTGTCTTTTTATTTTGCAGGTACAAGTTCGGAGCGGCTGCAGGGTGCCGGAATACCCACTGGGTTAGATGTGGAAAGGAGTAATGGCACGTGAGTATTAAAGTTCCCCAATGTCTTTAAACGCACCTTGTTTTGTCTTTCAGATGGGGGATGCAGCGCCGAAGGCCTCCGGAGCGTGCGAAGAGTTGGTAAGCTTTTGTCTTTCAGATGCCGGAATGCAGTGTGAAGACCTCCGGCGCGCACGAAGAGTAGGTAAGCCTTTGTCTTTCAGATGCCGGAATGCAGCGCGAGGCGTTGGTGACAGCCGATGGACCAGGTAAGTGAAGAGCTGTCACTGAAGACCGTAATGCTAACCTGTTCTTTCTTGTCTTTATAGGTGTTGCTGAAGACTGGATTCAGGATGGTAAGCCTTTTTCCTTAGGCCCAGGATCAGATGCAGAAGACACGATGAGCGTTCTGCTGCAGAGGATGCAGAATAACGCAAAGCAAGATTCATCCATCGGGTGTGGTTTAAATAGCCTCCTGTAGTGCTTAGGTGTCTCCTTCCACAGCCACGCCTAGGTAAGAAAATAGTTCCTGCTTTCCAGAAGAGTTCCAGTGTTCTGAATCTAGGGAGTGGCTCCTGCTCCACCCAACAGGAAAAGTAGTTCCAAACAGAAGAGGATCAGAGGCTCAACTGGCAGGCAAGTAAGCTGCATGGTCTGCTGCAGGTAAGTCCACCCAAGCATTATGAGCCCGGCGCTTCCAGCGCTGGGACTGGGCATATTTATGAGCCTGGTGCCACTGGCGCCAGGACTGGGTCCAAAAGGTCCCAATTGGGACTGGTTGGCACTCGGAACCTGGGTTATGGATCTGCTTCCAAGGGAGTTGGGAAAACCCTGACCTTTTGGAAGCAGAGATCATGACATTCTCTTTTAGTACTGAAACGTTTAAGAATTACCTGTCTTCAGTTTATGTAGAGCGAGGTGGTTGTCCTTGAGCTATACCTCGGCTATTTCTTCCCCTGGATAGCCAGAATCTTATAGTTTGAATAAGAATGTTTGATAAAGAATTGGTGAAATGCCTCCAGTTTGTTCAATTCATGTTACAATAGTCTGCATAGCATATTGCCATTTTCACAGCAAAGTAGCTTCACTCTCAGTAATACAGAGTTATTTATGGGATAGTTACGCAGTTGACCCTTCATCATCATTACCTTTCGGAATTATTTCTTAAACCCTTTACTCTTATGTTTGATTAAGAATGGATAGTTCCTTTAGAAGTGAGCCCAAATGCACTTGCCTCATCTTCTCTGAATGTGATACTATGGACAAGAATTACTAGCCCGGCAGATTTAAGGGCATCAAGGTGTTTTACTTTTGGAAGATTTGATGAATTTTTGTAAAGTATTCATTATCCTGCCATGTAATATCTAGGGATTACCAGAGCATGCTGTTCGGTGTTCATTGGATGGCCTCTGCTCAACAAGATCAGTAGCAACTTACAAGAACACTGGTGCATAATCAGATATAAGAATATTAACTCAAGAAAACCTTTGAGAACAAACAGTATTGCTCATCAATGAAAGAACAACAGACGTGAGAATACAAAGCTTGAGACATGGAGGTGAAGATCAAGTTACTAACCCCTGGTAACATTATTTTGACCGGATTATAATCCCACGTATTCTTCATCTTTAGAGATCTTCTCTTCCAGCTTTAGCTGCTGCAGAAATTTCTTTCACCAGAGGGCACTGTGCGTCGATGCGGTTGACTGAATGTCCCTCAAGGGCTTTCATCTCAGGGTCGATGTCATCATAGGTAAATATAGCATGTGCAGCATCTGTTAGCTGCATTTCTGTTTTTACGCCTTCTCGCAGAATTACCAGCATCAGTGAGTTCCAGACAGTACTAGACTTTGAAAGAGCGCAAAATGTAATGCACAAAAATTCTACTGCAGAGTAGGCTGGGAGGGGCGATGAGGAATACGTTGGAGGAACATCCAGTCGAACAAACTTGTTCTTCGAATGGATTGTGTCTTCCCACGTATTTCTAATCTTTAGAAAGACTCCCAAATGTCTTTTTATTGGCACTCCTCTTTACAGAGCAGATGTTGCCATGCCCCTTTAGGAATGGGCTCTTAAGCCTTCTGGGGGATCCTTCCCGGCTAATCTTTTGAATTCTATAATGGCCAGTATTATCCACCTGGACAATGTTTGATTCTTGACAGCTAGTCCCAGTTTTCGACCAGTGTAGCCTATAGAAAGTTGGTCAACTGGGCGTATTTGCGCCATCTGCGAAACATAAAAACAAAGAGCACTTCTAGGATCAAGTCTATGTAGCCTCTCCTCTTCCTTGCCAGCATGAAGTGGCAGATAAAATGGGTAATACAATCTTTTGGTATAAGTGAAAATCTGATACCATTTTTGGCAGAAAAGAAGGTTTAACTCCTTGTCCTTGTAGAAGGTTGAAAATGGCGGTTTACTAGATAGTGCCTGCAACTCACTCACCCTGCGGGCTGATGTTAATGCTACTAACAAAATGGTCTTAAACGTTAGTAGTCTCAATAGACATGAATGGAGCGGCTCGAAGGGAGCGCACATAAGAACTTTCAACACACGATTCAGATCCCAGATAGGTACTTGAAAAGGTGTAGGAGGGAACACATTAGTGAGTCCTTTAATTGTATGATTAACAGCATCTTAAATTATGATACCTCTTTCTGATGTGTGCTTGGTGACTGAAAGAACCAAATATCCTTAGATAGTTCCAATCTGGAGCCCCAGATTTATCAGGTGCAACAAAAAAGATAACCCATCCATTTTCCAATTACTGTGAAGGTGATAAGGCGTACATTGGGAGTTAGGTCACTCCTTTTGTAGTCATGCAACCTTACTGGGAGTTATTACAAACCTTTTGTGCCTCTCTAACACCAGATACAGTATTTTGCTGTTTGGTATAAGCTTTTTGTGTTGTGGTCACCATTTGTAGAGGGAATTTCCCGACTTGCACTTGCTTTCAGTGTACATGCAAGCCTTTAAATATTTTCAAATATATTGCCATCACGTCAAAATGCATGTGATGTAATTGTGTTGGGACGGGATGATGCCATAATTCAACAGGATGCTGTATACAATAAGGAACTGCCATTTTTAAGTTAGTTCTCTGACTTTTGTGCTGTTTTTATCTGTGAAGGCAGTTTTGTCTTCACAAAACCTTTTGGTAGACAGGTAAAAACAAATGCATAGATTTTTATTTTCACTGTGCCTTTTTACAGGTCTTCCCTACTGATCCACCTTTCCAATATTTTCCTTTTTTAGAGCCAAATTGCGGGCCACACCCAAGAGGGTTTGAATCCCCATACTTACATTTACTTGTCATTCTATCCACAAGCTTGCCTGCACAGACTCTGTAAGAAGTATTCTCCTTTTTGGTGTTTTCTTGTAAAAGAGAATTTTACTCGGATGAATACATGTATTACAACAAGACCTGTATTTTGTTTTTTGGGTTGCAAATCTGCAAAAATTATTATGCAACGGTTGAATAAATGTCCACATTGAAAGTGAAGTTTTTTGATGAATCCAGATCATCTCTATTGTACCATGCAGTATTTGCCATGTACTTTTTCACATATATGTTGAAAAATGGGTTAGCCACAAAGTCTAAGACTAAATCGTAATGAAGACTCGTAGTAGTCACTGAAACTAAGACACTATATCTCCTTTTTGTTTTTAGCCTATAACGTTTATGGCACTTGTACTGAAACTTAAAGAATATACGCCGTTGTTTAACTCTCAGCCCCTGAGGAATGTCCAGTATTTAAGTTACATCGGAAGGACAGAAACATGTCGGGCTTCTTCTAATCCCAGACTGATGAATTTTTATATAACTGTATGTCTGTCCCAAGAACATCCGCCTTATTTATTCGTCTTGGGCGACCTATGATGAGCTGTTCTACGGAAAGTGCTTTTATGCTTTGCTGCACTATTTTAATGTTGTATATTGTATATTTCTCACATTAAAGTATTTTTTATATTCCTTTTGACAACTCTGGAACTAGTGCATTCTTTGATATCATGTTATATGGAGATAGTCTGTTGGTCATATGACTGGTGTAGGTCTACTCTTTAGTATATTGTTATCACAATTATATCCCAGGCGGTAGGATAGACCTACCAACCACGGCTAAATCTTGGGAACACTGTTTTTTATATAGTTGACAAAAAAGATAATAGCATAGGTGTATTGCATTGAAAAGGATCTAAATCATTACCCCTGCACCAGCGGCTGAATCTGTTCCAAAGGCAATGGTACAAGGATGTAGTTGCTGGACAAAAGCAAAATCGTCATTCAGGGGGTCCCAATCCTTATATCTCAACCTCTAAGAAACCTTGATGAAAGGACAGAGATTTCTTGAAGAACTTCCTGAGCTAGTTCCCACTCGCGGGAGACTTTGCTCTGCCTGGTCAGAGCGTCCCGCCGCAGAGTTCTCCTCTCCGGCAAGGTGAACTGCCGATATGGAGACTCTTTCTTGAAAGGCCCAGACCCAGAGCTGCAATGGCAGCAACCCTATACCTTCTCCCTTGTTGAGGTAATACATGGCCACTGTGTTGTCTGTCATTATCAGGACATTCTTTCCCCGTACAGAGGGAAGATAGGTCTTCAGCACTAATCTGATTGCCCTCTGATCTGCGTGATTTTTCTGCCACGGAAAAGTCAGCGACAGAAAAGTTTGCATGAGAAATGTGCGAACCACAAAAGGTTTGTACATTTCCCATGCGAACACGCATTTAAAACCCCTACAAACCCACACCACCACCCACACCCACAACACACCCACGACACCCCCCCACCCACACCCTTAACACCCCCAACATAACCAAACCCTACTTACCTTTCCTTCACGCTGTGTCCCTGCCGCGCCAGTTCCCTTTCACTTCCGTGATCGGGAACTGGTGCTGCAGGGTCCTTTTCTTTTTCCTTTTTTTTATCCGGAAGCTGCAGGGGTTTCCCCTACATCCCCCCTCACTATACTTTAAAGTAAACTATACTTTAAAGTATAGTGAGAGGGGTGTTGCGGGGGACATCCCTGCAGCCCCTGTTTTTTTTTTCTCAGGTGTGCTGCGGGGGTGTCCCCAGAAACACCCCACTCACTATACTGTATAGCATAGTGAGCGGGGTATTACGGGGGACAACCCCGCAGCCCCCAGCTTTTTTCCTTCTTTTTTCTTCATTTGGTGGGGGCTGGGGGTTGTCCGAAACACAGAAACACCTAAACACACACCCTGAAAAGTTCAGACTTTTGGTAGTCCGAACTTTTCATGGTGTTTGTTTTAGGTCTTTTGGTGTAGTCAGACTTTTATATTTAGTCAAATCGTACAATACCATTGCCCTCAGCTTCAAAAGACTGATGTGCAGTTTGGACTCCGATGGAGACCAACGACCAATGACTGTCAGATCATTGGCATGGGCTCCCCACCCTGTGAGTGAGGCGTCAGTAACTATTGTGATCTCCGGCCATAGTCGCCAAAAAATGTCTCCCTTCAGAATATTGTCCTTGCAGGCCCATCACAGAAGATCCTGTGCAACTCTGCTTGGAACCTGAAGTAGGTCTGACATCCTGCCCGAGAATTGAGACCACTGTGTCCTGAGGTCCCATTGAAGGGATCTCATTCTCAGGCGAGCCTCTGGCACCAGAAGAATGCAGAATGCCATGAGGCCGAGCAACCTCAAAAAGTCGAAGGCGAAAGATGCTGAGCGCTATGGAATTTGGTGACCATCTGCAGAATGTGTTCAGCCCTCACCTTAGGTGGCAAGGCTTTTCGCAAGGATGCATCCAGTACTGCTCCAATGAACTGGAGTCATTGAGATGGAATCATGTGGGACGACTTGTAATTAAGGGGGAAGCCCAGTTTGTGGAGAGAATGGCAGGTCATGCTGAAATGTTCCATGACTTTTTCGGGAGAACAAGCCCTGATCAGCCAATCATCCAGGTAGGGGTAGGCATGAATCCCCTCTCTCCTGAGACTTGCTGCCACCACTGCCATCAACTTGGTGAAAGCCCTTAGGGGGAGGTCAGCCCGTATGGCAGAACTCAAAACTGATAGTGAGAACTGCCAGCAGCGAACCTCGGGTACTTCTGATGGATTGGCACATAAAAGTAATCCTCCTGAATGTCCAATGACACCATCCAGTCCTGGAGTTGGAGGGCCTGAAGGATCTGAGAAAGAGTAACCATCTTGGATTTGTCCTTCCTGAGGAACTTGTTCAAGAGCCTCAAGTCTGAGACAGGTCTCAATCCCCCATCCTTTTTGGGGATTAGGAAATAAGGAGAGTACCACCCTTTGTTCCTCTCTGTTACAAGTACTGGTTCTATAGCACCTTTGCCTAGCTGGCTAAAAATGTCCTGCACAAAGAACAGATGCAGAACTTTGAATCAGTGAATGGTGCCAAGGCCTTTTTAGAAAAGTGAGGCTGTAACCCAGGGCTACTGTTTCCAACGCCCACACATCTGAAATAATATCCCGCCATTCTTGCAGATGCTGTGAGAGTCTGCCTCCCATCAGGGTTTTGTGGGTTAAGGCCTCAGAGGTTTTGAGGCAGCTGAACCAGTGGCTGATGGTAAAGTAGCTGTTGCATGGGTGGATTTGGCACCTCTCCATCATCCACTACGAGGGCATTTTCTTTGGCCCCTTTGACTAGCCAGTCCTCTTGCTCTACCAACTGAGGAATAGAAGTAAAAGGACCTACCCCTTCTAGCTGATTCACTGGGATGAGATGGTTGTGGCTGTCCGATAGCGGCGCTAAGTGACTTTGCTGCCACCTTCGAGGTCTGCAGATTCTCCAGGCTTTCATCAGCCTTGCTGCCAAACAGCTGAGTGCCGTCAAAGGGCATGTTGAGGAGACTGGAAGGCACATGTGGTGCAAAACCTGACTTTTCCTCAACCACGCAAACTTGCGTATTACTGTACTTGCCGCCATGGCTGTGCTGATGCTATCAGCAGAGTCCAGTCCTGACTGACGAGATTCACACATACCTTGCCGTCTCTTACAATATTCAGGAAGCAGTTTCTTTCTTCTTCTTTGGGAATATGCTCAGCCGCCATAGCTACACAATCCCACAGGGTGAATGTAAATTTTGCTAAGGCACAAGTGCCATTGGCAGATTTTAGACTCATGCTCCTGGCAGAAAATAGCTTCCTTGCCCAAGTGTTGAAACGCTTATCCCTGTGTGGCGGGATGGCTGGGTATGCAGTCTGTTTCGATGTAGATGTCGCTGCCTCAACTACCAGGCTCTCTGGTATTGGGTGCTTTGATAATTAGTTGGGATCGCTAATTCAAGGCCTGTACTTCTTGGTGAGGTTCTTATTCACTGCTGGACTTGTTTCAGGAGCTTCTCAATTTACCTTTTTTTGAAGGACGATATGAAAAGCAAGTACAGGATCCTTCTGTGGACCTTTGCCGAGTATGTCTGTCAGGTTGTCTTGCCCGAATGGAGGAGCAGGCCTGCCCCATCCCAGACAATCAATAACTCTGGTCATAAACTGCCTGTAAGAGGCATCTGCATGGTCTGCAGGGTCTGGTCTGCCAAACTCAAGTTCTGGTGACGGGTCTAAACCACTTGCAGACTGAAGGTTTTCATATAAGTCCTTTAACCTAGACTCTTCTGAAATAAGGGCCTCTGGGACATTAGGAGTGCCAAACTTCAAACCAAACAGTGGGGTGTCTTGGTCCGATGGCTTGCGCTCCTCATAAATAGAGGATACAGATTTGAAGAAAACCTTCCTTGGCAAGAGCTTATAGGCTTTCTCTACCTCCTCAATGAGTAATGGTTTCGACACTGATGGCATAAATGACCAACGCCAGATGTTTTCGACGATTCAGGTGTCGATTGAACCCTCAAAAGGCTTGACCCTCGACTCGATGGAGTCTTTGACTATTTTTCGTGGAGTCAAGAGCAAGATCTCAGCGGTTCTCGTGTGGTCTCCGTCCTGCATCCTGGGCACGAGGGTGTGCAGGATTTAGCCTTAGCCCTTTCCTGTCTGCTTTTGACAGCACGGCAGGAGCATGGCCTTTTCTTTCGAGAGGGTCAGGGCCTCCTTCTCAAAAATGCTAAGCATTTTCTGCCTGAACTAGTCCCTTTCAGCAGGAGTCGAGGATTTGGTTGGGCAGGATATTTTTCTTTCTGGAGAGGAATCTATCTATAGTCCTTTTCTTTGCCTTCTTTGAAGACGAGGAATGGTGAGACCCACTCCTAGAACGTGAACGCTTTTTAGACTTCTTCCTTCGAGGAGAGCCGCCTCTCGACTTGTTTGACAAACTTTTCTTCGACAAAATTGCTGAGGGGGATTTAGTAGGGGGGCCTACCCTCCACTAATTTCCCTTAGCCCTCTTTCAGAGACTTATCAGTCATGGACTGACAGGACCCACAGTCTGCCATCCTATGCTCTGCGCCAAGGCACCACAGACACACTTGATGAAGATTGCCAAGCCTAATCCTGGCGCTGCAGTCGTGACATTTTTTCAACCCGGTCTTCGGGGCTGATGGTGTCCATGATGAGGCCATCGATCTCAAGGATGTCGCTGTTCTTTTAGCAAAACCGAAGTGTGATGTCATTTTCGAAGCGTTAGCTATCGCTGAAAAACAGAACTGAAGCTAACGGGCGCGCCGTGTGCTATATATTCCTACGATGATGTCGACCCCAGGTTGAAAGCCCATGAGGGACATCTAGTTGACACAATCCATTTGGAATAAATGTTTTTTTTTCTTCAAATTTGTCTTTATTAAGGATTATTGTTCAAAACAAACAACTTTTGAAATGCATATGGTCTCTTGTTGTTGACAGTAAAAAATTCAATAACATTCTGTATTCCATCCGCCACCCCCCCTTACGAAACATCATTGACCAACTCCCACCCCTTCCTCTCCCCCCTCCTTCCACTAAACCATTGGCACAGAGCCGCCTCTATGGCGCCCTCGTAGGTTTCACAAGTAGTTCAGGCCCCACGCATGCCTTCAACGCCAACGGACTCCCATCTCCCCGTTCTTATACTATAATTTCTTCATCTACCCCCTGTGCCTCGGGTCTCAGGTATGTTGCCTCAAATCCTCCCGACTCAGCCTGCCCATGCAGTCCTGCGGTTGTTCGTTCCATCACATACAAATTCCTAGCAACATTGACCCATTCCTTTTTATCTGTGGTGCGCGCACTTTTCCATTTTGTGGCCAGACATGCTCTTGCTGCTAGTAGTAGACCCGAGGCCATCTTAGGCAGTCTAACAAGGATTCCCTCTTGCCTCTCCAAGCCAAACAGATCTGTCAGGGGGGATTTGACCCGATGGATCCCATCCACTTCTTTGATCCACCACAGGACTTAATCCCAAAAGAACTTCACATTCAGGCACCCCCACCACATGTGCCAGTAGTCTGCCCTCGCTCCACATTCCCGCCAACAGCTTGGACTGACATTCCGATACATTTTGGAGAGTCTGACCGGGTCGTATTGCCACCTGTGTAGAAGCTTGATGGCATGTAGTTTATATTGACATGAGATTGATGTCTTCGAAGCTCCACCTACAGAGTCTCCCCCACTGGGCGGGATCTATTTCCTCTTCTAAGTCTCGTTCCTGCCATAGTTAATTTTTTCTGTGGACCCAGTACCGGGTTCCACGAGGGCCCCGTACATTGCTGAAATCACACCCTTCAGTTTCGTCCTGGTGTCTAGATGTTTTTCAAAGGGAGTGAGTTCTCGCCATATCTGTTCACCCCAGCTCCTTTCGGTCGATGCCCCCTTCAATTGTAGGTACAAGAAGACTGAGTGTTTGCCTATGCCCAGCGCCTCCTCCAGATAAAGTATGTCTATGAACCTGTCTCCCCTCCATAGCTGACCAATCTTTTCCAGTCCTGCTTCAAACCATTTCTGGAATCTTTCCCGGTTCGAGATCAAATGCCTGACTCCCAGGACCCAAAGATACTGGGAGGGCCATGTCGTAACTCCCTTCATTTTCTGCCCCCTTTCTACAAATGTCCTAGACGGTCCCCACTAGACGGTGTTCCCGAATTCTACAGGGGAGCCTATCTCTTGGTATCCAAAGGCATTCCCCCACTGGAATTCTGCGATCTGCTGGTCGCAGATGTAGGTTGTTAAGTGCAATCCATTGGAGATCCCCTGGGTTCTAAGATGAGGTATCAGAACTCTAAGTTGGGTGGCCTTATAATAAAGTTTCACATCTGAGAGACCTACCCTTCCTGTTTCCTTGGGGACTAAAAAAACGTGCCATGCTATCCTGATCTTCTTCCCCTGCCAAAGAAATGCCAATAAAGTGTTCTTCGTCTCCTGAGAGAAAGATTCTGAAATACGGAAGGGCAGCATCTGAAACAGGTACAGGAGTCTAGGGAGGAAGACCATTTTTAAAGCATTGAGACGGCCCAACCAGGATACTATTAGCTTACTCCACTTCATCAAGTCCACTTTAAGCCTGGACATCGGGGGGTGGGAATTAGCCCCGAAGAGTTCTCCCATTTCCCTCGTGACATTGATTCACAGGCATCGTAACATTCCCAGACTAACCTGCATCCCCAGAGGTGGGAACCTACCCGTTTCTCCATCTCTTTCCCTATCCAGTGGGAAAAGGACCGATTTTGACTTATTGATCTTAAAGTCAGCCAGGGAGCCGTATTGCTTTATCTGCCGGACCACTGCTGGTATAGACGTTTGGGTTCACTATGTGCAGCATCATATCGTCCGCATACAGTGCGACTTCATATTCCACCCCTCCTACACGGAATCCCTGTGCTTTAATGTCCTCTAATCTTTTGCACGAGGGGCTCTAATGAGAGTGCGAACAACAAGGGGTAGACAGGGTAACCCTGCATAGTCCCCCTACCCAGCCCAAACCAACTGAGGTGTCCTCCATTCACCACTACGCGCGCCCTAGGTAAAATGTACACAGCCATGATCCCACAGAGAAAACCCACCCGTATCCCATATTTGACGAGCACTGCTTTGAGAAACTCCCACTTCACTCTATCAAAGGCCTTTACGGCATCAACTGAGAGTAGAGGGGGGGCTCCTTTTTCCCTCCTCCCCCCCGGACTTCATGCATCAGGTGTAAAATGTTACTCATGGTGTCCGCCCCCTGTTCAAAACCACTTGGTCTGGGTGGATTAGGCATGGTATGTATCCCTCCAATATAGCCGCCAGTACCCAAGTGGATATCTTGGCATCAATGTTGAGAAGGGAGATAGGGTGGTATGCTGCACATTTCTTGGGGTCCCTCCCCTCCTTGGGTATCACCTTGATGAGTACCCTTGAGAAAGACTCTGGGGCTTGGCCAGTATTCATTACGTCATTAAACAGTTCCGTCATAAATGGAACATATACATTGAGGAAGGATTTGTAAAATACTGCTGTGAAACCGTCCTCCCTGGGGCTCCCCCCAGCGGCAGTCTCCCCACCTCCTTTCTAATTTCTTCCGCTGTTATGGGGCTTCCAGTGTAGTTGATTCGACACTCGTCAATCTGGGCAGGGGAATATCCGACGGACACTCTTCAATCCCTCCCGCCCCGGCATACACTTAGATTTGTATAGGGTCTCACAAAAAGAGGCAAATGCCTCCTGAATCCCCTCGTACAGGACTCACTTCCATCACCACTCCGTGCAATTTCCGCTACCCATCTTTCTGCTTGCTGCCCTCTGAACCTAGCTGCCAAGAGTGCATCAGCCTTATCCCCTTTCTTGAAGAATTTCTGTTTCAGAAACTGCAGGTTGCGTATTATCTTCCCTTCCTCAAGAAGCCACAGCTCCTCCCTTTTCCCCCTAGCTTCCTGAATACTCTCCTTCCTTCCCATTCCTGGGCCCTATGCCCCCATATCTAGGTATTGTATCTCCTCCCTCAGCCTATTCTCGGTAAGGGCCCGCTCCCTTTTTTTGCCCAAGTGCCTTCCCGAATCAAAACCCCCTCCAGGTTGTCTTCCCTGCCTCCAATACCATTCTCATGTCCACTTCACCTGTGTGGTTTGTAATGAAGAATTCCTCTATTTCCCTAGCCATCTCCTGGTGGAACAGTGAGTCCTTCGATAGAGACTCGTTGCATCTCCATTTAGAACACCTGGGGTTAATTCTCGACCAGCCCAGATCCAATGTAACCATATCATGGTCCGACAAGGTGATCGGGCAAATCTCCGAGTTCTTTACCTCCTTCCAAAACTCCCTTGAGACATATGCATAATCTATCCTGGTAAAGGTTCAGTGGGGGTGAGTAAAAGGTATATCCCCTCTCCTGTAGTTGAAAGTGATGCCACATATCCCGCAACCCATACAACTCCAGAGTCTCCAGGACCTCCCTATAGCCCGATCTACGAATCTTGTTCGCTGTCACAAGACCCCTGTCTGTCTAAGTTCATGTCCGCCCATATGTTAAAGTCAGCTCCAATGATGAGGTGACCTGAACTCTCCACCAGTGTTATGCTCAACTGGTCTCTGCGGAGGCCTTGGGGCACGGTTGCAGCCCTCCCTGAACTTGAATCACCCCCTTCAGGCCTCTCCCCCAGTAGAAAAGCTGTGAACGGTGGGACGTGATGATACTGCTCCTGCGTGGAGATAAGAGTGTTTGAGTGCCCCAATCTGTGATTGTTGTACCTCTTGAACCCTTCACCCCAAAGTACGGTTTCTGTGAGCATACGCCGGCCCATAAAGCTCACCTGTGAATTATGGAAGATAAGCTCTCCGTCCTGCTACTTCTGGCAGGGGCGTGTCGAATGGGATCTAGTTCCTTCACTGATCCCTGATAAGGATTAGTCCAGTTCAGCTGCGACTATGCTTCTCCTTATGATTGGTAAGTCTTTCTTGAGTTCTTGTGACGCTGTTCATTCTCTTTAATGTCTGTATATGTTGCTCCTATTTATGCCCGCAATAATGTCCCTCTTCTGTTTTCTTCCCTTAGATGGAATGCAGCCTCAATGCAGCTGTGAGACGCAAGACGCGGCCGGATGGAAGATGGATGCAACAGCAATGCTCGACAGCAGGTAAGTGAGGGTTTAACGGAAAGCGCCAAGTATGGTGAAGCGCAATCTTAAACTGACTGTTTTTTCAATGCCTAACCTTGTCTTATGTTTTTCCTGGCAGGCGCTGCTGTCGACGATGGAGCGTGTCGTGCTGCGGTGCCAAGATGAAGATTTCGGCGTTCCGGAAAGTGTAAAGATGAATACTTGGTTCACCGAAGAGATGTACAGGTAAGAAAAGCTTCCCCTAGTTGGTAAGTATGCTGGCAGGAAGCAGGATGTCCAGGAAGCAGGATCTTCAAAGGTAAGTCTGACCTCAGGCGACAGTGAGCGTTACGCTGCTTGCAAGTGCAGAATAACGCGAAGCGTCCGTCTTGAGGATCGGGGCAGCTTATATAGCTGAGATCGTGGGCATGCCCATTAGGGCCGGCTTACCAGCCACACCCTGCCACTCCTAGAGAGTGAGCACGTGCGAAGGCAATCCATTAGCAGCCACACCCAAGAATACACTTGGGGCTGCTTGATGGATGGAATGTTCAAAGTTAATGCATCCTGCTTAATGGATGGAATGTTCAAGGTTAATGCATCTAAAGTGCTATGTCCATAATAAAAGTCTTTTGGTGTTAAATGGATGTTCTTGTTACTTTTGTTCATGAGCCTGGCGCCAAAGGTGCCAGGACAGTGTCCACCCAGGTCTCCGGTGCATGTGACCCCTGCATGCCTGTGCCACTGACTTCATGACCATGACAACCAGTATTTTTGGGAGAATATTCCTCAATAATCTCAGTTGCCCCTGATTGGGTGTGTAGATCATGTCAAACGTAAAACGCACCTTTCTAATGGTACCAGAAACCAGCTATGCCCTCCCCTCGACATCTGACCCGACCTTGGACACCTCCATCTTGAGTGCTCTGGCAAATAGGATACCCACCCTCGCCCTTCTTACTGGCCCAGAGCCCCAATATACTTGTCTCACCCTTACAAAATGTAGTCTCCTGGAGAAACATGACATCTAGCTCAACCCTCTGAAATTCCCTAGCAACCAATGATCTCTTCATTGGTGAGTTCAGCCACTTGACATTAAAAGCGCCAATCCCCTGCCGGCTAATCTTGGGCCCCTTTACCTGCGGTTGCCATAATTTTTGCATACCAATTCGAACTTCGTCATAGGAAGAAAAAAAAAAAAAAACTTGTACGAGCCTCCGCCATTCCGCTCCTTCCAACCCCCCTCCCAACCGCGAGTGGTGTCTGGTTCTCCCCAGTTACCATCACTCGGTTGGAACCGAACCACCAACAGGACCCAGTCACTCGGATCCCCTCCCGGCAAAACACTTTTCTCCAGAGCCCCATTGGCCCCCACTTCTTATTTGCCATCAAATAACCTCTACTCTCCTCCACCATCATACCAGATATACTGCCCATCAAGGTGCTAGACAGCCATTTATCGTACAGGAGTTCCCAGTCAAATCATGCCCCTCCTGTTCCCTTTGAGAGAGCCGTCACCTTCCCAAGTGTTTGGCACATAGGAAAAAGATACAACACAAGCATCAATCAGGTCTCGGTGGCCGGGGATGTGTTCAACGTCCTGAACTTCCGAGAACCCGGCATTTGTCTTCTCTTAGGTCCCTTGATTTGCCATTGACCCTCAACCAGCCACATTCTCTTTGGAACCCTGTGGAATTCCGGAGTCTACAAACAACTCCCCAGTGGCCTTGTGTTTCTCCTCATCGGTGGACAGTTTATATTTTTCACTGTTCACTTCAAAAGCAATAGAAAACAGGAATCTCCACTTGTACCGGACACCCCACTTGTACCGGACATCCTTCTCACTCAGCCAATTCGTAAGGGGTGAGCACAGTAGTCTCCTGGCGAGTGTTAGGGACGACAGGTGTTGAAAGACAGTTACTCTGCAGTTGTCGGTCTTCCATTTTATCAATCCACTGAGTGATTTTATGGACCCTTCCCTCATTGTCAGCTCTCATATTCTGACATAGCAGTGCTGCCACATCTCTTTTTGTTGCCATGGACTCATCCTCTCCTGCTGTCATGGTGGCCCAGAGTCTCCCAAGCTCTCCCTCCAGGTGTACTCAAAACTGTGTAGCTTGGATCACACGTCCATGTGCCTCCTTTCGAAGGCTGGCATACTGCACCTTATCTTGGGGGGCTTCTGCCGTGCACTGGCCTGTTTTAAAGTGTAAAGTCTCTTGTGCCCAGAAGGTTTGGCCAATAGTCTCCCCCGCACACCCAGGGGCAGGCAACCAGCAGGCGAAAGTGTCCAGATCGGGCAGCCAGTAGTGGGGGCAGAAAAGATCTCAGTTCCAGATCCCTCTGCACCTGCCTACCCCACTTGCCCCCTAATTCTCCTTCCCTTAAGGGCACAGCCCCAAGTCTTCTGGGGGGCTCCCCCCTTCGTACTCCAAGCAACTTCAGCGGGTGGGTCACTCCCCTGTCCTTCCAAGGGCCCAGCTACCTTTGTGTTGAACCAGTATTGAACAGTGGCCGGGAGGTGGGCACACACCGCTAAACAGGGGGCCCACACCTCCCATGTACCCCCCACAACCTCCCACGTACTCCCACTCTCTGGGCGTTGCCTCTGCTACCCTATGGGGACCCTCAGTCGCTGCAATGTCCTCAGGCATCTATATCTGGCTCCAGCTCTCCGTGCTGCAATGGGAGACCACAAGCTCCCCTACCCGTCCCTCAGGTATAAGTCGGTATCAGCTGCCGTCCCCCGCTGCAACCAGGGGGACAGCTATGGTGCGCAGCAGGCACAGGCCTCCCCTCTGCCGGGGATCCCACGTGATTTACTCTGCTCCTCTCTCTTCTTACGGGGAAGGGGGTGGGATCCGGTCACCCACCTCCGCGCACCCTGGGGGCCGCAATCCTACCCCTCGTCAGGGTTCTTCACACAGACACACTGTCCAGGCCACCACCAGCCTCCTAACTCCTCGGGGGTGCCTTGCAGGGGGAGAACCCAGTCTTTTTGGCGGTGGTGTGCGCCGCCCCAGCCGATCCGGCAAGGCCGCAGGCCTCCCTTAGTGCCACAGAGTAAATTGCTTATGGGCAACAGCCGGCCCGGAGCTGCAAGGCAGGCAGCTCCCACACCGCCTCCCGGGAAGCCTTCTTGCTCCGATAGCTCGTGCTTGGAGCGTGCTAATTCGCACCGACTTTGCCCGGCAGGTATGCCCCGGGTGCTCCTGTGAACGAAACCCTGGTGGGGTTGTCCCAGGGGGGTCTAATAAGGGGAGCTCTGGTTCCTTTTTTACCCAGTGAATAGGGAGCCTCACGCTCAGGCTGCACTCATCTGTGCGACCCCCTTGTGGCCCCCGGAATAAATGTTTTAATGCCGATACATTTATCTCCTGGAGTCCTGTAGGTCTTTATCACGTACACCTTGCAGAGTGCCTTGGTGGGGAGAAATTAAGATATAAATTGACCATGAGGGGACCTCCTTTAGGAGTTTTTGCTTTTCCAGGTTTCTGGCATCCAGCCCATCTAAAGGAGACCATTTTGGATGACTTAAACCAATAAAAGTGACAATTAATGGAACAATTATTGTTTGTTGGAGGCCAGGGTTCAAACACTGTTGAAAAAACATGGACAGGAAAATAAATCATTATATTTAGATGCCTAAACACACGTTGTCAGAAATTAGCTTTAAACCAGACCCCAGTGGCTCTGTTAATTCGTATAGTTCTATGTCCCTTTACTGATTTTGTTTTCTTCAAAGTAATTTATAACGCCAAAATTACTCCAAAAAACCGAATCAAATTTTTATTTTTGCCCCTCCACCCCAACCCAGTCCCTTTCCCTATATTGTAACTCCTACCCCAATTCCCTCACTGCCCCTTTTGACCCCTTAATATCTATATATTTAGATTTGGCTTTTCATAGTAATTTTGGTGTTTAAAAATGATAAAAATCCAACTGCAAAACAACGGGATACAAATTCTTACATGGTCCATTAGTTCTTGCAGTCCTTGGCTGAAGGGGCGCCGTCCAATGCCTGCCACAGTCTCAGATTCTGGGTAAGAAACATGACCAATGCTGGGCACCATTCCATACTGCTTCACCATTGAGTAGGCAACCTTAGTTACCTTCCGAAGGTCATCCTGTGCACCTAAAACAGAAAGAGAAAAAGATTACAGAAATATAAAAGAAGCAGTCGATCTGCGTTTTACTAATTTGTACAATTTGTTCAGTTTCCCACTGTAAGGATTCTAAAAAATGAAAGGATAGGAGATTATATATGCAACAGTCAAAATAGTTATTTATCAGGTAGGATATGTACAACCAAGCATGGCATTTTGAGCCACATCTTCTTGCCCGCAGTGGAACGATGCATGCTCTTTGATGTCCAATAGTCCTCTTGTATAGTTGTGATTCCGGCCCTTTGATACTCTGGCTATCCCTAATCACTAATCATTGATGTCCATTTATCATGCTTTCTAGCAATGCAAGAACTGCCCCTCTGATGCTGATATTTGTACTCTCCTACAGTGCATGGTCAACCCTTTGGTGTCTGATGCTCCTACTCTCAAGCAGTGCAGCACATGCCGTTTGATAGATGATACTTATACTCTCCAGCTATGCAATGCCTGCTATCAGATGCGAGACACATTTTCTAGTAATAGTCATTAAAAATCATGAGCGACGGATAGAGTAGCAAGCCCGCCTTCGAAGAACGGGGAAATTAAAACAAGAGTTTAAAATGCCTTTAAGACAAGTTAAACAAATCTGTTAGGGAAGCCTTTCCTACATAAGCATCAGCCCTGCCAGTAGCCTTGAAAATAAATGTTAAGGGCGAGGAGGATCTCCACTTGGGTGCACTAGAGATTGGTACAGGCAAAATAAGCTATCCTCTCCTTGTAATTGCCTTCCCTGGTGGAGGCTTGTTCGCTTTTGGATAAAATGATCCACCTAGTTCTGGATTGTTTTGTGGCAGGAACCTTCTAACGATCACTCCATAATTCACAAAGAGTTTCTCTGAGTTTCTCTGATTTTCTTCAGTTTTCCACTGTTAAAAAAGCCCCAAGATAGCAGCTACATGCTGAGCTCCAAATAAACCGACTCATACTGTTGACTATCCTGCCTTTATCCTGAACTATCCAAGATACACTGTCACCCATAAGATCTGTTAGGCAGAAACCTGTGCAGTTCCCTTAGGGACCACTGCAAAAGATTTAGGACTACAGGGGGTTGGCAGTAAACCCAATTGGTAGCAGTCTGTACCATCCAGATTTACCTGGTAGCTGTGGCTGAGCAGTCAGACTTCTCTCAAGACGAGTTAGGCAGTATAAAGATTATACACAATAGGTACAGAGATACAGTAGCACAAGCAAACACTGACCAGAGCTTTGGTGTAAAAGTATATAATTATTTAAAGACACACTTGTACATTACACTAGCACAAAGAGGTAAGTAAATTCAACACACAGTCACTATTATATATATATATATACAACCCTAATTACTTATTAGACAAGTCTTAATGAGAAACACCACTTATTTTCAGACAGAGGTGAGAGCTTAACATAAGATGGCACTCTAATAAGTTATTAAAAAGGGAGGGAAAAAGGCAGAGTTATGAAAGCACACAAATTTCAATACTTTTCAAAGAACCACAGTGAGGCAGTTTAGGCAAAGTCTACTGGAGAGCAAGGAAGTTCAAATGCCAGGCCCACTCTTAGAGAGAGCAAGCGAAATGTGTCCAGGATCACACAGTGGGGTTATGCCCAAAGAGTCTTTGTAGAAAGTTCACAAAAGATTGAGATCAAGTCAGGAAAAGTTAGTTAACAGGTCCCAGGCTAACCCAGGTTAGAAAGTCGAGGATTTACTGTCACCCCGAACGATCTGTCGCAAGGGAAGCCAGGCGGGACACAGTACCTGAAAGTGGGAAGAACGCTCCAGCGGGGGCAGTTGTTCCTGGCAGCGGTTGCAAGTCGGTGTTTCGTCCAGAGGAAGAGGAGGTCTCGACGTGGAGGAAAGATGAAGGTTGTTGCGCTGCCAGGGAAGAAACCAGCCGCAGAGTTTCCTGGTTACAAGGTAGCACCCTTTTCTTCGCGGTAGTGGTAAACCGTGGTATTCCGGTTGCCGTGGTGCTTGGCATGGGCAAGGTGGCCACGAGATGGTCCAGGAAGGCGAAAAGACGGGCAAACTGGTTATCCCCAACAGTCAAAGGAAGAAGACTCTCCGGACTGGAGATCTCCTCTGTCGTCGGGAAAAGTGGTGAGATGGTTCAGCAGGGCTCCACCGGTGGTGTCGTCGTTGCAGGTCGGCTCGGCTTCTCCCTCCTAGGATTCTTTAGGTCCTGTGGCGACTTCTGAAGTTCCAGTCCCCAAAGCCCTGCTTTTATGCAGAAAACCCCCATTCATTCAGCCTAGCTGTCACTCATACTTGGGCCAATCACACAAGAGTGCGACTTGAGTTGCCGAGGCAACTGAGTCCAGGGTGCCTAAACCCCCTCCCACACCCTCTGTGGTACCCAGACAGAGTGGCACCAGTTTTGGAGGCTTCTGTGGAGAAGCCCGCCAAAAAGTGGAACAAAGGGCTTGACTTGGGTTGGAGTCACAGAAACGAACACAAACGCCATTTTGGAACCAAGTTTCGGCAAAAAATACCAACCGGTGAATTTATTTTAATTTAATAAACCGGCGGTATGTTCGAGGCTATTTAAAAAAGTGGTAGCCTCGAACAATGGGAAAATCCCATAGGAATATATTTGCGGTCGAATATAAAAAGTAGTATCCACTGCCACCAGCCAAAACTCGGTCGGGGGGGACTGGACAGTGCCCCCTCGAACAACAGACCCCGGGGAAATCGAATTGCCCCGACCAGTACGTCCACAATAGGATGGTTTGTACTGGTTCTGTTCACAATTTGAGACTAGTAAAGCCAATGGTGACTTTACATGCCATGGGAGACAGTAGTCAGTCCCAGGGTATGGAGTCTATGTTTGGGGGTTGCTACGACACCCCTGGGTTACGGCACGGAGGGTGCTGTGTAACCCATATACCAAAAACACATGAAACCCTATGGGGTAAAGGACCCCACAGCCCATAAAACACATACAAAGTCAAAGGAACACCTCAAATCATGTCTAAGAGTGGGAGGAAAAGAGTCTCACTCTTAGCAGGAGAAAAAATAAACCCCAAAAATCCAGCAAAGCTGCTGGGGGACTCACTAGATTTGGGAAATTAGCCTTTACAGAGAATTCTCCCTAACAAGATCTTTTCAGCTTTCTCACCCCTGCAGTGCCGAAAAGTTGTATGCAGGAACTCAGTGGTGGTTGAACAAGGCCCAGCTGATATGCAGTGCACACTCCCTTCCTGCAGCCAGAAGAGGGGACACACCAGGCGGACTATACTTGTGAAGGAGAAGTGACAGTCTGTCAAAGCAACATGAGGTGAGAAAAGGCTTGCTACTTGAGATGGAACTGTAGTTAACCAAAAGCCTCAGCATCTTCCCCCTATGGAAAGGAGGCATGGGATTAAGGCTGCCTTTATGGAGCTCCTGGGGGGACACGCATAGAGACCAGTGCTCAATCCTCCGAGCTCCACAGCCAAGGTACCTTCTTGTAAAGGTCATATGCAGGACTGCCTTTGGTAAATCTCTGTGCCCGTGGCTCAGTGGGCAAATCTCTGTGGCCCCATATGCTGGAACCGCAGATGACGTGAGAAGACGGAATGAACAGTTGCAATGCAATTGCGGTCCAGTGATTACTTTAAGTGAAACCTCAAGTAATCACTGGATCGTGGTCAAGAGGAGTGACAAGAGTTGAACCTTGTTTGCTGACATTCATATACTTGCGAAATAGGGAAGCATGATAAACAGCCACCCAAAATCTTCTTTGAGGGATGCTCTAATAAGAATAAACAATGGACCACAATGGTAGATGTGGAACCTCAGCGTGTCCGCGGTAATGAAGGTGAAGAGAACGAAGGACATTTTGAAATTAAAGAAATGTTTCTTCAAGTCAAAAATTGCATCAGCAAATCAGACATCAAATTAGGCACGCTCACTAACATGATCATATAAAAGCGAGGCTTGATAAATATGGTATTACAAGAGTGTGAGACACCTGAAAGTGTCTCACGTACTAATCCCCGGGGATCCATCATCCAGGGGGCCAGGACACGGCCATTGCTATTCGATCCACTTCCTGGGGGTGGGCCAGTGAGGGAGGATCACCTGGATGGGGGGTCTTCGTGGAGAGGATGTGTGACACTGACAGGTGACACGTGGTATCCCCCTTCTCATAATACCTTTTTCCCATCTTACCCCATAGGATATTCAAACACTCTACCCCACCCCCCTTTCTGAGACGAACACTTTCGCACACCGTGAAAGAGGACAGACAAACACCAGAGCCGTTTACATGGTATGTTCCAACACAAGGGTCAGGCAAAGTCGGGCAATTGACCAGAATCACACACCTGACAGCCCTTACCCATTCCCCACAAGGATAAAGGGTGGAGCACGAGAGCACAAAAGCAAGGCAGACAGCACGAGACAGCTATCCAGACACGACAGTTCAAGAGGAGGAGAAAGACGGCGAGACCTGAAAGGCTGACAAGGAGAGAAGTGACCTTGCCCTTTCCAACCCAGACCCACGACCCCTCTGCAGAAGGAACCGTAAGACCACGAACAATAACCCAAGTGTGTTGCAGCAGATATCAACGGTACACGAAGCTTGTCTATGCTGATAAGCAGGACAGAGGGAGATGCCTGCTACCATGGTACCGGCCTTGACTCCCGATACGAAGAAAGCCAAGCGGTTCATCACAGCCGGTTAGTCGAGGGGAGAACCGATAAAGAAACCAAACTGTGTTGAACAAATGTAGCAAATGGCTGATTGCGGAACGCATAAAGAACTGTTAATGCGAAAGGGGAAAGCCAGCTGCAGAGAAACTCTGAGTGATCACTCGATTGTTAAAACTACTGTTACCAGAAGGCCTTGAGACAGGCAAGAAGAGGGTCAAACTGGTCATACAGGGGTCTAATAAAATCCTCTGTACAGTCGAAAGTCTTTGACCGGCAGATGATCGTAGAGCTAAGGGAAGTGAATCCCACATCATGAGAAAAGTGGAAAGAGTGTGTTGACAAGAGTGATCCCGGCAGAGGGTTGTCCACAGTGAACTGTTTAAGACATTAACATTCGTAAATATCACAAAAGAGATTGTGTAGAAAGCCGTAGTGAACCCGACGGAGGGAGGCAAACAGTTGAGAGGGATCTGCGCCCGGAAGAGGGGGATTCAGGGGTGAGAAACCATCACCCCAACAGCATGTGAATGCAACCGAGAAATTGTTCTTGAATACAAGCCAGGGTGAACCCGACAGAGGGAGAAATATTTGAGAGGGTCCTGAGGCCCGGAAGAGGGAGACCCAAAGGTGAAGAAACATCACCTCAGGTGCAACCCAAAAACAACTTTTTGATTGTTCATTTTGAATCTTTCAGGCCATCGGAAGCAGGAAAGCTAACCCCCGAAGGTCCTGATGTCGCCAAGAACTGTTTAGGGATCTGAACCAGGCAAAGGGGGATCCAGGGGTGAAAATGCATCACCCAATGTACCGTTGCAAAGGAACTTTGTTGTTGTTATTTTGAACACATCAGGATCTCTAAGGCAAGAGACTTGTTACAGAGAAAGGGACTTGGCCATCGACAATCCAGATAGCTGAGAACGGAACTGTCGTCTCGTGCTGGGAAAGCTCAAGCATGTGCTGTGCTCCTTTTCCCGTGCTCAAAACGTGGGGCAGGGAGAGCACGATTACCACATCCTGGCTTATTATTTGTGAACACTGCTTTATTTCCTGTGAATCCTATCCCACGCTTGTTTGTATTTAGTTTAAGGATTGGCAATAGGTTTTTCTTAGTATAGGCCCTTTCATTTGACAAGACATCACTAGGACTGCCTTATTTTAATTTTATGGTCGTAGCTAGCTCCAATCTTAGATTTAGGCTTAGATTAGGGATTTGTCCACCCTACCTATACAGTTTAATAAACACCCTTGAGCTGTGATCAGTTGTGTCTGTCTATTATTTTTTTAACACTTTTTTTTTATTAGTGGTCCAGAAGATACATAACACAGTTACAGCTTTATCTTACAGCTAGAAATAAACATGACAAAATAGAAAATCGGTACAGATATCATACATCTCATCAAGGTGGTATGTTTACATAGCTTCATCTTCATCAGAGAACATATCACACAAAAACATTCTGAAGGGTTCCCCAAATATCTTTTGGTCTGCTAGCCGATGGGGGGGTGAGGACAAACTGTTCTTCAGCCTCATTTACATATGTCAATTCCCGGAGGAACTGCTTTACAGTGGGTGGCGCAGCATTCTTCCATTGTTGTAGAATACATTTTTTGGCAACTGCGCACGAGACATTAAAGAGTCTTCTGATTTTTTCGGAGCACTTGCCTATATCTCCGAATAAATATTTCTGTGGGGTCAATACCGGGGGGATTTCTGTAATTTCCTCAAGGATATCCGCCACCTCCCTCCAGAAGCCAGCCACCACCGGACAGCCCCAGTACATGTGGAATAAACCAGCCTGATCCGCCTTGCATTTGGGACATTTGCCTGGACTATCTGGAACAAACTTTGCTATTTTGGCCGGGGTGGAGTGCAATCTGTTTATAATTTTAAATTGTATTCGGCGTAGCCCAGCGTTCAGGGAAACCCTCTTGTTAAGGGAACAGTACTTTTCCCAGGTCTTATCGTCTATAGGGATTTGGAGATAATTTTCCCATTTACCTTTGATCAGGTTGGTCGAGGGTGTGTGTGCCTGTATTGCAGTGTACAGACTGGACAACCCCAATCTGTCGCCAGCCGTCATCATCTGCACGCATGGGTGCGTAGGGGGTTCATCGGGGAAAGACTGACGTCGTGTGTTGGTGGCATGTTAGGGTAGTTCCATAGGGAAACCTCGGGATTATACGGGGCCAGTACTCCCAGTCTTTTAAATATAGCTTTCCATGCGCCTATTGTACAGCTCACCGGGTTGAAGTCACATGAGTCCCTGTAATGTGCATCAAGGATTACGGACTGCATGTTCGTGGGGGAAGTGGTGAGCTCCTCTACCTCCACATGGGGGGAGGGGCTCGCCTTTGGAACACCAATATATCGGGAATTGGGACTGGGAAACATAATAATACAGTTCAAAGTTAGGTGCTGCTAAGCTAAGCCGCCTGCGGAGTACGGTTCAGTTAGTTTTTCCCACCCTATTCTTGGAGTCTTCCCATTCCAAAGAAAGGTCGTCGCCATAGACCTGAGTTTATTAAAGAAGGGTCTTCCCGGCCATATCGGGATGTTCACGAATAGGTATAGTAGCTTGGGCAGGACTATCATTTTTAGGACTGCCATCCCACCATGCAAAGATATCGGCAGGCGGTCCCATAACAGCAATTTAGTCTTCAAGGCCTGTAGTGTGGCATCGTAGTTGTCTGTGTACAGCGTGTGTTTCCCACGCGAGACAAGTATCCCCAGATATCGGATGGACTCCCCAAACCACACAGGGAGCCGAAGCAGCCGGCTGACGGTGTGAGGGGGAAAACCTCCAACTTGTCTCTGTTTATGGAGTACCCCGAGTGTGCGGTGAACTCTTGAATCTCAGCCATAATTGGTGCTCAGTTGTTTTCTGGTTCACGGATATATAAAAGCGTGTCGTCCGCGTGTAGCGAGATTAGCCGAGTAGCCGCTTTAAGGTTGTTGCTCCTGTTGGAGTGTCGCAGTCGGACCGCTATAGCCATTGGCTCTATTGTCAAGGCAAATAGTATGGGCGAGAATGGGCCGCCTTGCCAGGTGCTCCTTCCCAATAAAAACAAATCCGAAATTGACTGGTTGGTCAATACCCGTGCCCCAGGATCCATGTAGAGTAATTCCACATATCTAATGAAGTTAGGGCCAACACCAAATGCCTCCAGCACTGCCAGCAAGTAGGCCCACGACACAGAATTGAAGGCCTTTTCCGTGTCTAATGATACGGCTACAGCGTTTCTGCCCAGGTCCATTTGAACCATAATACCAAAGAGCCTACGAAGGTAAAGAGCCGTAGTTCTAGTGGGGATAAACCCATTCTGGTCAGGGTGTACAAGTGTAGGAACTGCCGGCAGAAGCCTACTGGTTAGTACTTTGGCAAATATCTTAGCATCTGTGTTGATAAGAGATAGTGGTCTATATGACATGTCCTGGGGCGGGCGGCGCGGTTTAGGGAGAACAGTTATCAGGGCCTCTCTCATGGACGGGGGCGGTATTTTACATTGGAGGGATTCCTCCCAAACCCGCAATAACAATGGAACGAGTTCCGCACTAAACTCCTCGTAAAACTCAGCTCCCAGGCCGTCTAGCCCTGAGGCTTTATTGGATGCCAAGTATTTAATCGCCTCAGCAAGCTCGTCAGTAGTGAGAGGTTGGTCCATTGCCAGGCGGGTCTTTTCTGGGAGTTTCGGCATCGTCAGCGTCTCCAAGTATGCCCTGATTTCCGTGATCGTCTTAGTGTCTCTATTGCTATACAGCTGTTGGTGAAATTTAGCAAACTCAATATTGATCTCACTCTCATTCAGTAAAACCTCTCCGCCAGACGTTTGTATACTAGTAATTCAATTAGGGTGCCTGTCCCGTTTCAGTAATTTAGACAGTGTCCTTCCCGCTTTGTTACCCTCACCATATTTACGGACTTGGACCGGGGCCGCCATGTGCTGTACTTCCCTAGCAGCTAGTCCGCCAAATTCCTGGAGATGTTGTTGTATTCCAGCTAGTATGGCCTTATCATGTGTACGAGCGTACTCATCCTCAAGTTTCCCCAGTTCGTCCTCAGTTTGGGTCAGGTCAGCCCTAACCCCTTTCAGGAGACCCACGGATTTGGATAGCAGCGTCCCCCTAGCCCAGACCTTAAAGGATTCCCATACCGTGGAACATTATCAACTGAGCCCATATTAATTTCGAGGAACTCTGCAATTTCGGTGTGTAGCCCCTCCACCACCCCAGGGTCACTCAGCAACCCCCCGGGCATCCTCCATCTTCTGGGAGATCTAGAGCAGTTTTGAATTGCAACCTCAAGTGTTATCGGGGAGTGGTCAGACAGTGTACGGGGCAGTATCTCACACGACTTTGTTACAGCAAGCATAGCGGGGCAAACAAACCAATAATCAATTCTGGACTCAGAATCGTGCACCGAAGAGTAGTATGTATAGGCTTTTCCTTTCGGATGCATCATTCGACAGGCGTTATCGAGGGAGAGCTGGGAAAGGACATGTCGCAAAGTTAGAACAGCCCTACTTGGTGCTCTAACGACCGTGTTGGATCTGTCCAGTTTAGGGTCCATAGCGATGTTGAAGTCCCCACCCCAGACTATAGTGGGAATATCAATGGCAGATAGCAATTGGTATATATTAGTATAAAAGGCGGGGTCATCAATGTTCGGGTCATATGTGTTTACCAGTAGCATCCGCTGTCCTGCAATCGAGCCCCACACCAGAGCATATCTACCAAGGGGATCTAACTTATGGCCATCAGGGCGAAACCCCAGATTTGGATGTATGAGCGTGGCGACATCCCTGGACTGAGATGAGTAGTTTGTACAAAACCTGGATTTGCCCCAGCCGGGAAGTATGCACTCATTACTAGTATCAACAGTATGCGTTTCTTGCAGCATAACAATTTGAGCGCCATGCCTGACAATATACTTTCCAACTTTCTTAGTATTCAACCGATTATTCAGTCCCCTTACATTCCATGACAACAGTTTAACCCTTAATGCGTGGTCTAAGTCTTACGTAGAAATGTTCGAATAGCATCTTCAACCTCTTGGATGTATCTTTCAAATAACATGGTTTGTGTCAGAATCTCACAGACCACTTGTTTAACCAATAACCCATAACCAGTTCCCCCGGTAGCCCTCCCAGGGCAAAGTGCCATAACGTGGGGGGCCTTCCCCAATTCAAACCATGGGATATTGCATTGACAACAACCCAATCCAAACTCCCCATCCCGCCCACCACCCTCATCGTCTCCCCCAACTTGACGATATCTGTCCCTCAACTCGTGGAATATTCCCGGGGTAGTCATGTTGCCTCACATGACCGCCATCCCCGGCTCCCATCCACCAACAAACACAGAAGATGGCCATCTTTTGTATCAGTTTACCAGGGACCCTGAAGTAAGGCCCATACCAGCTGCAACCAGATTAGTAGAGTGCGCACATCTTAGTCCGCCGGCCGGGGTATATTGTTCGGCACAGGCCGTTCCCCCCCTTGGAGGGAGGGGAATAGTGGACTCAATATAGGACAGGGCTTCAGACGGGTTTTCAAAAAAGTGTGCCCTTCCTGCATGCTGAATTCTCATTTGGCCGGGAACATCAAGGCGTATGTGATCTGTCGTGCTCTAAGGAGTTTCTTAACTGGTTCATAAGAGCGTCTGTTTGACTGGACAGAGGCGGAGAAATCTGGGTATATATGTATACGTTTCCCCTCATATTGCAATGTACCAGCCTCCCGTGCCAACCGAAGGATTGTATCCCTGTCCCTGTAATTCAGGAGGCGGGCAATTATTGTACGTGGCGGGGCTCCTGGTTTGGGTACCGGTGCTAGAGTACGATGTGCCCTCTCCACCAGGAAATGCTCAGAGAGCGATTCGGGCCCGAATAAGGTTTTGAAAAGTTCTTCCACATGTTTCTCCATTTGGCCCCTGCCGAAGGATTCCGCCACTCCGACCACGCGGACATTGTTCCTCCTTGACCTGGACTCGAGGTCCTCACATTTGCTCTGTAGTTTGTTCATCGTGTCTTTGATGTAGGATATATCTCGACTGTGGTGGGCAATAGTATCTTCGTTCACACTTATCCTGCTCTCAGTCTCCGTGACACGTGCACTCTCCTTGTCTATTCTGGCTCTCAAGGAGCCGATGGTGGCAACTATTTCATCCAGCGTAGTGTAGCAAGGAATCCTTTCTGTACTAGTGCGGTCAATTTATCTTCTCTATCCATCCCGTCTTGCTCGCCCTGAGCACCCTCATCCGGATGTGTGTCCACCGGCACAGCGTGACTAGCCGTGTTGGTAAACGTGTCCATAGGGCCCTTCTTCCTGCCAGCGGGGGTTTTGGATGCCCTGTTTGACTTGCTTGGCTCCCCCATGCCTACACCGAGTCGCGTGTGTATATTGGGTATGTCACTAAAGCTCAAGAGGGTTCAAACCTCGGACCGCGGGCGAGGGCCAGCGTACTTCCAAGCGCCACGGTCAGTATAGGAGAACCACGAGGCCCGGCCAAGTCTGCAGGGCGTATAAAGAAAGGCCGCGTAGCAGTGGTATGGCGGCGGCGAGGCACCACTTCAATCAAAAGAGAGCTGAGCTCGCAGAGCTGCCCGGTGTGTCCCAATCGGCTTCACAGAGTGTTTACAGGCCTAAAGAGGTGGGCATGGATCAGGAAGACCACAGTCCCAAATTAGCAGATCTCGATGAAATGTCTGCCGGGGGCATTCAGCGTATAAAAGCGCTTCATGTGTTGAAACACGGCAGGGAGCCGTCAGGAGCAGCCTTCGTGGCAAGACTGGCACACCGCGTCCCCCCTCCCAACTCTCGCTGGCGGGTTACTTGATTGTCCAGCTCAGCTGTCTGCTGGTCTATGCGTGGGCGGGAGCCACACTACTCCGCGATCAAGGGGAAGGAGACGGTCGAGTATCAAGCAGGTCGGCGCTGAGGGCCAGATTAGAGCCGGGGCTTCCACAGGAGCGACAGGCACCTCCAACCGCCACCTCGTGAAGAGCACGGGCCGGATAGCAGGGCCGGGCGAGAGCCACCAGCATAAACTCCAACCACTCGCGGCCTTCAGCGCTCAGCTACCACGGCCGCCGGGTAGATTCCCCTGGTGCCGCGCGTCGGCACGACACCAATGCTCGCGCCGGCAAGTTTGTTGACAGCCAGATCTCAGCAGTCCGGTACCGCAGCGGGCTCAGATTTTCACAAGTTGTGGATGAGTTCACCGGCAACCGCTACAGCAGGTTTCAGCCCTCTAGATGGCCTATGAACGGATCTTCAAGCGCAGGATCTTATGGTGATGAAGAAGCAGCGGGTTTAGGCGGCCATTTTCTACGTGCACAATAGCGCCCCCCGTGTCTGTCTATTCTTGATACCTTGCAATCCTTACACTGGACTCTGCTGAAGAGAGGTTCTCTGCTGTGAAAGACAATAGCACATCAGTGTCCCGTTTGCACTCCCTCTCTTAAAGACAACAGTTGCTAAGAATGAGGACCTAGAGAGCATTCTCTGAGAAAACATATTCACTGAGGTTTATAAAACGGGCAGCAAAGGCTCTATGGAACTTTCTATATATGTAAAATGCTTGGGGATTTTTCTGTAATCAGCTGATGCAATTTATCAGTGTTAGGTTGCCCTCTGCTGCCCAACTGGCATAGTGCACCTCTGTGTGTCCTTACACTTCAACAAGATATAATTTTAACAAACAGATTGAGCACAGTTTTATGCGTTCATCTCCACCTTCTACTATCACAAACATTCAGAAAAATGGCAAGTTAATTCTTTCCACCCCCCACTTCTCTTCACACAGGAGGTTCTTGAGTCAATGAACAGTTAATTACCGGCTGAACGTTTCAGTCTCTAAAGAGTGAAACACTATAGGACGAATGCCTCCTCACAGGCTAAAACTGAAAGTAGGTGCTGTAATTATGCTACTACGCAACCTTATGCCATCACAGGTACTATGCACTGGAACAAGGTTGACAATTACACATCTACAAAGACACATCATAGAGGCCTGTGTAATCAAAGGATTGAACTTAGATACTGTTCTTATACTGTGCATACCTCTCATTCCATCTAATACGAATATGCCTTTCAAATTCAAAAGAAGACAATTTCCTATACGTTTAGCCTTTTCAACATTTCGCCTTTTAAATGACCCTTAATAAGTCACAGGGACCCACGCCCCATTCCTGTAAGCGATCAGTGGTAATTCCTATATTTAAGGGGGACAGACGTGACCCTATGAATTACTGACAGATATTGACCTTTAAGATATGCTAGAACAGTGTATGTTAACCCGGGAACAGCTAGTTTGTTGAAAAACTCTTAAAAGGAAGCTCTCGGTTCAACTTAGTTCTCTCCGATGTTTACAGATGAAAGAGCTCACAGGATCCCATTATGCAAACCTGTGCCCTTCCTCTCGCCCTATTATTACCAGGCTGCTGAATTTCCAGGATCAGGAAACAATGCTGAGATTGGCAAAAGAAAAAAGTACAGGTGCTGTCGGAATAAAAAGTATATCGTGCCTCCTATTGTAATAAATATATTAATATTGGCCTACGCCAAGCTGCTCGAAAGTCATTTGCGAGATCTGTGTTACAAGGTCCTGACCTTTAATCTATGTAGGCCGCCATTTTAGGTCAAACCGCCATTTTAGGATTTATGTGGAAAAGTCACCCTGTGAGCTAAAATGGTGGACGATGTCATTGCAAAATATAACATTGCCGCCTTGACCTGTGTAATCTGCCTGCAGGCTACTTGTGGAGGTCATGAACTGAGACCTCGTCCTACGTTGACCTATGTGTAAAAGGATTACTCGCGCAAGTAAACCAATCCACGAGTATGTATTATGATAATGTATTTACACATTGGACAAAGAACATCTGTTTTACTATATTTTATTAATGTTTAAGAAGACCTGCAATACGAAACTTAGAATACACAGTTAATGCACACGCTTATTGTTACATGTAATAAAGAACAAACCAGTTAGATGCGGTTATTTGAGACTCGGCAACGAACCCTAGAATTGGTGATGTATAAAGTACAATATTAACCCGAAGAGGGGTTGGCCATAGCGCTCACAAAATGTATAAAAAGCGAATGCATTCTAATGTACAGTCTCTCACTGAACACACTGAACCACGCTGGAGTTTGTTGTGTTGTATTGAGGGCCGATAGCTATCTGACTTTGCACTGTTTTGTAATTGTATTCGATAGAGAATAAAGTACTTTGTATGTTCCTTTGAAACCTGTGTTTGGTGTATTTCCTTTTGGGGTACTCAGCATCGATATTTTGTTTGTTTTCACAGTTGCCGCCCGAATAGGGACCCTCAAGATTGATGCCGGATTGTTGAAGGTTGACACTTGCTATCGGACCGGGATCGGACAGTGTACAAAAGTAAGGGGCCCCTGGATGAGACGCGACACCTCAGCAGCGCTGCACGATCCGATCCCTGGACGACTAGCCTGTGGTCTGAGACGGCATCTTGACGAGAGTCCACTTTTCGAGGCGGGCAGATTTGCTGATATCACCATACACGAGGTAAGATTAGTTAGGTAAGATTCTTAGAAGTACCGATCGGTCCTCCTTAGGTTTGGCCAGGTGAGTCGTGACCCGATTCTTAATTTAAGCCTGGCAATTTGAATTTTGGCGCATTGTATCTGCAGACACAATTATTGATCAGGTAACACCAAGAATTTCAGATATGCCTGGGAAATTGTCTACCTGCTTTAGGGCATTATTCCGCAGTGATAGACAATCTTTGGAATTTAGCCGTCCGGCACCACAGGAGGGGTCGCCGGCATGTACTATGTACTGTAAGCATGGCATTGGAAGTATAGTATTTAATGATATTTGGCACAGACAAACCAGACATACCTCCGAACTTCAGTGGCCAATCAATGGTAGTTTTGAGATCCCTCGCATTGAATATTTGGAGTCAGTATTGTTAAAGAAAAAGGCTGGACCTGCAGCATTTGATGTTTTACAGAATTGGAAAAAAGCAGCGTTACAACCGCTTAAGAGTAGAGAAAAACATGCGCGCTGTCATAAGACGGTTGCCGAAAAAGCATTATTATATGATCAGGATAAATAGGCTGAGTCGGCTAAAAATATGGAATGGGCTTTTTCACTTGGTATTCAGAAAATCTATCCTTCCAAAGATCTCCATGATTCTGATGAGTTTTTTGAGAAAATATTAAATGAACGAAGGCCTGGTGCCTCTGCGCCACCTCCGCATGTTCCTCTTCCTGCTGCGGTACCTTTTCCTGCTATTATTCCTACTCTTCCTGTTCAACCTGTTGTTCCTATTCCTTTGACTGTTGTTCCTCCACCTGCTCCTCTGCCTCTTCCTGTCGCACCAGTTATAGCTCCTCCATCGAATTTGCCTATCCCCTCTCTTCCAAGTGGTCTTGGGCCGCTTGTAATCGATCATGGTGCAGGCTCGGGGGTTGTCACTCGCAGTACTGTACCACCGGAGAAGAAACGTGAGTTAATTGCATAAGCCTCGATATTTTGTTTCTGTTTTCACAGTGCAGTATATTGACGACTCTATTCACTTTTTCCCCTGACATTGTTGCTATGGTACATGCCTCCAGGAAATTATTTATGGGAGTGAAACGGGCACTTCGAGCTTTGAATACAAAATACTCTGTTGTTGTTCCCGGCCAAGCAAGAGAAATGTGGATTTTCAGAAAATTCCTTCCTTTAGCACACCAGAATCTTCCAGTACGTTTGTTGACACACGGAAGCCTTTTTCCTCAGATGTGACCCCCTAGGATGCCCTTGGGATGGCAGGGGAGACGGGGGGCATTGCCTCAAATAGAGCACTGAAACATGGGCATTAATTATACACATAGTGAGAATTGTATGGAATGGCACAGATTGCAGTTGGCAAAGGGGAAATCTGCCTCAATTGAAAGACTTTAGGAGGGCATTATGCTTACAGCAGTTTTTTTCATATGGAGGGTGGAATATACATTAGAGTAAAGTTTCTGTATAAGGACTATGAAGGTTAAATTGGCTGTCCCTACTCTGTGTTCCACTACTGCATTTGATGCTTTGGGAGAGGGCAGGCTATAACCCAGGCCTTTGGGGTTGTCAGTGAGGGAAGGGGGGCAATTTGGGATCAATGTTAAAGAGATGTGTTTACTGTTTAATATTTTTGATAATGGGGATGTGTAACTTACTCATCTTAGCAATGTTCAAACTTTGGCAAGATATGGCGGAGGATGCACCTTAAGTACTTATCACCACTTAACTCAAGGGAGGAGGTGGGGCTACCTGTCCAGCCCCCCTCACATGGCTAATTCTTCAAAGCTGCAGGAAACAATGGCATATTCCTGGTTAGAATAGGAGGCAAGTTATTAGACATGGGAAGAGTGCTTCCGTTAGCTTGTAAACATTGAATATTAGGGGCATTAATCACCCAATAGAGCCTATTGTATCTTGACTGACACAAAGTGCAGGTGGCCTTCCTATAAAAATTTCACCCAACCCCTCGGGGAGAGCCTGGTATGGGAAGCAGTGGGGATGCCACATATAATATTCTTCTTTTTCCTCATATGCCAAGGTGTGTCCTATTGATACACAGCTCAAACACAGGCCAGGGTATAAGAGAACCGTTGCACATCCATAGTACTAAGGATGTGCACTGATATCACACATCTCTCTTTCCATACCCACAGGAAATCTACCTGCTTGTCGTCTGGAAGGAGAGATGCACATTCTTCTATGGACTCCCTCCTGAGCGACTTGACGTATAATCCCAACAATCCAGTGGAAACGACTGCCCTCAGTTATGGCTGAAAATCGTGTAGGTTGTCTCTCTCATACTATCCATTCTTTTGCTGTTCTTGTCTGGTGAGGATCATAGGCGATTCCTCCCAACTGCAAATACTAGAACAGAGTCGAATGGATGGTGTTTCATAAGGGACAACAGGTCTGACTCCAGAAACAAGCAAATTACTTACCCCTGGTAATGTTCTTTCTGATGGATGTTCCTCCAAAGCATTCCTCATCTTAGATATATCTGTATCCTGCTTTGCAGTCTCTGAAAGAAAAGTCGACAGCAGGGGGTGCTGTGTGGCATCAGAATCTATGTCCCTCAACGGTTACCATTCCCACGTCCGGACGCAACAATGATGACAGTATATATAGCATGCACCGTGCCCCGTTACCTCCGTTCCTAGTTATTCCTCTCCCTGTGCTCAGCCGTCCTAAAGGAGAGTAATGTAACCTGTATGGGCGTTGAAAGAGAGAAGAATACGAATTTGCTCTTAGTCGGAGCGGTAGGCTGGGAGGGAGATGATGAATCCGTGGGAGGAAACAATCCATTAGAAAGAACATTGCAGTGTTAATAATTTGTTCTAATGGATTGTGTCCTCCCAATGATTTCTCATCTTAGATAGACTCCCATAGTATTTTTGAAAAAGGAGGTGGGAGAAGCAGAATCTTATGTTGTTTTCATCAGCACAATGTTGTGCAGAACCGCTCTTCCAAATTGTACGTCCTGACCCGACATGATATCTAAGAAATAGTGCTTTGAGAAAGTATGAAGGGAGGACCATGTTGCAGCATTGCAAATGTCCTGCACAGATACAGCTCTATGTAGAGCCAATATGGTTGCCAATCCCCTGCAGGAATAGGCTCCAAAATGATCAGGGACATCCTTTCCAGAAATGCAGTAGCACTCCGAAATGCATAGGATGATCCATCTCAGCAGCATTTGTTTGGGCATGGCTTGGCCCATGATGGGCTAGGTGCAGAATAAAAGAAAGCACTGAAGGTGTATTGCAAGAGAAAGGATCTATATCTTTAGCTCTACACAAGCTGCTAAACCTGTTCCAAAGGCTGCTTTAGTTGCTGGTCTTCCAGCAACACCTCCATAACGTCTTCCAGGGTGTTCCAATCTTTGTATCTTAACTTCTCAGAAACCAGGCATGTAGGTTCAGCGTTCTAATTCCGGGTTGTAGAGGACGGCCTCCCTCTTGCAAGAATAGATCCAATCTCTGGGGAAGACGGAATGAAGGGCAGATGGATACGTCCAGAAGGTGAGGGTACCAAGTCCTACTGGCCCAATTCAGGGCAATCAGGGTCATGGATTTCCCAAACGTACTCAAGCTCCTTATGACTTGAATGATGATGGGGACTGCTGGGAATGCGTACAGGAGTGGAAATTCACAGTCAAATATGAACGCTCCTGGAGCAGAACAAGTCACACTTCCTGTTGATACTGGACAAGAACAGATCCACTTGAGGGGTCCCCGAAAGGGGAAAAGATATTTAAAAGGACTTCCCTGAGCCAACATCCACTCGTGGGAGATCGTGCTCTGCTTACTCAGAGTGTCCACCATCGTATTCTCTTTCTCGGCTAAGTGAACATCCAACAGAGGCATCCCATTTTGTAGAGCCCGAAACCAGAGCTGCATTGCCTCCTTGCACAGTGGTAGGGACCCTGCACCTCCTCTTTTGTTGAGGTTATACATGGCCACCATGTTTTCCGTCATTATGAGGACATTATTTCCCTGGAAGGAAGGCAAAAAGGCCATCAGGGCCAGTCTGATCGCCACCAGCTCAACCAGGTTTATGTGTAGTACTGATTCTGCAGGGGTTCAAAGCATGCTCATCTTCAAATTGCTCATGTGTGTTCTCCATCCCATGAGGGAAGCATCTATGACTACAGTTATCTCCGGCCAGGGTTGCCAAAAAAGGTTACCTGATTATATTCTCTTTGCAGGCCCACCAGAAGAGATCCTGTGCTACCTTGCTCAGGACCTGAAGAAGGTCCGTCATCCTGCTTGAAAACTGTGGCCATTGGGATCTGAGGGCCCACTGGAGGGACCTCATCCTCAGGCTGGCCTCCGGCACCACAAAAATGCAGGATGCCACGAGACCCAGCAACCTCAGAAAATGAAATACTGGTAGATATTGGGCCTTTTGAAACCTCATTGCCATCTGCGAGATATGTTAACTCGGGAGGCAAAGCCTTCCCAGAGGAAAGGTTGAGGACCGCCCCAATAAATGTAACCAGGCCCAGTTTGTGGAGGATGTGGAAGGTGCTGTTGAGCTGTTCCACAGCCTGTTCGGGAGAACAAGCTCTGATTAGCCAGTTGTCCAGGTAGGGAAAGATGTGAATCCCTCCCCTCCTTAGATTTGCTACCACCATCAACTTGGTAAAGGTCCTTGGCGCGGGGGTAAGCCCAAAAGGGAGTACTGTGAGAATTCTGAGGGCATTCTCCCATTTAAACCCCTTAGAAACTCGAAGGAGGGTCATGTCCTGTTATTTCTCCTGAGAGTTCACAAAATACTGAGAAGAGGAACATGCCTCCAAACATGCCTCCAAGAGCAATGAAGATTACCTCCCTTCACCATTCAAGCACTGACACGAAGAAGAGGCCTGAAGGTCAGGCATGTCCCATTAACTTACTTAATTGGGGTCAGGCAAGTCAAACCCTCTGATTACACCTGCAACCTATTAATCACACACAGGTGTATAAAAGCTGGGGCTGCAGGAGGAGAAGATAGTTTGGAGGAGTACGAGAGAGAGCAAGCTGCAAGGAGAACAGAATGACAAGAGATGCCCAGCACCAGCTGAGGATGGCGTGCCGAGACGCTGAGGGTTTGCAAGCTGAAGCCGCCAGCAGAAGCATGGTGAGGGAGCTGTGCCTCCAAGCAGCCAGAGGAGTCTGTGAAAGGGGGCCGGGAGGCGTGTCATCACCTTTTGCAGCAGTGTTCAGAAAATGCTTTCTCCCCTGGGCTAAGAAAGGAGCCTTGGAGTGTCAGGTGGCGAGACCCTGACCTCAGAAGAAGCAGACGATCGTTGGGGAAGTCAAGAAGTCAAGAAAACACAACCGGTTAGTAAAATGCACGCAGCAGCCTGGTATGTGTCCACCGTGAGTAAATACAAAGTAATTGAGCAAGCGCTTAAGGAAGAAATACACGTTTATTGGAACTCTTGAATATTGCATGCATGAAAACCCATCAGTAAAAGCTTCTGTGTAGAACTGTAAGCCTCATCAGAATATTTGAGCTGTGTGCGGAAACGAAGTCGGAGCAAAATTAGAAACCTGAAAAATCCCCTAGAAAAGACTTAACAGTGAAATCGAATAAACGAAACGGAACTGGTTGTTCCCTTAACCTGAATAAAACAACCTACCTTATCAATGTATTCAATACCGAATTAAAGGAAGAAAGTGAAAGTAATTCACTGCTATGATTCAAACAGAACATATGGCTCTTACCAAAAACGGCAATTGATGAAAAAAGTGAAAAGAACCTATTCTGAATATCAGATTGAATGTATATTGTAAAATCCCTTCTTACTGCACACTGTTTTGTCAGAACACTAGATAGGTGTGAATTAAGCACTATATCTATAGCAACATACTGAATTAAATGAAGGAAATCAATGTGATAAAAGTGTGAAGTTGCATTCTAAAACTGCTTACTACATGATATCCTGAGAGCTACTGCTTGCGCGACATGTAATGGGTAGACCTGTGGTCTAAAACTGCACCTAGACCGGAGAGCTTCTTGACATTAACAAGGACGTTTGCTGTGGTGACAACAGGAAACCAAATACCTTCAGACTTGGGGAAGGGATTCTAAGCTGTGCAAGACCAGGTGAAAGAGCAAAGCTGCAAGATACTTCTATTTGAATTTAACATTAAGCTTGGGGAAGGGAACTGTGAGGCAGGCATGGTATCAAGCAGTAGAAACAGACACAATGGATAGAACTTTTTAAATGAATTTAGTTGGTATGGTAGAATTCCTAATTTGCACTAACTCTATAATGGGAGTAATTTCGACCATCAAACAATAATAACACACGTCCAAGTCAGTCTGGTCAAAATAAAAAGGCCCATTATAAGAAAACCTAACCTTGACCTCCTTCACAAGATAACAAATGTATTAAGGAAATAGAAGAAAAATAGTGTGCACCAACTCCCTTCCCCAGGTTCAACCCCACGGGATCTAGAGAGTCTCTCAATAAACAAAGAATAGGTGGATGGTACAGTTCTATCAGCTATGCACACTTTGGCTTACTGGTACAGTTCAATCTTAAGTTCTTAACTCTTGGTAGTTCAATCACTTCCTTAGGCTTTCGCGCCTCACCATAAATACTTAGTTCATATGCTTTCAAATTCTCACCGTTCTGCACAGGCTTCCCTCTGCCGGGCTGAAGCTGGTCTTTTTGTGGGGTTTCCCTTCCCCCACGTTTTTATCAAACATATGTTTCACTGTCGAACACTTTCAAAACTGCAAGTAATTTACATAGACCTCTGCATGACCACTTCCACCTCTTTCCACATTCCTCCAATTCACAATCTGTTCATGTAGCACCAATGCCTCTTGGTACCTGTAGTTCTTATTCTCTTTCATAGGCTTCTTGGCCCTTTAAGTTCTTAATATTCAACTTTTGCCCTCCTGGGATATTCCACAATTTATATATTTCACTTTCCTCTTATTCAACTTTTTTCCTTTGATCTCTATTTTTAATGTCTTTCAACTAAAGTTCAAATCATTTCAGAGACTTTCAAATGTGCGACGTCCTTGCACATGACCACTCTGTTACTTTGTTTCCTTTTCCTTTAACAATTGTCCTCTTCATTCACGTTTTAACAGCACATGCGTTACCTTCAACTATCAAATGACAACCACTTTCTCTTAACATCAACCAGACTTTTGTTGCTCTTGTTAACTCACTGGTTGTGCTAAATGATTTGCTATCCTTTTTTTCCCCACACTTCAGGGCCGCTACCACCGCCTCCTCTGCTCCTCCCCAACTCTGCCGTTCACCTAGGAGGGTCATGGGACGTTTCCTGGCATCTGGAAAGGTTCTTGCCTCTGCTCGCTCAGCTCTGCTTTTCGAACACTTGCGGCTTCCCGAAAGATTGAACATCTTGCCTGGCTTAGTCTCGATCCTCTAAATTGTTGATCAGCCTGTTGGCCTTCCAACTGCCACAGCCTGGTTTGTATCAGCTTCCGAAGAGTTGTTCCTTCATGTACCCAGCCCCGCTCAAAGTGTGCTTGTGCGAGCCACCTTCGATTTTCACCACGAGTCTTAACAAGTGGCAGGGGCACATTATTAGAGCTACGTGCATGACTCTACCTGGCCTCATTACAGGGACAAGGCAAATGCAAGTCAGAGGAGGTAATCCTTCTGACCTCATTCCTCATCTTCCTTGGTGCAGTACCTTTTTTGCAAAACAAAGTGGAGAGGAATGATGGGGGAGTTGTGGTTTCCCATAAAGTAAACAGGGATAGGGGTTAGATGGGCAGTGCGAAAAGGGGGATACCATGTCTCGTCACTGGGTGCTTCTCCCCCACTCTCCGAGGATCCCCTACCCAGGTGATCCTCCCTCGCTTGACCACCCACCAAGGTCGGGATCAAAGAGCGATGGCCTTTCCCTGGCCACCCGATTAAAGGATCCCCGGGCACTAGGTTGTGAAACACACTCTGGTTTTTCACAAGACCCTAAGCCTTGGCATTTCAAAACTGTGTTTTCCTGGAGTTGTACTCAAGATACTTCATTTATAGAGTGACATTGAACTTGGGGAAGGGAACCCTAAGTTTTGGTGCCTTGTTACTATATTGCACTGGAACTGTATTTAACTTGGGGAAGGGCAATGGAACAGTATTTCTTTTGATGCTTGATGAACGACAACTTGAACTTTGTTATTAACTTATGAACACTTGCGAAAGGAGGCTGAAGAAATAAGCTTGAGCTAGAAGCGGCTCAGACCTTTATGTTGCAACCACTATTTAGGTTATGGTTGATATCCCTACACGTTGTTTATATTAGTTGTGAGGGCAAGTATAGTATTTTGACACAGAGAGATTTTTAAGTCGAACATACTGACACAGACTTTTCCTTAGTTTCTCTAGGTAGGATAATCCCTCCATAGTACATGGCAAGTTAGGCCTTAATCCATCCTGATCTTTTCTTTAATAAAATATTGTTCAACTTTGAAACTGTTGTCTGCGTCTCCTTCCATGATGCCAACCTCACATTACTCAAAATTGATAGTGAGAACTGACAATGGCAAACCTTAGGTACTTTCTATGTCTGGGACATATAGGCACATGAAAGTAAGCATCCTGAAGATCAAGTGACACCATCCAGTCCTGGAGCTGAAGGGCCTGGAGGATCTGTGAAAGAGTGACTATCTTGAATTTGTCTTTCCTGAGAAACTTGTTCAAGCATCTCAGGACCAGGATAGATTTCAGTCCTCTGTGCTTTTTGGGGACCAAGAAGTAGAGGGTGTACGAACCCTGGTTCAGTTCCGCTATCTGTGCCTTTTCCTACAGCACCTTTCTCCAACAGGGAAATAATCTCCTATAAGAGGAACAGATCTGGATCCTGAAGAGAGTGATCCTTCGGGGGACCTCTTTGGGAGGCAGAACCCTTGGGCAACTATTTGTAATGCTCCATGCAGCTGAAGAAATGGTGTGCCATTCTTGCAGATACTGGATCAATCTGCTTCCCACTGGGGTCTTGTGAGCAAAGTGCTCAGAGAGATTTGTGGGTTGTGGCTTTGGCCGAGGGCAAGGAGTGGGTTGCTGCCTAGGCAGACTTTCCTCCACAACTTCTTGGGCTGAATGCACATCTTCTTTGCCCATGTCTTTGTACAGACTGACCTCTTCTTTGATTAAAGGAAGAGGACCGCACTCTCCAGTTCTGTGAAGGCGGACGTTGAGGTTGGCCGATAGCTGCGCTTAAAAACTTTGCTGCAGCCCTGGAAGCCTGCAGTTTTTCCAGGTTAACGTCAGCCTTGGGGCCAAACAAATTGGACCCAATTATGGGCATATCAGGAATCTTTACTGGACATCAGAGGCAAGACCAGATTTGTGTAGTCATGCAAAGCGCCTGATAGCACTAGATCCCATGCATCTGCCTACACAGTCAGATACATCTAATCCAGATTGTAGTGATTGGCATGAAGTCTCCTTCCCATCATTAATAAGAGTGTTAAATCCCTCTCTCATATCCCCTTCTGCAATACTGCCAGCTGCTTCTGCCATCACATTCCACAATGTGTAGCTGTACTTGGCTAACACACGACACGTAGATAGCCTTTAATCCCATATTTCCTGCAGAAAAAACCCTTTTTGCAAGAGCGTCATAACGCTTATTGTCATTATTATTATTATCTAGACTGATGGTAGGAAAAGATGCAGCTTTGGATGTGGAAGTAGCATCCTGTACCACTAAGCTTTCTGGTGTAGGGTGCGTAGATAAAAAACAAAACAATCAGCATCCAATGAAGGTTTGTATTTTTTTAACCAACTCCTTATCTACTGCAGGTGCAGGAGTGGTATATTTCTTTCTCCAGAGTTAAATGAGTGGATCTGTAGTGTGGTATGAAAAGGACAGCAAAGGCTCCGTGAGAGGGCTCTTATCAAGGATGTCCGTAAGGTCACCTTGGGTAATGTCCTTTGCAGGACAAACCCATCCCAAATACTCAATGACCCTGTTCGTTAGTGTTCTATATGCTGAATTTGGTGGGAATGTACATCAGGGTTATCAAACTCGCCTTCGAGGGAAGTATCGAGTCCACTGGTGTCTTTTAGGAGACTAGGTCTTCCATCTGTGATTCCTCCAAAATTCATTTTTTGAGGAAATTCAGAGGCCCAAAACAATCATACCAAAGGGAACTATGCCTTTCTCTTCTTCAACCTCTTCAAAAAAGAATTCAAAGACCTCAGTCATTCGACTGTAGTTTGCATCTCGACATCGACTCTGAGGTAGAGGTCCACGTCGGAGCTCCCTTCAACTTTGTCGATTCCTGCAAAAAGAATGTTAATGCAGCCTTTCGCGTAGATGCTGACCCGGCGGTCGACTGTGTCAATGCCAACTGGTTAGACATCTCTGCGGTCTTCCAACTCAGGCTTTTAGATGCGTGGGCCAAAGCCTTAACTGTTTCCCTGCCAGTCTTAGGGGACGCAGTGAGATCTACAGGCCTTCTTTGGCTCTTTCAAAGGGTCATGAGGACCCGCTTTCGAGAATATCGCCAACATTTTTATTCTGAAATTCTCCCATTCAGCCGTTGAGGCAGTCTTTTTGGGGAAGTGTACCGGACGACTGTTGTGCGATGATTCAGATGAGGAATATTGACGTGTCCATTTTTACTCTTCTTCTATGACGTGAATCACTCCTGGGTGTAGATCTTTTGGATTGTTTCATTATTTTCTTGAGCCTTTCAGGAGATTTGTCTCTGCCTGCCTTCCTTCAGAGGATTTTCTTTTTGCAAGATTTTTTCATCGACTGACCTACGACAAGCTTCGATCTTCATCAAGGCCTTACTAGTTATCGACTGGCAGGAGACACACTTGTGGGCTTCGCATAGGCACGCAGAGACAAATTCTGTGCCGATCAGTGATTGACATCTTCGAATCACAGTCAGCACATCACTTGAAGCCTATTTTCAGCATAGACATTGTGAGAGTCACCAAAAATCAAAAAGTAGGACGCACGTAAAAAAATCTTTTTTGATTGAGATGAGCCGAACCGTTTCGAGAGCGTGCTGTGCATGCTGTATCATAATCAAATGCCTTTATTTGACTTTTTGTCATTGTGGCACAAATACAAATATGTCGATAAAACAGACATAAAATGTAATAGCATAAAATCCATACATCAATGACTCATAACCACAAAAAGCAACAACCATAAAATTCATCCCATAAAATACATCACATTATTATATGATACAAATTCATGAAATCCAAATCACAACATCATATAGACAGTTGTCAGTTGGCATGCATTTTTTAAAACTACGAAAATCCAATAAAAATTCAAATGCATAGAACAAAGTAAGATGTGAATGTGTATCTTATTTTGCAAGAAAGGGCTCCTGTTTAGAGCAAATACGAACACTTGGAAAAATCAGACTCTATAGGTAAACTCTTTGTATTTTTGTATTTTTGTATTTGTATTTTATTAATTTTATTTTATTTGAGTTTTATATAGCAAAACACGATGTCAAATTTAACAAGACTGAAGTAGAAAAGTTCTCAAGGAGTCATGAAATGCAGAATAAACAGAGATAGAAGAACGAAGGGAAAGAGGAAGAGCATTCCTGTGCAATGGAGCCAGTAGGAAAAATGCGACTGAACACAGGGAGGACGAGGGACAAGCAAGGACAGCAAGAAGAAATTGGGAACAAGAACTAAGCGAGTGCGAAGGGGTCTAGAATGACAATAGCTAAGAAAGGTCATCAAGAACCAGACAATAAAGAGATTTAAAGACAAGATACAAGAAATAAAATTTGATACCAGACTGGAATTAAAGCTATCCGAGAGACAAAAGAGAAGAAGAAACAGAATCACAGGGTCTAGAAGACAGAGTAGCTGAATAGAAGCGTTTAAGACAGATTTAAGAGGTGCAAGAAGAGTAAGGGGAGACCTAAAAGTGCTGAGAAGCAGTAGAAACTATGAGAAAAAAAATCACCAGGAAATCAGGAGTTTGGTTTCTTCAAAAGTCAAGATTGAGCGAGCCTTCCAGATGTTGTATAGGTGAAAACGGCAAGCTATGAAGATAGAGAAGAACAAGTTACTTCTTACCTGGTAACGTTCTTTCGATGGGATGTTCCTCCGACGTATTCCTTATCTATGATATTTGTATCTCCAGCTTGCTGGCCTTGGAAAATGTTTTCCCCAGTAGAGGGCGCTGTGCGTCGACGTCCGTCAAGTAGGTGTTCCTCGACAGCCACCGTATCGACGCCGACGTCATCATGCCTATAAATGGCCACGCGCAGCGTCCGTTGCTCAGTTCCGTTTTGTAGAGTAAGGTAGTTAATGCATGAATAGTTACTACCCTTGAATGAGCGTAAACTGCAACCACAAGGGAAATGTTACTGCGGGGATGGATGGGAGGGGCGATAAGGAATACGTCGGAGGAACATCCCATCGAAAGAACGTTACCAGGTAAGAAGTAACTTGTTCTTCGAAGGGATTGTGTCCTCCGACGTATTCCTCATCTATGATAGACTCCCATAGCAGTGGTATGTGATTGGAGGCGGGAGTAAGAGATGCCATATTACTCTTTAAGAATGAACAGAGTGTAACATAGCTTTGCCAAATCTAGTCTCTTAACTAGAGGAGGAATCCAGGCTATGAAATTTGGTAAAGGTATGTGCGGACGACCATGTGGCAGCCGCACATATGTCTCTAATTGGTACCCCTCTTTGAAGAGCTGAGGAGGCTGCGATACCCCTGGTCGAATGAGCCCTTAGATTTTGAGGGGGATCTTTCCATGCCAGTTTGTAGCATTCCAGAATGGCTAAAATAATCCATCTGGAGATGGTTTGTTTGGTTATTGGTAATCCCAACTTATGTCCTGCGTAACCTACAAAGAGTTGGTCTGCTTGTCTAATTTTAGCAAGTCTACTGATATAAAAACTCAAGGCTCGCTTAGGGTCCAGCCTGTATAGTCTCTCTTCCTCTTTCCCTGGATGGGGAGGAGGATAGAATGAAGGTAAAGTAATCTTCTGAGTAATGTGAAATTCAGAAACTACCTTTGGGAGGAAGTTCGGCTTCACCTGTAGAACGACTTTGTCCTTGTGAAAAATTGTATGAGGAGGTTTACAAGATAGGGCTTGTATCTCGCTAACCCTTCTAGCAGATGTTAATGCTACTAATAAAACAGTTTTGAGGGTGAGAAACTTCAATGAACAAGAGTGGAGTGGTTCAAAAGGAGCACCCATAAGGAAGTTTAAAACTAGATTTAAGTCCCATAAGGGAACTTGGAATGGTGGTCTTGAAGGGTAAACTTTAGTTAGACCTTTCAGGTATTGTATTACCAATGGAATTTTGAAATACGATGGCTCCTCTGCAGTGCGCTTAAAGATTGATAGCGCTGCAAGATAGCCCTTAATAGTGCCAACTTGACGGCCTGAATTTGCCAAATAAAGTAAGAAGGATAACACCGCAGGTGTACCACATGAAAAGGGTTCGATATTCTTTTCTCTGCACCAGCTGCAAAATTTATTCCAACGGAAGCGGTATAGAGTCTTAGTTGCTGGCCTTCTGGCTGAAAGCAACACCTCCATGACGTCATCTGGAAGGTCCCAATCCTTGTACCTCAACCTTTCAGGTACCATGCGTGAAGGTTGAGGGTCTTGATGGCTGGATGGAGAACCTGACCTCCCTTCTGCGAGAGAAGATCCTCTCTGTACGGTAGACGAATTGGAGGATGGATGGACATGTCCAGAAGGTCCGGGTACCACGTTCTCCTGGCCCAATCCGGGGCAATTAGGATCATGGTCTTCCGAAACCTTCTCAACCTCCTGATCATTTGAGGAATGACAGGGACCGGAGGAAACGCGTACAGAAGTGGGAACTCCCAGTCCACTACGAACGCGTCTTCTAGAGCTCCTCTCGGGGGAAATTCCCTTGAGCAAAATCTGTCGCACTTCCTGCTGATACTGGTGGCGAACAGATCCACTTGAGGGGTTCCCCAAAGGGCGAAGATCTCTTGAAGGACTTCCTGAGCTATCTCCCACGCGTGGGAGACTGTGTTCTGCCTGCTCAGAGCGTCCGCTGTCAAGTTCTTCTCTCCGGCTAGGTGAATTGCCGATAGAGAGATTCCTTCCTGAATTGCCCAAAACCAGAGCTGCATCGCCTCTCTGCACAGTGGCAGTGACCCTACGCCTCCTCTTTTGTTTAGGTAGTGCATGGCCACTGTATTGTCCGTCATTATCAGGACGTTTCTCCCCCGTACAGACGGCAGAAAGGCCTCCAGTGCCAGTCTGATGGCTCTCAGCTCCAACAGGTTGATGTGTAGTCTGGACTCCGATGGAGACCAACGACTGCTGATGGTCAAGTCGTTGGCATGGGCTCCCCACCCCGTGAGTGAGGCGTCTGTGACTACTGTTATCTCTGGACATGGTTGCCAAAACAGTTCTCCTTTCAAGATGTTCTCTGGAGAGGCCCACCATTGAAGGTCGTGGGCTACCTTGTCCGGAATCCGGAGGAGATCTGTCATCCTCCCTGAGAATTGTGACCACTGAGTCCTCAGTGCCCACTGAAGGGATCTCATTCTCAGGCGAGCCTCTGGCACAAGGGATATGCAGGATGCCATGAGGCCTAGCAACCTCAAAAAGTCGAAGGCTGGGAGATGTTGGGCATTTTGAAACTTGGTGACCATCTGTAGAATATCTTGAGCCCTCACCTCTGGTGGTGAGGCTTTTCCCAGGGAAGTGTCCAGGACCGCTCCAATGAACTGGAGTCTCTGTGATGATATCATCTGTGACTTCTTTAAATTGAGGGAGAAGCCCAGCTTGTGAAGGAAGTGGCAGACATAATCTAGTTGGATCCGAGCTTGTTCCGAAGGAACTGCTCTGATCAACCAATCGTCCAGGTAGGGGTAGACGTGAATCCCTTCACTCCTTAGACTTGCAGCAACAACCAACATTAGCTTGGTGAAGACCCTCGGGGCAGAGGTCAGCCCAAATGGCAGAACTCGAAATTGATAATGAGAGTTGCCAATTGCGAACCTCAGGTACTTCCTGTGCTTGGGATGGATTGGCACATGGAAATAAGCATCCTGAAGGTCCAGAGATACCAACCAGTCATGAAGCTGGAAGGCCTGAAGGATTTGAGAGAGTTACCATCTTGAACTTGTCCTTCATGAGGAACTTGTTCAATTCTCGTAAATCCAGGATGGGTCTCAGTCCTCCGTCTTTCTTTGGTATGAGAAAGTAGGGGGGAGTACCAGCCCTTGTTCCTGTCCGCTACAGGTACCGGTTCTATGGCACCTTTCTCTAGCAGGTCTATAATTTCCTGCAAGAGGAGCGGATCCAGCACTTTCAGAGAGCTGTTCCCCGGTGGATGGCTCTGAGGGATGCGTAGAAAAGGCAGGCAGTAACCTTGGGCAACTCTCTCCAATGCCCAAGCATCTGTCGTAATAGCCTGCCATTCCGTCAGATGGTGAGTTAACCTGCCCCCTACAGATGTCTTGTGATGGGAGACCTCAGAGTGGTTTGGGAGCGGCTGATGCAGTTGCCGAAGGTAAAGCGGCTCCTGCTCCTGCTGATGCGGCTTTCTTTCCTTTACCCCGTCCACCACGGGTAAATTTTCCTTGACCTCTTTGAGCCGGCCGTCCTCTGCCTCTTCCATATGAGAAATAATAGCGAAAGGACCTTCCTCTCCAAGAGGATCCTGAGGGACGAAAATTTGTTTGGCGGATTGCAGCTCCTAGAGACTTGGCTGCTGCTTTAGATGTTTGCAGTTTTTCCAAACTGTCATCCGCCTTTTTAGCAAACAGGGAAGAGCCATCAAAGGGCATATTTAAAAGTCTGGCCTGTATGTCAGAAGCAAAGCCGGACTTTCTCAACCACGCATGCCTGCGGATTGTGGTACTTGCCGCCATGGCCCTGCTGATACTGTCAGCAGAATCAATGCCAGTTTGAAGGGACTCGCACATTGCATCTTTACCATCTCTGATGATATTTAAAAATGCGTCCCTTTCTGCTCCTTCCTGGAGGCAGTCAGCCGCTGATGAAGCACACTCCCAAAGAGTGTGGCTGAACCTAGCGAGCGTACAAGTCGCATTAATAGATTTTAAAGCCATGCTACAGGCCGAGAAGACTTTCTTAGCCATGGCATCATATTTTTTATCATCCATATCCTGGTGAGCAGTGGGGTATGCAGATGTACTGCCTGATGAAGATGAAGTTGCAGCCTGGACCACCAGACTCTCTGGAGTAGGGTGCTTAGATAGGTATTCAGGGTCAGCAGCAGATACCCTATATTTCGCTGACAACTTCTTGTTAACCGCAGGGACAACTTCAGGACTTTCCCAGTTAGTTAAAATCTTTCTTTGTAAAGCAGAATGAAAGGGAACCACAGGATATCTGTGAGGTCATCCTGTTCAAAAACAGGTGAAGGCGCAGACCAACCCATGACTCTACCGCGGAAACTTTCGAGGAAGTTAAAACTGACTTACCTCTCTCGAGCTTCCCCTTACGCTCCTTCAAGGCTTTCGCCGTCATGGATAGGCATTCCTCACACTCTGAACACTGGTGTTCGATTCCCAGACACCACAAACAGATCCTGTGAGGATCCGTCAAGGACATTTTCTTCCCACAGTCTCGTCATTTTTTGAAACCGGACGAGGAGTTGTCGGGTCGGAGGAGGAAGCCATCGAGTACGAGTCGGTTTTCTCGAGGAAATATGAATATATTTCGACTGACGAACTGAGCAACGGTATTCCGAGGCACACGAAGCGCAGAAAAACGGAACTGAGCAACGGACGCTGCGCGTGGCCTTTTATAGGCATGATGACGTCGGCGTCGATACGGTGGTTGTCGAGGAACACCTACTCGATGGACGTCGACGCACAGCGCCCTCTACTGGGGAAACATTTTCCGAGGCCAGCAAGCTGGAGATACAAATATCATAGATAAGGAATACGTCGGAGGACACAATCCCTTCGAAATGTGGCATTTAAACGAGAGATCAGAATCAAAGTATAGTCCAAGATTATGAGCAGTGGAGGAAAATGATAGCTGATAAGGAAGAAATGAGATAAAGGCGGCTGGGAGAGGAGGGAAGAAAAGTACTTCAGTTTTAGTAGTGTGAAGGACCAGAAAGTGAGCCGACATCCACCACTGAATAGCCAAGGGACACGTAGAATATCATAAGAAAAAGATGAAGACAGAAACAACTGGGCATCATCAGCATAGAAGTGATGGCAAAAACCCAGGGAAGAAATAATGCCAGCTAAAGGAGAGGTGTAAAGAGAAAATAGAAAAGGACAGAGAACAGAACCTTGAGGAACACCATAGGTTAGTGGAAGCATGGGAGAGGAAGAGCCTGCCCAGGAGACTGAGAAAGTTCTTTGAGAGAGATAGGACCTGAACCAGGAGACAACTGAGCCAGAGAAACCAAGGGAAGATAAAGAAGCTAGTACAAGAGAATGAACAACAGTATCAAAAGCAGCAGAAAGATCAAGCAGAGTGAGAAAGGAGGAATGTTTTGAATACTGAGCAAATAGAAAAGAATCAAGAACAGAGAGAAGGGCCGTCTCAGTAGAATGAAAAGGGCGGAATCCAGATTGAACAGCGGGAAAAATAGTATTATCAGAAACAAAAGTAGAAACTGGAGAGTAAACAATACACACAAGTAGTTTAGAAAGATAGGGTAGTAAAGAAATAGGGCGGAAATTAGAGGCTAGTGACGGATTAGCAGAAGGTTTCTTTACAATAGGAATAACAGAACCATGTTTGAACAGAGAGTGAAAAGTAGAAGTAGAAAGACAAATATTGAAGAAAGAAGTAAGATAAGAAACAAGAGAAGGATAGATTTTAGGGATAAGTGTCGATGGTATAGGATTGGTAGGGGAAGCAGTAGGATGCGCCCAAGCCAACAAGCGAGAAGTCACTTAATTAGTAATAGCAGTGAAAGAGGAAATCATTCCTGCCGGAAACACAGGTGGAAAAGCTAAAAGAATGAGAGGTAGAAGATTTGATAGCAGATCGAAGCGAGGCCACCGTAGAAGAGAAAAATAAGGATAAATCAAAAGCCAATAGTGTAGAGTTAATAGAGTGATCAGGTGAGGGAGGTTATAAAAGAAGATAAAAAGTTTGAAAAAGAAGTCTGGGATGGTAAGATTGTGCGTGTAAAATATCAAAAAAAGTAGAAACTTTTAGTTAGAAGAAGTCAATCATCATAGAGAACATGATAAGAAGAATAGGAACTGTAGTTACCCTCAGTCTTGGATTTCAGCCAGCGCCGTTCAAGGCATGGCACAGAGATGAAAAGAAAGCCATGGCTGAGGAGGTTTGCAGGAAGTCTGAAAAAGTGAGGCAGTATAAAGAATGTCAAGTGAAGAAGAAAGCAAAGAAGAAAGGAGAGCTGTAGGTAGCTTCATCAGCCGGCAGTGCAGGGAAGGAAGAATAAGAGGGAAGATTAGAAATACAAGAAGAGATAAAGTGAGGGGTATTAAAATTACGCAAGACACGCCATAAAAAGGATGGAGAAGTAAAAGAAGGAGGAACAATAGCTGGGGACGCTTGCAGAATTGAAACAGAAAGATGAAAGTGATCAGAGAGAGAGATCGAGAGTAACGTCACGGAAGAGGTAGGGAGAGGTGACGTAAAGATAAGATCAAGACAGGAGCCAGAAATGTGTGAATGGGAAGGATGGACGGGGGAAAGACAATAGGAGTCAAGAACTGCAAGAAAAGCATGAGTAAAAGAAAGATGGAGATTAAAGTCTCCCAAAAGTATAATTGGAATAGCAGAGGGAAACATGGAGGAGAGGAAAGCATCAATATCTTCGCAGAATGAATCAACTGAGCCCGGATGGTGATAGATAAGAAGAAACAATATTAGGAATGGCTTCAGGAAAACAGTGTATGAAAATATGAAGGAAGAGAATGAGGGAATGACCCTTGCACTGTGAAGCAAAGCATGATAAAAATACTTAGCAGCAAGATTCACGGTATTGAAATCTGTTTGTTTGATAAATAACATTGCCTGATTAATGCAATGAATATTTTCTGCATTAATTAGTGGCTTCAGGTGTTCGATTCTTAAAGCCTTATAGCCACTACAGGTTAGCATAAAATGGGCCAATGTTTCGGCACCAGGACCGCATAAAGGACATTTATTTGCACCCATCCCGCCCCTAACGACTTGTGAAGTCAGCATCATCCGCATGGGAGTCAAGGGCGCGGGAGGTTTGTCGAAGGAAGCTGCCTGTTTTACCAGCTATAGTCACCATAACCTGGCCAGCTCCCTGCCTCTACAAAACCCATCAGGCAACCCGCGGGGGAGTCAAGGGGGTGGGAGTTTGGCTGCCTGCAGGGTGTTCTGCTGTCCCGTGTGAACAGCAAGGGTGAGAGACCTGCAGCTCCGCCTGGATTATCTTGCAGCTGCAGCAGTTGCGAGCAGTTTCTCCAACAGCGACAGTGACCGTGAGTACTGGGAGCACCTGGTTACACATGTAAGAAAAGCAATGGGAAACTTTCTTATCTGACTTATACTTATTCCCATCTCAGCCCAGGGAGGCTGCTCGACCGTATGCTGGATTTGAAGGGTTTGTTTCCTTTTACCTGCTAAGAGTGAAACTCTTGTTCCCACTCTTAGGCATTTTTGCTATGTGTGTTCTAGGCTATTTTTGTGTTTTATGCCTATGGGATCTTTCTCAACCCCATAGGAACCATCTTTATTCACATGTGTTACACAGCACCGTCAGTGCAGTGACACAGGGGTGTCGTAGCGACCCCCAAACATAGGCTCCATACCCTGGGACTGACTACTGTCTCCCAGGGCATGTAAAGTCCCCATTGACTTTACTAGTCAAATCCTATGAACTAAACCAGTACAACCCATCTTACTATGGAGGTAGTGGAAGGGGTTCATAGTTTTTCCCCTATGTTCATTTTCGAGAGGGTACCGTACAGTACAAAAGTTTCTGGCTGGTGGCAGTGGTTACTACCATAAATATTTCACGGCGAATATTTCACTATGGGATTTTCCCATTGTTCGAGGCTACCACTTTTTCTGACAGCCTCTAACATACTGCCGGTGTATTTTAATATTAACTTTACTCCGGTAGGTTTTTATTGCCAGAACTTTAATATAACTTCTTTCTCGTGTCTTCCTCTAAACTCCTAAACCAGATCCGGGATCCTTTGTTCGTCCTTTTGGCAGGCTTCTGCCGAGAAGCCCTCCTTTCGGTGACACTGAGTCTGGGGTGGGTCCATTGTGTGGGCGGGAAGTAGGACCCCTGGACAGGGTTGCCTCAGCAACCCATTTCGCACTCTATCCTGATAGGCTGGAGGGTCTCCCGCCAACATGACCACTCCACTGTGTGAGTGACAGCTAGGCTGTATGAATGGGGATCGTTTTGCATAAAAGCAAGGTCCTGAGGACTGGAAGAGCAAGATGTTGCCACTGGAACTAGAAGCCGAAGAGGAGAGAAGCCAAAGACATCTGCAACGAATGAACCACCGGTGAAGCCCTGCTGCAGCGTCTCACGCGACGAGAGAAGATCTTCACCTGCAAGAGCCTTCTTCCCTTGAGCTGGTGGGGCCAACCAGTGTGCCAATCGCCTTCCCGGGCCTGCCTTGGTCGAATCTCCTGTACTCTGTACTCGGAAGCCGGATAGCCAGGCACCAGTCCACCCGGACCGCGATTTAAAGGAGCATACCTTTTATTCGTCGGGCAGCACCGCGGCTGGTTTCATCCCTGGGTAGTGCAGTAACTCAAACCTTCCTCCATGACGAGAGCCTCTCTTCCTCTGCTGGATCACCCGAACTGCAGGAACTACCAGGAACAACCGCCACTGCAGGAGCCACTTCTTCATTTTAAGATACATTGTTCCGCCAGGCCGCCCTTTCTTCGCGGTAGCACTAAAGGTGTTTTAAATCCTTTACCTACCTGTTGGGTTGGCCGCCCCTCTCTCTTAACATTGTCCTAGCCCCTTGCCCTGTACCAACTGACTTTGGCACAGGCCTACTCTGGTCACATTTGTTAGATCTGCCTTCTTTAGATTGATTCTCAGCTAGAACTGTGTGGTGCACCTCTTTTAACTACCCTTTCCTTCCCATTTTTAACCCTTGTGAAATGCCATTTTGCTCAGTTTTCATTTAGGTATTGCCTATACTGATGCACTGCCTTGCTTAAACTGGTCCACAAACTTATGGGAAGTATTGCTAGGGTGTGTAAGAACCTATTTCTATATAACTTGTGCTTTCCCTCCCTTGTGAGGAATTGTTAGATGTGTGTAGTTGACTGTGCCGTTTTGCTCAGTTCTCACTCTGTTAGGGAGAATTCTCTTATAAGGCTAATTTCCCAAACCTAGTGAGTGCACCAGAAGCTTTGCTGGATTTTTTGGGGTTTGTTTTTTTCTCCTGCTAAGAGTGAGACTCTTTTTCCCACTCTTAGGCATGATTTGAGGTATGCCTTTGACTCTGTGTGCTTATGGGCTATGTTTTTTTTTTACTCCATAGGGTATCATCTGTTTTTGTGTAGGTGTTACACAGCACCCTCAGTGCAGTAACACAGGGGTGTCATAGTGACCCCCAAACATAGACTCCATACCCTGCGACTGACTACTGTCTCCCAGGGCATGTAAAGTCACCATTAACTTTACTAGTCCAAAATTGTGAACAGAACCAGTTCCAAACCATCATATTGTGGAAGTACTGGAAGGGGTTAATTCGATTGCCCCTGGGTCTGTTTCCAAGGGGGCACTGTCCAGTCCCCCCCTTGTCGGGTTTCTGGCTGGTGGCAGTGGTTACCACGCAAAATATTCCACCGGAATATTTCCTATGGGATTTTCCCATTGATTTTAAAACACACCACTTTTTGGTGCAATGTTAAAGATACCGCCGGTTTATTTATTTAATATTAAATCCCCGGTTGGGTCTTTTTGCCAGAACTCTTTTCTAAAATAGCGTTTGTGTCCGTCTCTGTAACTCCAACCAAGATCGGGCCCTTTGTTCCACTTTATGGCGGGCTTCTCCACAGAAGCCCTCCAACTGGTGTTACTCTGTCTGGGCTCCACATGATGTGTGGGTGGGGGAATGGGCACCCTGGACTGCGTTGCCTTAGCAACTCAAGTCACACTCTGTTCTGATTGGCCCAGTGGTGAGCCGCCCAGCTCACCACTTAGCATGTAGAGTGACAGCTAGGCTGTTGATTGGGGGTTTTTCTGCAGAAAAGCAGGGCTTTTGGGACTGGAACTTCAGAAGTCGCCACAGGACCTAAGAAATCAGAAGAGGGGAGAAGCTGAGCCATCTGCAACGACGACACCACCGGTGCAGCCCTAATGCAACGACCTCACCACTTTCCCAACGACAAGAGAAGATCTTCTGCTGTAAGGGTCTTCTTCCTCTGAGCTGGTGGGATCAACTAGTTCGCCATTTTCGCCTTCCAGGACGTCTCTTGGTCGAATCGCCTGTGCCAAGCACCGCGGCGGCCGGATAGCCAAGCTTCACCACTGTGACCGCGAATACCAGGAACGCACCTTTTAACCGACTAACTCTGCGGCTGGTTTCTTCCCTGGGCAGTGCAACGACTCCAAGTTTCCTCCTCGACGAGATCCTCTCTTCCCCTGGTCGAAACCACGAACTGCACCCGCTGCCAGGAACAACTGCCACCACCGGAGCTTGCTCAACTTTAAAGGTACTGTGTTCCACCTGGCCTCCCTTTCTACGGTTTGCTAAAGGTGATCCTTAAATCCTTTACTTTCCAACTGGGTTGGCCCCAGACCTTCTAACTTTACCTTCAGAATCAACCCAACCTCTTTTGAACATTTTTACAAAGACTTGAATGCCTTTCTCAACTGTGTGATCTTGGGCACATTTCACCCTGCTCCATTTAAAGTGGGCCTGGCCTATGAACTCTGGCTCTACAGCAGACTCTGCCTTCTTTAACTTGTTTTGGTCTTTTAAAAGCGTTGGGAACTGTTTTATTTTCATGACCTGCCTTTTTCTCTCCCTTTTACTTATTTATTGGAGTGCCATCTAAGTTACACGCTCACCTCTGTTTTGACAAAAAGTGGTGTTTTGACTTAGACTTGTCTAATAATTCTTAAGGGAGGTGTGTATACTTTTCTGACTGTGTTTGAACTTGCTTTGATTTATAGTGCTAGTGTATTTCCTAAAGTGTATTTTAAATAATTATATACTTTTGATACCAAGCTCTGGTCAGTGTTTGCTTGCTCTACTGTGTTTTTAGCCCTATTGTGTATCCTCTATATACTGCCCTACTCTTCTTGAGAGAAGTCTGACTGCTCAGCCACAGCTACCAGGTAAATCTGGGTGGTGCAGACTGCTACCAATTGGCTTTACTGCTTACTCCTGTAGTCTTAATCTTCTTGCAGTGGTCCCCAAGGGAACTGCACAGGATTCTGCCTAACACACACTGGTTCACTTGGTCTACAATTTAACTTGGGAGTGTGTATATTTTTCCTTTGACTTAATTTAACTTGCTTGATGACTGTGATACATGTGTTTTATCTAGAGATGTGTAAAATAAATATATAAGTACTTTTTACTACAAAGCATTGGTCAGTGTTTCCTTGTGCCATAGTACTGGATCCAACTAAATCTTTGTGGTACAGACTGATACCAAAGAGGATTTATTGCTCTCACCTGTAGTCCATATCTTGTGTAGTGCTCCCTAAGGGAACTGCACAGGATTCTGACTAACTCTCTGGCAGCCTCTCAAGCTAGTCGGGCGTACCCAGACCCCCCTGCCCTTGCCCCTTTTATACACAAACAATATCTCGGCACAGCGTACGGATGTAAGCTATAAGCTACAAGATATAAACTTAACATTGTTGACTGTGGAAGAGAGGAAGAACTGATAACTATCTAGACTCCCTGGCATCAATTAACTTCAACTAGCCTCCTGATCATCAGTGACTGGCAGTGACTCTCCTCTGTCCATCTCAGTGGAAGGAATGCCACCCTGTACCCGCTTTGACCCGCAAATTCACAAAGATACAAGCATATAGTTGGGGGGCCATGACGAAAAGGAAATCAGCATCCTCTGTCTTCCAAGAGGACGGGCAGAAGAAAATATCCAAAATGTTTGGGCCAATAAAGGATGTAAACATACTGATAACGGAATTAAGGACCTAATCGAGCACATAGGTTGTCTTGACTCTAATGGGGGGAGAAAAACGAGTAGGCAGGGGGCAGAAATTGAGGAAAAATAACACTATTAAATGTGCCTCCCACTGTATTAGAGACGGGGAGGGAAAGGAAATAAGTGAGTGTCCTGCAACAGGGAAAGTAGGAATGAACGGCCAGGATAAAGCGTTGAATGAAAATAAATTCAAGAGGACGTGCAGGAAGTCTTGGGCTAAGATCTTTAAAAGCAAAAGAAGACCCACTTAAATTATATGAAGTAGAGAAAAGGGACAGCCAAGAAGGGGGAAGGAGCTTTATCCTCCCGACCAATATATCAGGGTGCACAGGTGTCGTTGAGGGAGACGCACCGAGCGACATTATTGTGGCCGATGCTCACCAAAATGGACATGGCTCAACTATAGATACTGCTGCTTATAACATGACTGATTTGACAGCGAGTGGGGGTAAAGTTTCTAGTCACCCAGTCGGGAAGATTAGCGCTACAGGGCCAGAGGTCGAGGTGATACAGGACACTAACCTCTTTATCTTTGACCCCAGTGTCCTGCTGCACAATACATTTGCTGCCCTCTGCCAGCAAGATCAGAGGCCTGCAGTAAAGAGGCAGGTGCAGATCAAAAGTAGGACAAGTAGGCAGCCCTCCATCCCCACATCCCCTAAGAAGCATAGGAGCAATTATATCGAGATCTTAAAATGCTCAAACGAAAAATCAGGAAATACCAAGGAGAGTGGGGACAAGGGCAAGGGAAAGGTGAAGCAAACATCTGGTTTACCAAGTATCACTGTGGACGATGTAGAGCTGGGGCAGATCTGGGGCATATCCTGCCCATCCGGCATGAACTAACAAGTGAAATCAGATCTCTATCTGGTCGCATTGATAACCTGGGCATGAAGATCGAATGCAGGAGGCCCACATTGCCCAAAGAATTATCTGTCGAAGATAAAGTACCTCGCCCCGAAGCACAACGGCCGACACGTGTGTCATTGCCTTGTAGCCCCAATGTTACCAGGACGCCCCCATCCAGCTAATGCAGGCTCGAGGAGGGCAAGCCCGCCATCAGGGGGTATAAGACCAGCGGACCATTCAAGGCCAGTTATCGAGGTCATTGATTCTTATGCCCAGAGTGGTCATTATCGGGATGGAAGCCAAAATAATACTGGCACAATGATCGGACTAGCACGGGGAGGGACGGAACCATCCAGCTGGGAGAATCAGAGAGGGGGCGGGCCATTTGTGGTTATGCACAACGTTCCGTGGCTCCCACAAGATACCTATGAAAACCAAGACTCCCTGATAAAACAAATGTTTTCATTGGATAAGGGCAGTAAAGGGGTGCACCTCAATTATTCGCAAGGATATTGTGAAGTGCATTAGAAGAAGGGACGTCAATGGGCCGGCCGACAGTATTCAAGTCTTTCTAAATAGCCCCCAATTGAGGGACAGTCGTGGCAATCGATCATAGAACGTACCCGCCACGGGGGTCGAATATTAGCCTGAGGACCCACCGGTCAGCTTGTGAAATGAATGGAAATGTTGGGAGAGTTATAGGAATTAATAAAGTTACTCACTGTAGTGACTACCTTACTCCTAATCCATAGTCCCCTTTCCTCCATACTTGTGGGACATTCCGTCCTTCGGGACGGGACCGGAGCACTTTTGTAAAAAGCATCAGAACATTTTTGTACTTTTATATTTATGCGGGGTACCACACGTGGCCGTAACCCCGACCTCCTGAGCTCTGCCCCGCGCATCGCCCTTCAGTCCTTTTCTATCGCCAGGTCTGAGACCCTTTAAGCAATAATAGAGGATACTTTTAGAGGGGATGCCGGGCGGGCGTATGGCGGAAAGGGGACTATGGACTAAGAGTAAGGTAGTCACTACAGTGAGTAACTTTATTATACTCCTACATCCCGTCCCCTTTCCTCCATACTTGTGGCAGATTGCCCAAGCACGCACCACAGCTAGTTCGGGTGGATGGAAAAACCCCCTTACTGAAATAAATTCTTAAGGACAGCCTGGCCAAACTGGGCATCAGCCCTGGAGCTCTATTCCAAGCAGTAATGTTTACAAAAAGCTGATGGGGAAGCCCACGTAGCAGGTTTGGCAATGGTTTCCCAAGGAACATACTTTTGGAAGGCAACAGCAGCTGCTTTGCCACGTACAAGATGTGCATGGATGCCTTTGGGTGGCTGAAGGCCCTGGATGGTATAGGCTTCTGCTAGATTCAATGTAAGGGCACCTGGCAAAACCCTGAAAAACCCATTGGGCGTACTTAAGTAAACAAAAACCGAACCAAATGTTCATGAAACCATGTTTATGTTCATTCTGTAACTGCACAACTGAAACATTTGACTAAGTTTTGGCAGTTTTTCTGTTTATGTTGGTGACATTCAAATCCAGCTCTTGCTTACTGGGTTATACGTACCTGTATTGGTCTTTTTGGGTCCTTTATCCCCATCACTTTTTGTTAAATGTTATTAAATACATTCAGTACAGAAATATATTACTTGTGACTGTGATATGTGTTAATATGTAGGATTGGTGTGACCTCTCACCCTGAAATTTCGTTTTTGTTTACTTTGGTACAGGCTTCGGAAATGCAAGAGGCAATCCATCAGGAGAGTGGCCTTGGAAGCCGGTTTCCCTTTCAGGTCCCCGAATGTGGCAAAGAGTTGTGAGGAGGCCCTGAGTCCACTTGTTCTGTCGAGATAAAACTTTAAGGCTCGCCCGACGTCCAGGTGGTGTAAGACTCTCTCGGTATCCGATGCCGGGTTAGGAAAAAAGACAGGTAAGGAGATTGATTGGTTCAAATTAAAATCGGTAACCACCTTAGGCACGAAAGAAGGATGAGTGTGGAGCACAACCTTATCCTTATGGAAGGTGAGGAACGGGCGTTCCACTGAAAGAGCCTGGAGCTCGCTTACTAGCCTTGCCGATGTCACTGAGATCAGAAAGGCAACTTTCCATAAAAGGTATTTGAAGTAGGTAGTGGCAATAGGTTCAAATGGTTTATGGCATAACGCAGTCAGTACCACATTCAAATCCCACTTGGGGTGAGGTGTACGTACCAGCGGGAAAAGATGCAAAAGACCCGCAAAATGCCTTTTAATGAAAGGATTAAACAAAGAAAAAGGAACAGCTGTCAGTGGACAGGTAGGCCGCACTGGCAGATAAGTAGGTTCTGCAAGACAAAACATGAATGCCCGAAGCTGAGAGGTGAGACATGAATGAAAGAAGTGTCCATCGTAGCATGCCTGGGGTCAAACTGTTTAGATAAGCACCAGTGGCAAAAACGGAGCCACTTGCTCCTTTATTGATCCCTCGTAGAAGGTTTTCTGGCCACTTGGATAATGCGCATATTGTCCTCGGACAGATTGAACTGTGCTAAAGATCTGAATTCAGGCACCAGGCCGCCAAGCTGAACGATTGTGGGTAGGGGTGCCACATCTGGTGATCGCACTGGTGAAGCAGGTTGGGAATCAACGGCAATCTGATTGGAGGAAGAATCAACAGATGCTGAAGTTACGAAAACCAGAATCTGGCTGCCCACCAAGGAGCTATGAGGAGGAGAGTGCAATTCGATGCATTCGTGAGCTTGCAGAGTGACCGATGAATCAGAGGCAGTGGAGGAAAGGCATAAACCTTCATGTTGTGCCATGGAATCCTGAGAGCGTCTCCCAGGCAGGACACCCCGAGACCATCTCTGGATGTATTCAGGGGATGTTTATTGTTTGTGGAAGTCACAAAGAGGTCCACTTCTGGAGTGCCCCACTGGCGTAAAATGGTGGAGTGAACATCTGTGTTCAATTCCCACTCGTAACTGGCTGCCGACTGATGGCTGAATGAGTCTGCAGTTACATTGATGTGACCCGGAATGTGTACAGCCAGGAGCCAAATGTTGTGCTGGATGGCCCATTCCCAAATCTGTATGACTAAGTCCACAAGGAGGGGTGACTTGGTGCCACCCTGCTTATTGATGTAAAACATTGCTACAGAGGTGTCCGTGCAAATACGAACTACACTGCTCGCGATGGACGGTTGAAAAGCCTTGAGCACCAGAAAAACAGCCAAGAGTTCCAGATAGTTGATATGAAACTGCCTGTCTTGGAAGTGTCCACAGGTCAAAAACTTCGAGGTGACACAGTGTCGCACCCCACCTCAGAAGGGAGGAGTCTGTGGTAATCGTCACTTGTGGGCAGAGCCCCCACAAAAAGGTTGTCGGTCGAAGACCACCATTGTAGATCCGCCGTCATGGAGGACGGAACTGGGATTATCTTGGAATCCCGATCTGAAGCTTGAGACCAAGAGCTCCGAAGAGCCATCTGGGTACACCTCATCTTCAGACGTGCAAGAGGAAGGGCTAGCACGTAAGAAACCATCAGGCCCGGAGGTCTCTGGAACCACCAAGCCGTCATGTGCGAAGACTGGAGGAAGAGCGGACACGTGGCTGGTAGATCCGCAATCCTGTTCGCCGTTAGGAACACCTTGGTAATGAGCGTATTCCAACAGAAACCCAGGAAAATCAGGTCTTGAGAGACCGTCATGGAAGATTTTCGCTAGTTCACCGACAGCCCAAGGCGGAACAGGAGCTGGAGGAGGGACTGGAGATTGTTCAATGCAGTCTGTGGGCAAGGACTGCTCAGTAGCCAATCGTCCAAATATGGATATACATGAACGCCCTGCAGTCTGAGGAAAGCTGCGATGATCGACATCTTCGTAAAGACACGCAGCGCCGAGCTGAGACCAAAAGGGAGCACACAGAATTTTAAGTGTTCCCCTCCTAGGGACAACCGCAGGTATTTCCAAAGCGGCCTCCATATAAGGATGTGCATGCACGCGTCCTGAAGGTCCACAACACTGAGCCAGTCACCCTTCCGAAGAGAGGACTTTATTTGGCAAGGCGTGATCAACTTGAATTTCCCTTGAGGAAGAGAAAGATTGAACTGGGAAAGATCGAGGATAGTGCGCAGGCCAGCCTGGTTGGGTCTGGGCATTGAGAACAGATGTGAGTAGAAGCCCTCCCCTTGCTCCACGAGGGGAACAGGCTCCACTGCTCGGAGGTCGAGAAGTTTCTGTACCTCGGCTCTGAGGGAGGGTGACCCGATCTGTTGGAAGGGAGGGTTGAAGGGTAGGGCAGGGGGGAGGGGCAAGCTAAAGCCCACCCGAGCAATGGACAAAATCCACTGTTCTTCGGTGATCGTCTGCCACGCCTCCAGATGAGATGATATTCGCCCTCCCACCGGAGTATCTTGCGACCGACAGTATAATTTGGATGATTTGTCGGCACGGAGACTACCTGGAGAAGAGGCTGACGGCAGAGAGAAAAACCAACCACCTTGCATCTGTTGCTTTCGATGGGTCCCGCCAACCGGATTTTCAGTTCGGCGTGCACAGCGATCCTGAAACCCGCTGAACCCAGAGAAGGACCGAGTCTGGTACCATGACCTCCGAGTATAAGGGGCCTTAGCTGGAGCTTTCACTAGGACTGAAAAAGATCTGGTCGTTTGGGGTATTTGCTTTCGTCTTCGTAAGTTTGTCTGTAGAAGAGTGAAACAATTCCTTGCTATCAAAAGGAAGGTCCAGTACTTTGTCTTGCACTTCCTTTGAGAACTTCATCGCGTGCAGATACACCTGGTGGGAGGGGTTAACCCCGACCATAATGCCTCAAGCCGAGGTATCTACATGGTCTGCCGCAGCTTCCAGTAGATTCTGTCCAAACACTCTGGCGTCCGCCAAATCGGCTTTAAAGTCATCTAGCCTATCCGCAGGAATACACTCCTGGAAGTCGTCTCTTTCCACAGCCTTAGATTGGCTGCTGCTGCCAGGATGAGCTCAGTTTTCGCTTGACGAAGTTGGAGCGCCGAATTAGCAAAGACTTTCTTGCCTATGGGGTCCAGAAGTTTATCCTCTTAGAATAGGATTTGGGCTGCTGCCGTTGAAGATGCAGAGGCCGACTTGGACTGGATGGTGGCTGCTGCCACCACCTTAGAGGAAGGCAGCGGACAAGCCGATAAGGCTATCTCCTCAGAGGTGTGATGCTTGTAGAGGAGTAGAAGGGGGATGCAGACAGATGTCATCTGGGTCGGCGGTATGTGTCGGTGTAAGCCACAGACCCAAGTCCTATGCCTGGTCCCAGTCTGGGTTCCTGATCAGCTGGGTCTCGATCAAAGGGGTTAAGCTCTTCATAAAAAACCTCCTGGGTTGGGTCATCTGGGACCTGCAAGATGTCTTCTTGGTGTCCCTGTGCAGAGGTGGGGAATTTCTGCAATTTGGAGGAGATGGGGCAGGAGTCCACTTCCCTAGGCCTCTTGGGTATAATATATTGGTCTAAAAAGTCAATGAACTGGGACAGATTGTCCAAGTATTGCTCAAACCTTTCCCTAGTCCATAGAGAGGAAGCTGAATGGTCAGGGGAAGGAAGGGATGTTCCTAATAAGGCCTTAGAGAGAGGCTGGGGGGGGGGGGCTTCAGAATAGTCTTCTCGACTAGAGGAGGTGCTCTTGTACTCCTTGGCCACCAAAATGATTTTCGAAAGGCTTTTGCGAAACTTTGGCGGCAGTATAGAGGGTCTTGACACGCCTGAAGGCACAGTCATGGTCCGTGACTCCCCCGGGTCCTTTGCCGTTTGTGCGCCCCTAGATTGCGGGTCGACAACAGAGGATGTTTAAGGGGGAATGCTCGTCCAGAAGGATGCCCAGCCACATGCCGCGAATGTGGTTGCGTGGAGGGTGTCGAACCGCGAGGCTCGGCAGGTGCTGTCCACATTTTCAGCGGTCTTGTGGGCGTTGAGCGCTTCTTCAACGATTCTGTCGAAGAGGCCTTAGGGGTTGTGTGCTTGTGTAGACATGGTGCGTGGGTGCCCTTGTCACCGGGGTGTGATCTCCACATAACAGGGCCGGTGGCCTGTCGGTGTCGGGGACTGGCATCTGGGAGCCCCGCTGAGATGTTGATGGCTTCCAATCCGGAGCCATGGGCTACCCACAGATTCCTCGTCGTCCGAAGCGACAGCGCTGACGGGGGAAAGGCTTTCAGCCTGCATAGCGTAGGCCGCCCAGCGTTTAGTCTGCCTGTCTTTCAACGTCTTCGGTCGAAAGAGCTTACAGGCCTTTCATAAGTGCTCGTCGTGGTCACGAGGAAGAACCTGATTGCATCGGCGATGGGTGTCTTTCAAGGGAAATGTGCAGTTACACAACGGGCAGAATTTAAAAGGAGTCCTCTCCATAGCAGAGGTTAGCAGCAGCCAGACTAAGAAGTGAAAGAGAGGGGTGAAGGAAATACATCCTCAGAGAGAGGACTAAAACCGAGGGCCACACTCTCCCTAATGTAAGGGCCTGGCCATAGGGCCGAGGCAACGTGGTCGACAGTCGTCGAGCAGCTGAACAGTCACTGGGCAGTTGTAAATGTCGGCGGTGGCATGAATCCCACAAAGCAGTCATCGAATTGACTAGACAACGGTAGGTCATGGAAATTAACTTAGCAGAGCTCCGCATAAGCAACCAACTAGATTGGTGGAATAAAACGCTAGGGATTTTGGGTACACTGCACGTCACGTTAGGGATAGTGTTACAGTCACGCCCATGTCGACGTCCCTTTTGATCTTCTGAGTGTCCACTGAATTGTAGGTGTCAGGGAGCCTAGAGTTAAAGCAATAAAGGTGTTCCATTAGCTATAATATCTAAAAAATTGAGGCTTTTGCAGTGGAGTCTATTTGTATTTCTATTTATTAAAGTTTATATAGAGCTTTACGCCAAAGCGCTTTACTTTATAACAAGAATACAATGGAACATAATAAACTAGAAGCATAATTGCAAAAAACGTGAGGCAGACTATCAAAAACAGTATGTAGAACAATTTACTGAGTCAATAAATGAGCAGAAGAGCTGGGGAAGAGTGGGAGGGAAGTAGGGAGGAAGTAAGAACGGGGGATGAAGAAGAGGGGATTACAAGGAGGAACAGACGGTGGAGAGGGAGGTGAGAGAGGGAAGTAGAGAGGAATATCAGAGGGAAGTAAAGGGGAAGAAAAGAGGGTAGTCAGGACGGGGAAAGAAGATGAGATTTCAAGGAGGAGCGGAAAGAGGAGTAAGAGGAAATGGAACGGATAGGGAGAGGTAGTGAGTTCCAGTGTTCGGCGGCAAGGAGCGGAAATGAGAAGGGGCACAGGGAGGCAGAGAAAGAGTGAGTAAGAAGGGATTGGCTGATCGGAGGGAAAGAGAGGGAGCGTAGAGCGAAAGGAGAGAGGAAAGGTAGGGGGGTGCGAGATCATGGAGAGATTTGAAAACAAGGCAGAGGAAGTTAAATTTGAGTTGAGCCTGGAAGGGGAGCCAGCCAAGATGAGAAAGAGAAGAGGAAAGGGAGTCGTAAGGAGGGAGAAGACAAAGGGTATGGATGGCAAAGTGGTAGATGGATTTGAGGGGAGCAAGATGAGAGGCCACAAGGCCAAAGAGGAGTGAAGAGCATCAATCAAAGCATTCCTGAAGACAAATGGGTTTGGCTATCCACAAGTGAGATACATGACAGTATCTAGGTTGGAGGTATTCCAATCTGGAGTAGTTTCTGCTTTGAAGACGTGGCATCCCTTGGCTAAACCAGAGGTATTTGGGTCCCTCATGGAATTCTAGGCCTCTTTGGTCTGATTCCAGAAGTGTTAGAACATCTACCCATGGCCTTAGAATGGTGTCTTGTACCAGTCAGGGTAATGTGATGAATCCGATGAAGTCATCACTGTTTTCCTGGACGTTACCTCCTCCCATGTGGCTAGAGGATGGCAGACGCTATCCGATCCTGAACCTGGGGTGGCTGTATGAGGGAGGATCACATGGGGGAGGAGGGTGGCTGTAGACAACCTCTGGGGAGATATTGTGACTTCATTGGGTGAGGCGCGGTATCTCCCTTTCCTTTTTCAGGATGAATCCCCCATTTGCAATAATCTAATGGCCCATTTTGGCGTCTTCCCTCTTTCACCCATGAAGAGTAGTGGAAAGCTTTGGTCACATCCCAAAGGCAAACTCTCAACTAACCAGCCTTGTACAATTATGAAAGACGACTGTGAGAAACTCATGGTGACAACAAGTAAGACAGACAGAAGTGATCACAGTTCAAGGGTGTTTATTGAACAATAAAGTGGTATGCGGGTTAGAAAAACACCTAATCTAAACTTAAATCTAAGATGGGGACAGGTGCCCACCATCAAATAAAAATAAGGCAGTCCTAGTGGCGTAAAGTCAAATAAAAGGGCTTATAGTAAGAAAACCTATTGCCAATTCCTTACGATAAATAGGAAGGATGTTGGGTTTAGTTTCAAGAAAGAAAGAAGTGTCCTCAAATGATAAGTCAGGAGGCGGTAGCTTTGGTCTCCCTTCCCCACATTTTAGACATGGGGCAAGATGGGAGCTTGACGCACAGCACAGTCTCTTGCTTCTACAGCACAAGACCGAAGGTTCCAATGGCCGTTCTCAGGACCGTCAATGGCCAAGTCCTGTTTCCTCTCAAAGTCTCTTGCCTTCGGGGCCTGATGTATTCAACCAACAAAAAAAATGAAAGTTTGTTCCCAACATTCGCTGGGTGATGGGTTCACCCCTGGGTCCCCCTCTTCTGGGCTGACCCTTTTTCAATCGAATTTCTTTGCATCTCTTATTCTTTTCTCCTTACACTTTGGGTGATAGCTTCACGCCATGGATCAGGCTCGGACCTCTCTCAGCTGCCACACTTGGGTGACGACCTCACCCCGGGATCTCCCTAGTTCGGGCTCGGACACCTCTTGACTGCCAGTGTTGTGAGTATTAGCTTCACCCCGGATCTCCCTCGTCCGGGCTCGGACCCTTTTTAGTTTCTTAATATGTTTGTCTAACAGTTCAGTGGATCTCCCTTTTCTGGGTTCACTTTAACACTTTGTTTCTCGGGACCTTTAGACTTCGTACCTCTCCTCCGGCATCACTATTCCCTTTTCAAAACCTTTACTTCTCTTTTCTCATTTCGGGGTGACAGCTTTTCACCTTTGCACCCCCTTTTGCCAGGCTCTGCCCCCTCTCGATTCTTAGCCTCCCTTCTCCCGGTTTACTGTGGCTCTCGATCAGGATGAGTGGCTCACCCCTCTTTACTTTCAATGTTCACCTTCTTTTATCTTTTATACAGTTCAAAGATTTCAGAAGTCACTTCCCTTTCTTTCATAGTGCTTGTAGATCAAAGTCTTTCAATTGTACTGGGATTTTACTTGACCCTCTGGAAAACCACTTTGACCTATTTCGCTAGCCTTCCAACTGCCTTTTGGTACTTGTTTCTCTCATATGGGGCTCGACCAGAGTCTCTCGAATTAGCAACCACCTGGTGCCTCTTTCCCTCTGCAGCTGGTCTCCCCTACACACTTAACAGTTCATTCAAAGTTCAATAGCTTTGGTACGAAGCTTGCCACTCAACACAGCCCGGTTCTTATCGGTTCTGCCCTCAACTCACTGCTTGTGATGAACCGCTTGGCTTTTGGCTTCCCTGGTACCACGGGAGCGTGAGCTTCCCTCACTCCTGCTTATCGGCATAAGCTTGCCCTGTGTACCGTTGACATCTGCTGCAGGACAATTGTCCTATTGTTTGCGGTCTTAGGCTTTCCTCTACGAAGGTTCATTGGGCCTGGGACGTAAAGGGTAAGGTCACTTCTCTCCTCGCCACCCTCTTGATTCCTGCCGGTTTTCTCCTTCTTTTGAACTGGCGCCGGGTAGCCACCTCGATGTGCTGTCTGCTGTACTCGTCTTGCGTTCTTTTGCTCCACCTTTTATCCCTTAGGGGAAAGGAAAAGGTTGTTGGGTGTGTATGGTTGAAGTCAGTTGCCCGTCTTTGCCTGACCCTCGGGTTGGGAAAAGTCCGGTGAACAGGTTTACTACAAGTCTGTTTATTGTGTGAAAAATTATTTGTGTCAGAAAAAGGGGAGGTTGGAGTGTCAGAGTATTTTATGGTACAGAAAAGGGAAGGTTGGTGCACTGGACGAGAATGACCAGGATGTAGAACAGAACAGAGGGGATTGTGAGACCAGTAGTGTTCTGTCATATTAGATTGGTTGTTCGGAAGAGGACCATCAGAGGAATGGGATTGGTAACATTTGCAGGATAAGCGGAAATAGCTGGCATCGTGACATGAACAAATGGGATTGTGGGAATTATAGTCTTTTGTCTGATCAGTTGGTGAGTGCAGACAATCAGAGGGACAGGAAGAAGAAGGATGGGGAGTGTTGGAATGGAGACGGATGAAACAAGGATTCTGGTAATTATGCTTTTTGGGTGCAACCGGGTTTGGGACCTTCAAGAATTTGCTACGTACAGGGGGTTGTGGTATCTGGGCAAGAGATTTAATTAGAGAAGGGGAGGCAGATGTAATACAGCCTATCAAAGTTTCAGATATCTCACCCTCCTCTCCTTTTCTGGCACAATACTGCGTCCCATCTGGGGCATTTTCCCGAGCACAACACCGGGCTCCCCTACCCAGGTGATTTCCTTTCGCTCTTTGGCCCCCAGGGCTGGGATCGGAGCATGTCAAGCTTCCTTTGGTCACCCGAATACGGCCTCTTTGAGTTTCGCCTGGGAGAATACCCTCAGGTGTCTCACAGACCCCTTGTTTCCCAATACCGCAATGGCCTGTTGCCATGCTTCCATACCCACTTTTAGGAAGAATAGGGACATCTTTTCCCAAAGCACTTTTTAACCAAACTTACATCGATGGACAAAAGAGTAAAAGATCCAAGACTATCTTTTTTTACAGTTCTAATTATCATACATGTAGAACTGGCTCATCATGTGGAAAGATGAGAAGTAATTTTTTCAAGTAATTTACATCAGTCAACATCAATGGACTTCATCTCCCACAATTACCCAAGTACTCGGATGAGGAGGAAGAAGGGAGAAATACAGAGCAGAAAGAGCCTCAAGCTCAAGGAGCGTGCTAGTTTTTTCAACAATGCACCTGTGCGCAGGACCTTTAAATATCGGAAACCAATTGTAAGAGGCAGCTGCTGTATCAAAGCCGTACCTCTCTGCGAGGTGTGTGGTCCCTGGGAGCACAGACCGGTGTGGCAGAGCCAAGGGGCTCGCCAGCAAGAAGGCAGAGAGATGTTGCGTGAGCAGGGCGTTCCATATACACGCCAGGAACAGAGAGAAGATTCCTGGGTGTTCGCCAGCTGGAGAAGGCAACACTTTGCTTACCGGGACCTGAAGGAAAGCAGGCATGCTGACAGGAAGCCGCAAGAGGTACCGGAAAAATGTGGTAGCAGTCCAGAGTGCAAAGTAGGGGGCAAAGTTAGGCCGCATACGCACGAACAGGACTGAAGACGCCACACAGAGCTGATGAGTCGACCAAAGCAGAATGGGGACCCTGAGGGGTTTTGGCGACCGCGCCAAACAAGTATAAACCACAGACACATTAAAGAGAGTGTTTGCATATAAAGAAGGGATATTGCAAATACGAGCCCCAGCGATATATGACAGTATGGAATGCAGATTTGGGGGAACTAAGGGAATGTTGAAATAACCAGATGGCAGGGGAATATAACAGGTAGTTGCAAATCTACTGGAAATCCCAAGAAAGCACCGCGTTTGTAAAATCCAAGAAAGAACTTTTCAAAGAAATCCAAGAAATAACTTTTCAAAGAAGGACATTTTGAAAGAAGGAACTTCAAGGCGAAGGAGCTTTGCAACAAAAAGGATTGTTGAGCGCCAGGAAAGACACAAAGAACTGTTCTTCCAAGAATCATTGGCAGAGTGTTGAAGAATCCATTGGAACGGAATCACCCTCTAGAACCAAGGTACTGTTACCTCTGAGAACTTATATGTTGGCAGAGCTGTTCTATATTCATTTTATGATCACTTTTTGTAATCATCAGTTTAATGACATTTCCCTTTTCACCTTTTGTTTGATTTGTAGTGCGAGGGACAGGATAGAATGTTTGGGGACAAGGACAGTTTTGATTTTGACCCTGACACAGACAGATCCTTAGTTTCTGGTTATAAGTAGAGAAATGCCTCTTAGATCAGGGTCGGAAGGGCCTTTTCCCAGCCCATTTACGTAAATAAATGTCTTTAACCAAAAGCAGTATAATCAATAGGGCTCATGGATTTTATGGAGACCAAGAAAATCTTCCAGTACAAGATCATCACATGGGTCTTGAGAGATCACACAAATTGCCAGGGCGTGATATACATAATTGAGTGTCCCTGCGGTCTGCTCTATGAAGGCAAAAACAGCAGGGCCATAAACATGAGAATTTCAGAACACCGGTCCTGCATTAAAAACAAGGTACCTGAAAAACCACTGGTTGAGCATTACTACCGTAAACAGCACAGCAACGTGGACCTCAAGTAGTTCATACTTCAGAAATTGACACCAACGAGAAGAGGCAGAGATAACGACAAAGTATTAACCCAACTGGAGCAAAAGTGGGTGCATAAACTTAACACTGTCAAGGAGGGTTTGAATGTGTCAGTTGAATGGAAAACCTTTATGTGAGCGCCTCCATATTTTGCCAGAAGGAGGGCTCCTCCATGATCTCCCATTGGAGTTGTTTGTCTCCGCATTTTGCATTGTGTTCCCTCTGAGGCTTTTTGAATAATCATGTGTGTTTCCAGCAAGGACCCATGAACTGATCAATTGTCATGTATTGAAGTTGTGATGACCTCCGTAAGATTGCCAGAGGGAGGGATCACCCATGACCACGCTTTGGAGTTATTGTAAAAATCATGTATGTCTCCTGCAAGGACTCATGAACTGATTAATGTCATGTATTGAAGTTGTTACACATTCAAATTAACAAGGGGGGTCCTGGTAGGAGAATTTCTTAGCATTTCGGTGCTGGACTGCCCCTGGGCAGGACAAAGGCTGATATGTTAGGGGCATTTCTCCTCTGTGAAAAACAGTGAGCTAAAGACTCTGGGTGAGTCTCTCGTAACCGGGACTAATTTCCAGCAGAGGGACTCCCAGAACCTCCATTGTTTTTTGCTATTACACATTGACATGGACATCTATGTTCAACACGTTTTTGGTACTTTTATTGACCTGTAATGTCAACAATCTCTATGTATCAAATTAACATTTGGGAGATATTGTTCTTGGACTGTTTATTTGCACATTCAATACCAGTGCATACACAGCATGTTGGATTACAAACATTATGTCCGCATGGGTTTTTTCCATTATTCAGGTACCATGCAGTTGAACCCCTTTTGGTTCTCGTTAACTCTCCACGCTGGGTGTTTACTCTTTAACAGTATTTTTACAAATATTTTTTTCAAACACATTATGGGTACGTTGGACCGATTCCCAACACCATTGGGGGACAACACTTCCCTTTTTTTGGGCCACACAGCTCCGCGTGTACACTCACATGTGGTTGCCATGACAACCGATCATAACAGTATGATATATCTTTTTTTTCTTTTTTAATTTTATTGGTTTAAATTGAAACCTTTAAAATATTTTACATCACAAAATAAAAAATGACACATATGTCAAGGTCTAATTTATATACTTGTTGCCCTGAGACAAGTAAATTGATTGAATTGTTTCGGGCGACCTATTTATTCCGTAAATCACAATGATGTACATACTTGAGGTAACGATCGTGTCGCATCGAGATCCATTGTGGTACGATGACCATGCAGGACATTTATTAGATTCCTCACTTTCACTCGCACAATCAAGCGAGCATTATTTTTAATCGGCATACCATTTTTATTACCTGCGTCTTACAATATCAGCCAGACACATGCGCTGTACACCCTCAAACAGTTTTATTGCTGTGTAGATCCACTCCAATATGATCTGCCGTATGCATTATTGTAGATGTCCCTAGAAACAAACACATACGTATTTACACGCACAACCAGGCGATTAGTAGCTCAATAGGCACGTTTTGAACCGCACCCGCCTTTACACAAGCTGATGTAGGCGCGTGTTGTGCATTTGTATAATAGAATCATATATGCATCTCTACTCCATAGGTGTGATTTGTGAGCGAACAGGAGAGGCTACATGACGTTTTGGCATACTCCACATTCACTCCAGGTGTTTGGAGCATCGTAGCCAGGGTAAGATGGTGTTATTGACTATCGAGGATACATTAATTTACAACCATTTCAAGAGTCCCCTCCACCCATGTAAAACATTCGGTCCTTCTTTTAGATTGGACCTGACTGAAGAATTTATGTTGTTTTGAACCGCTGAGCAATACCATACAGTCCTGCAACTCCCATCCATGGTTCCATCCGGACACAGTAAGATTTGCCTTGGTTCTCCCGCGGGAGATACCCCCTATTTAATCACACAATAATTGTGACCCAATAGAAAGCCATTGTTATTCTGGAACCCCACACACGGTCCTGATTCGTGTTTCTGTGCCATTTGTTCGACAGAGCCCACAGTAAACTCCCATCATCCATTACGCCGTCCTGATGAAGGCCCGTTAAAGATTGCCTATCAATACAGCCGTTCATGGCCGAAACACAGTCGCGTTGACTTTTTATCCCAGTGTTTGAATCCACTTACTGTCTCATTGTCGTGCTTGGAAGCACTATCTATGGTTTCTTATATTACCCATGTGTTCCTTCTATGGTTTCAGGGTATGTACGTGTTGTCTAAATATTTAACCAAGGGATTGACCTTGGTTGAGTACTACTTGCACCATTTGAGGATCTATGTTTTTTGTAAATCGAGTTTCCCTGTCATTATTTCTTATCTGAAGATTTATATCATGCTGTGATGGTAATTAAAATTGTCCTTTTAGTAATGACCATTGCTGAAATATTGTGCATTCACTACAGGATTGTGTGTGTCTTTCGGTTCCTTGACCCTGTTCATTTGTTTGCTTGAATGTTCAACCAAAAGCAGGACAACTTTACTTCCGGCTGTCATTTTTGACTCCTCACAATAGCTACATGTTGGGATATCAGCAGGGGCTCTTCAGGTATTGTCCAGCTGCGCTGGATGTGCAGCGAATTTGTGGTGGGTGATACATGTCCCTTCTCAGAGGCCTCTCACCACCCTGGCATCTTTTTTGGCAACTGTGACATCAAGAAAGTGGTCTTGGAAATTAAGTAAATCGACACTGAGTGGTTCGACATGGAGCCCACCAGTGACCCATGTCTAGTAAGTGAACCTGCCATCAAAATAGACTTTTGACTGCTAGGAGCAGGACAGTAATGTAGCTCTCAGCGCTTAGATCCTCAAAATTACCTGGTAAGGATGATGGTGATGTCAAAGCTCCAATAAAGGACACCTCCAGTTGCTGTGTGTCCCAGGCCTGTCCCCCAAATATGCTTCCAAAAGCATCCTGGAGCAATCTAAGGTAGTTCCTAGGGTCACCCTCAGCCAGATTCCCTACCTATCCTTTAGCACTTTATAAGGCTTTTGCCAGCAAAATGGCTGCTCATCTACTGCATCAGAGTCTTTAAGGCAGACAAAGCAAACTGCAGGATAATCTTTTTTGGACTTCAGAAGGCACATCTGTCAAATAGAGTGTGTACTGGGATGAGGAAAATACAATAAGCCATGCATATGTATTAGTCTCATCAATTAAACCAATTATTTTCTTGTCAGCACTGTTCATCTGATTCGTTTTATTGCCTTGCTTATTGTAAAATTAGTAAAGTTTATCAAAAAAAGTTTAATTCAGTGTTCACAGATGTTTGCTATATAGACCAGAAATAAATAATGAACTTTCACTACAATGCATGATGGCATGCTGAAGTGACGTAAAGGCACATGATCCATTTTCTTTTCGTGGGTAACATGGCATGATTATAGGTTTGTTTTCTTTTTTTCTTTGTATATGTAGGTTGTGTTTATATGTAAAACATAAGTGTGCTACTATTCATTTGGTTTTCAACTGAAAAAGCCAAGTAAGGTGAGCATTTCTTTTCGATTTTTAAAAAAAACAAAACTTTTTTCTGTATTAAAAAAATGTTCAGAATGTTTCTTACCAGTAGTTACTTTGTTAAACGTTAGAGCCTCCGACACTCGCCCACCTAAGGCCATGCACATTCTCTCAAATAACTGCTCTTTGGTGAACAAGTGCTGATCTCTGGGGAGGATCTGAGCAAATCCAAGTGCAGCATTAGTCCTGGGTGCAATCGATACCTGTGTCAAAATCAGAATCAGAAAGTTACATTTTAAAATAACAGGTATATTGCTAGGAACCAGGGCAAAATATGCACTAAAGAAATAGACCATATAAATCAGAACTATATCTCATAATGTTGCAGGGTTTATAAAAACACTTCTTATAAAAAGGATTACTGCCTGTCCTGTATCAATGTCACTCTAGTATTGGAGTTAGCGTACAAAGACTATAGGGCAAACACAGACAGGAATGTATGTGTCAGGTACTAACAAACACAGAGGCTACAGTCTGCATTGTCTCCAAAATGTCCACAAACATTTTCCCAAAATAATGGACGTTCTCAAAATAAGCATGATTCCCAATTCCAATAGGAAACTATTCTTCTTCTAATGGATTCCTCCGTCCCAGGAATTCCTCATCTTAGATTGACTCTCACAGTAGTATAAATATCTGTAGGAGGGTGAAGAGCGAGAAACCACCACACCACCTATACCAGAATCCAGTCCGTAATGCTTGGTAAACTTATTCAGCGAAGCCAACGCAGTTGCTTGAAAGATGTCCTAAGTAGAGACCACCCCCTCTAGAGAGCAGTGGTGGCAGCCAGTGGAATGAGTCCTGACACAATTAAGTAAATCCTTCTAAGCCTGATCGCAAGATTCAGAGATGCAGATGATGATTCATATGGACAGGGTCAGTTCCGTAATAACCCTAGTAGCACGGGATCCAGCATAAACTACAAAAAGCGGGTCATCTTTCCTGATGCCCCTCAGCCAAGAGACACAGTAAATGAAGTCCTGCCAACGGTCCAGTCGATGGAATTTCACCTCCATCTTAGAAGGTTGAGGCAGAGGGAAAAACACAGGAAGCTTCATTTTCTGAGAGAGATGACATTCTGACAAATGTTTGCAGGAAGGATGGTCTTGCACTCAAAGTCACCTTCTCCTTGGAGAACCCCAAGTATAGAGGTTTAACAGATAAGAGCCTGGAACTCACTCCCCTGTCTCACTGATGGCCACTCAGAAAATCCCCTTAAGTGTGAACAGTGTTAAAGAACATGACGACAGGGGATCCCATAAGAAAAGCTAAACTGGTTACAATTTGTTTTTAAAAAAGCATAAACGTGGGCTACTGTAGAGCCTTGCTCAGGAGTCCTTTGGAAAGATGGAAATATTGTCCATGTACCCCTTCAGATTACCAATCTGCTTGCTAGGGCTAAAGAAAGCAGGAAATCCAGTACAGAGGAAGTTGGACAGATCAAAGGATCGAGACCTCTCTCCCAAAACCAAGCCGAAAGCGTAGACCACCTGCAGGCATGGATAGAATTGGAGGCAGGCCTCTAAGCGGTACAGAGAACATCCATGACGTTGTCTGACAAATATCACTCCTTGTACTGTAAGCTGTCAGCAGCCAAGCATGGAGGTTCAGGAGGACCCATCCTTTGTAATGCACAAAAAGGTCCACCCTCGTCGGGCATGGACAGCTTGGACATGCCCTGAAGCTCCAGGTACTACGTCCTCCCGGTCCAGTCCAGAATGATCAGAATGAATGTGGACTCAAACTTTGGGTCTTCTGAGAATAGCAGAATGACAATCAATGTATCCCCCAGAGTTCCCTTCAGAGAAAATTCCCTGGAACAGGACAAATCACACTTCCTGCTCACACAGGAAGCGAAGAGATCCGCTTGAGGATGCCCCGAGAAGGTAAAATCTCCTCCAGAACTTCCTGCTAATACTGACTAATGGGAGGCTGAGGTCTGTCTGCTCAGAGCATTCACGGTGAGGTCGTAGGTCCCAGCAAGATGCGTCACAATTAGAGATACATCGTTCTCAAGAACCCAGAAGCACAGTTGCATTGTTTCTCTGTACAGAGGCATCAACCCCACACCTCCCTTTTTGTTAAAGTAGTTCAAGGCCAGTGTGTTCATCAGGATGGAACAAGTTACTTACCTGTAACTGTTGTTCTCCAGCATGGGTCTGGCATGGATTCACATGCTCATGAATATTCCCCGTCGTCAGGCTGGGAATCCTTGGTAAAGAAAAAATCAGTTTCAGTTTGACTTCTGAACTGTCGTTCTCCTAACAACCAACCACTGGTCTCTGGGTCATACTGCCCCCAGCCAATGACTGCACTCTACCTAAGCCCCTCCTCTGGCTGCCATCTTCAGATTTGGTAGCACGTAAAGTGGCAGTAGGACCAAGAGAAGAGCCGCAGAGGGGTTGGCGGGAGGGTTCGCATTGGGAATCCATGCCAGAGCCATGCTGGAGAACAACAGTTACAGGTAACTTGTTCCTTCTCCAGCATGGGGTCTGGCATGGATTCACATGCTAATGAATAAAGAATACATAGCAGTATACACATGCACAACCATGGGAGGTGGCAAGGCTCAACATTAAGCATCTCAACATTAAGCATCTCTTAGCTCCTCACCAGGCTCACCTTTAAGTGAACAGGTTGCACAGCATTGCTTGGCCGACTCTGGACCCCTCCCTGAAATCCCTGTCGACACAGTAGAACTTTGTGAAGGTGTGCGTCGACCTCCATGTAGCAGCCCTGCAGATATCAAGCAGGGGCACACCAGATAGGAATGCTGTAGTTGCAGCGATCGCTTTGGTCGAATGGTCTCTCGGACAGCCAGGCAACGGTCAGTTTGCCAACCAGCGACAATGGGTGATGCAGCCGAGAGTCACCTAGAAAGGGAAGCCTTGGAGAGGGCCTTCCCATGGTTCACAGGGCCAAAGTTCACAAAATGTTGCAATGTCTTCCGAAAAATCTTTGTGCGGTACATATAGAACTTCAGCGCTCTATCCACATCCAGTGAGTGCAAAGTCCTCTCAGCCGGCGACAAAGGCGTCGAGAAGAATACAGGTAACACCAAGGGCTTGTTTAGAAGAAAGTCCGACGGCACCTTGGGCATGAAGGAGGGGTGCGTTCGCAGCACCACCCTCGTCTCGTGGAATGTCAAATAAGCTGGTTTACAAGAGAGGGCCTGGATCTCTCCCACTCATCTTGCGGAGGTGATGGCCAGAAGAAAAGTTGTTTTCGACGACAAAAACATCAATGGCGCCGAATGCATAGGCTCGAACGGGGGACCCATGAGCCTAGTAGGCACCACATTGAGCTCCCACGCCAGGGCTGGAGCCTTCACCGGCGGCAACAAGCAAAATAGTCCTTTGACGAACTTTCTGACCAAATGAGAAGACCATAAGGATGATCGTCCAGGAGATCTGGTGTAGCGCGAGATACCCGCCAGATGAACCTTGATGGAAGTATGGGCCAGGCCTGCCTTGGCCAACGACAACAAATACGGGAGGATCGATCTTCTGAGTACGGCACCAAACAGCAAACCTCTTCCACTTGTGCTTATAGCATTTGAGAGTATATGAAGCTCTGGCATTGGTGAGCACTTCCTTACAATCTGCTGCAAGATCGTAGCCCCCAAACTCTAGTGCTGCAGGAGCCAGGCCTTCAGGTTCAGCGATCTTGGGTTGTGGTGATGAATCGCGCCTCCTTCCCTGGCGAGAAGATCTGCATCCGCCGGAAGCTTGACTGGAGGGGACTCTGACATGTCCAGAAGGTCCGGGTACCATATCTGTCTCGGCCACGCCAGTGCGACAAGGATCATCCTGCACCAGGACCGTCTGAGTTGGTTTACTAGTCGAAGAAGCAACAGATCTATTTGCGGATTTCCCCATCTGCAGAGCTGGTGATCCACTTGGTCCTGCCATAGTTCCAACTCGTGGCAAGAGCGCAACTCCCTGCTGAGAGAGTCGGTAATGGTGTTCTTCACTCCTGCTAGATGAAACGGGATGACGAACATCCCCTGGGCTACGGCCCAGTGCCAAATGTCCTGCGCCTCTTTGGAGAGTGCCGGGGATCTGGTTCCCCCCCCTGCTTCCGGATGTAGAACATCGTGGTGGTGTTGTCCATGAAGACCTGTACCACTTTGCCCTTGAGGGATGGAAGGAAGGACTTGAGAGCCCAAAACACTGCCCGCAGCTCCAACACGTTGATGTGCAACAACTTCTCCTCCGGTAGCCACAGGCCTCTTGCATTAAGACTTCCGGAATGCGCTCCCCCTCCTTCCAGGGAGACGTCCGCCATGACCATCTCCTGATGAGGTGGGGTCTGGAAATCCGCGCCTGCGGATAGGTGTGCGTGCACTCCCTACCACCGTATCGCTCAATGGAAACTCTTGTGGAGTATGATCTTGTCCTCGAAGCTCCCTGTCATCTGTATCCAGCGGGCGTTGAGAAACTCCTGCAGCGGATGCATCCGTAGCTTGCACAGCCGAATGAGGTAAATGCATGACGACATCATGCCGAGTAGGGACTTGTCGGATCTTACCCTTGCGACCTTCAGGGCCAACATTCGTCGTACCTTGCCCAAGATGGCTGCAATCCTCTCCTCTGACGGAGATGCCAGGCACGACACTGTGTTGAGTCGGGATCCCAGAAACAGTGCGTCCTCCGATGGAGTGAAGCAGGACTTCACAAAGTTTATCGAGAACCCCAGTTCCGACAGGAGTTGGACGGTCTTCGTCGTGTGGTCAACAGCGATGTCCTTTCAGTTTGCCCGGATTAGCCAGTCGTCCAGGTATGGGTACATGTGGACGAAGCTGCGCCGCCACCGGGGCCAGGCACTTGGTGAACACTCGTGGCGCTGATTTCAACCCGAAGGGAAGAACCTTGAACTGGTAATGTCCTTGAACCACGAAGCGCAGGTACTTGCAGTGTCCCTTGTGTATGGGGATGTGAAAATAGGCATCCTCCAAGTCCAGTGACGATAGAAAATCCCCCTCTTCCAGCTGTCCTACCACGTGCTGAAGGGTCACCATCCGAAACCTTTGGGACTTGATGTACTTGTTCAGTCGGCAGAGGTCCAGAATGGGCCTCCAACCACCGGTCTTTTTTCTGGCGAGGAAGTAACGAGAGTACACTCCGGAGCCCTGGAGCCGCTTCGGGACGAGCTCGATCACCCCCTTTCTTAACATGGCCCGCACCTCCAGCAGCCGCTGTGGGACATGGTATTCCTGACAGGCCAAAGGTGGTATCCTTGGACACTTCCGTTGGAACTCTAGGGTGTGTCTGTGGGCAAGAGCGTCCAGCACCCAGCAGTCAGTGGGGATGGTCTTGCACACGCTGACGAAGTTCACCAGCCGGCCTCCCACCGGGGTGCATGGGTGGGGCCCGACTCCACAGCCAGTTCAATCTTGCTTCGATGTCGAAGCGCCGCCTTGGGGGCCTTGGCTACAACGACGTCCGCCTCCAGACTTGGCACGGTCCTGGGCCGATGAGCGGGGGGGGGCTGACGGTAGGACGAGACACCTCCTCCGAATCCTTTAGAGGAACTTTGGGATTTCCCTCCAGAAGTCCGAAAGGACGGCTGCCGCTGCTGAAGCGTGCCCAGGGCACGAGCCATCTCTGCGTCCGCTTTTATGGCCTGGAGAGACTCGTCCACAGTCTTTCCAAACAAATTGTCCCCATCAAAGGGCATGTCCAACACCTTCGACTGAACATTCTGGCGGAAATTTGTGACCCTCAGCCAGCCCTGCTGACAAAGGAAAGCGCTGTTGCCCATTTGGCAGAATCCTGTGTCAGCAATGTCCGTGGCCACTGTAATGGCTTGGTCCGAAGCCACCTCGCCTTCCTGTAGGATCTCCAGCACCTCAGCCCGCTTGTCGTCGGGCAGGAAGTCCAGGAGGGGGGCCACCTTGAACCACAGTTCCCTGTCGTAACACGTCACGATGGCGACGAACTTAACGGCCTTTACGGTCGTTGCTGCTGATGAGATCACTCTGTGCCCCATGGCATCCAACTTCTTCCCCTCACCGTCGGGGGGGCAGGAGAGGGGGACTGGGGGTGAGGATGCCGATGAGGATGAGCCCGAAGACTTCTTGGCCGCCGCCAAAACCACAGAGTCTGGAAAAGGCTGGGACCGTAAACACTCAGGCACTCTATACTTCTTCTCGTAGCAATCCCTCTTAGCCGGAGCCGGTGAAGGGTTCTTCATGAGGGACAACCCCTCGTCCCAAATGTCATCCAATAACGGAATCGAAAGAATGGTCTTCCTCTTCACCTCCCGGCGATGGTAAAGGAAACCCTCTTTCTTCTTCTCCTCCAGGACGAGCTGGAACAGCTCTGAGGCCCTGGAGATCATGGCGTGGAATGAGTCAATCTCGTCGGGCAGTGAAGATCTGGCTGGCGGAAACGGGAGATCCCCCAGGCCACCGTCGTCGTCTGTGCCAGTGCCCGTGTCATCCTTCGGTGGGGGAGAGGGAGGCGAGGGGTGAAAGGGCAGAGGGGGGTGAATTCGCCTCATGAGTGGTGGTTCCTCTGTTGGCCTCGGAGCCGCGGGCGGGGCCACCGGCGCAAGAGGCATCCTTGTTCTGAATTCCGAGCACATGGTATGCAGAGCCGTAAGAATGTCCACTGAGATATCCCCTGGTGGCTGCTGGGGTGGAGGGGACCGGGCGTTTGTGGCTTAGGCTGATCCGCTCAGTCGCCACCGCCCTATTGCTCCTCGTCGTTGCCGTCACCTTCGTTGTCGCCCTCGTCGGGATCCCCCCGCTTCAGGCCTGATCTCGACGCATCTCCCCTCCTGGAGGACCGGGAGGCTGGTGAGCTCTTCCTCTGAGGAAATGTCTGTGCCCTGGAGGACTACCGTGCCCACCCCTTCTCTGCGACCAGGGGAGACTGTTTGGGTAAATGATGGCCATCACTTTCTCCAGAGACTTCTCGATGGGCTGGAATGAGGACTCCCTCCTGGCAGGCAGGGATACCCTCACCTTAGGGACTGCGCCCTGCGAATCCACCCAGGCGGCCTTCGCGAGGGATGCCACTACTACGTCGATGGATGTGTGGGCCTTCGTCTGATGTACCTGGGCCTTCGTGGTCATGGCCGAGTCCGCGGCCTTCACCTTAGGGGCAGGGTTGGAGCCTTGCTCACCCTTGGCCTTCTCCGTCGGGCCTGGCTGGGTCTTCTCCACAAGCTTACCCGGGTGGTCCGACTTCCTCTTCTTTGAAGAACGTGAGCGCTGGCTCGTGGTCGAAGGTGCTGGGAACACTGAACACGCCCGGGCCGCCGAGGACTCTGTCGCAACGGTGTTCCCGGAGGCAGTGGACTTGCGGTGCTTGGCCTTATGTTGGGCCCCCGTGGGAGGATCGCCCTCAAAGGTCTTAGAAGACCGCTCAGTTTTCTTCTGTGCCGGGGAGGCATGCTGCCGGGACTCACCCAGAGCAGGGGCTTCATTGAGGTGCTTGCGTCGGTTGGCCCGCATGCACGGCACCATCTCCCGACAAGCCTCGCAGTCATCCTCCACATGCGTCTGGTCCGAATGAAGGCAGTAGAGGCACAGGGAATGTACATCGTTCGAAAAGACATTCCGTCGGTTGTAGCCGGGGCAAACCTTGAAGAGAGGCGCCGAGTACTTCTCCTCCGCCATGACACGCAGTGTAGGCCTCAAAGAAGCTTCTGGAATCTTCCAAGAAGAAAACTCGACAAAAATCCACCCTTGAGGGAGGCTGAAAAATCCGAAAACGGGTCCCCGTTAATCGTAAGGTTGATCGGTGGAGCTTGAGGCTCGACTGACCACAAAAATAGAGCAAAACTCTTAGAAAAATCGCAAAACACAGTAAAAGCTCAAGAGCTATAGTACGAGGACTCCCAACACTTGAACGTGTGGTAAAAATATGAAGATGGCTGCCAGAGGAGAGGCTTAGGTAGAGGGCAGTCATTGGCTGGGGGCAGTATGACCCAGAGACCAGTGATTGGTTGTTAGGAGAAAGACAGTTCAGAAGTGAAACTAAAACTGATTTTTTCTTTACAGAGGATTCCCAGCCGGACGACAGGGAATATTCATGAGCATGTGAATCCATGCCAGACCCCATGCTGGAGAACAGCGCATACCTGCCTCGCACTGACGAAAGAAAGGCAAATGGGGCCAGTCTGACCATCCGTAGCTCCAGCAAATTGATGTGCTCCTAAGCTTCTGTCAACAACCAGAGGCTGTTCACCTTCAGATCTATGGGGTAAGCACCCCAACCCTTCAAGGTGGTGTCTGTGACCATTATCAGTTAGGGTTGGGGTTTATTTATTTATATTTATATAGCGCGCAAGCAGCCCAGGGGCATTGAGGCGCTGTTACTTGCAAGAACTTAGTTACACAGGTACAGGCATGGTAGCGGTCGTTGACACATTATGAATACTACATAACATCATACTGTTGTTACAGATATTGCACATGGTCATTATATTACAATTTATGCAACGGGTCATATGATAAGTATTCATGCTGATGTGAAGGGCCTTATGTGAAGAGGATGGTTTTCAAAACTTTGCAGAAGGTGGTGAGGGAGGCCTCACCTCGGATAGTGGGAGGTAGGGCATTCCAGTGAGTGGGTGCGAGATAAGGGAAGCTGGATCTGCCCACTCTGGCTCTTTTTACTAGTGGCACAGAGAGCATGTTGGTATATGGTGATCTGATTGGCCTGGTAGTGGAGACGGGGTGGATCCTTTGTGAGAGGTAGGCAGGAGCAGTGAGGTAAATGCACTTGTGGGTCAGTGTCAGGCCTTTGAAGACAATCCTTTCCTTTATTGGGAGCCAGTGGGCTAATTTTCTGGCCTCAGAAATGTGTTCTCTTTTAGAAATGCCTTGGGCTGCCCGGAGAGCATTGTTCTGTATGACTTGTAGTCTCTCTAGGTTTTTATTGGAGGTTCTTAGAAAGAGTATATTGCAATAGTCTAGCGTAGAGCCAGTGATGGCTCTGGCTATGTTGGTGTAGGTCTCTTTGGAGAGAAAGGGTCTGACTGCGTTGATAAGTTTGGCATGATATGCAGCTGCGGAGACTATTGCGTTGACTTGTCTATCCATGGATAGGCTGGAATCCAGGTAGACTCCAAGAGTTCTGATAGAATCTGAGACAGGAATTATAATGGTTTCAATGGTGAAGTGACTGAATTGGGAATCTAGATTTTTTAGCGGGTCGGGGGAACCTACCAGGAGGAGTTCAGTCTTGTCGGAGTTGAGGTATAAAACAATTGTCTGCCATCCAGACTTGGATGGTGTTGTAGAGGTTGTTGAGGGTCAGGGAGTAAGTGTCATAGTTACCAGTGAGGGTGAAGAGGATCTGAGTGTCATCGGCGTAGTTGGTGTAGGAGATGCCCATAGCGTCGAGGATGAGGAAGAGGGGTTGTGTGAAGATGTTGTAGAGGGTGGGGGAGAGGCAGGAGCCTTGGGGCACACCACAGAGTATGATGGTTGGTGAGGCGGAGGCTAGGTCAGAGAATAATTGCATGGTTCTGTCTTGTAAGAAGGAAGTGATCCATGCTGTGGCCTCTGGGGAGAATTTGGCAGTAGAGGAAAGATGGTGGCATAGGACGCCATGATCTACGAGGTTGAAGGCCGCAGATAGGTCAAGGAGTAGGAGAAGTGCTGGTTTACCCATGTCTCTAGCATCGTCCATCTGGTTTTTCAAGTCAAGTAGGGCGGTTTCAGTCCCGTGTCTGGGACAGAAACCAGATTGGCGGAGTCCAAGGAGTTTGTTCTCTTCAATGAAGTGCTGAACCTGCAGGTAGGCTGCTTTGTCCAGTATTTTGAGGAGGAATGGGACAGTGGTGATAGGTCTGTAGTTGTTGGGGGAGGTGGGATTGAGAGTGGGTTTTTTTAAAAGAGGACGGACCGAAGCTTCCTTGAGGGAGGCGGGGACTTTGCCTGTGGCAAAGGAGGCATTAACAAAAGCTGTCAGGAAGGGAGCTAGCGCTTCAGTGCAGTCTTTGATAATGGAGGCTGGGCATGCATCACCTTTGCAGTTCGAGGGCATGATGTTCCTCATTATGTTGATGATGTCTTTTTCCTGAATGGGTTTGAAGGAGAAAGGTTGGGGGGGGGCAGGGATGTGCTTATTAGCTAGGGCTTGTTTAGTGGCTAGTATTTTGTTTTTGAGGAGGCTTAGTTTGGTTTGCATGGCCGTTTGTATTTCATCACATCAGTCTTTGGTGAAATTCTGGGGGGCGGGAGTGGGTGTCTCGAGCTCCCTAAAAATGGCGAAGATTTCTTTTGTGCTAGATTGGGCTTCCGAGATTTTGGATTGAAAAGATTTGGCCTTTGCTTGGGTGATTGCCTTTTTGTATTTAGTGGATTGGGCTTTAAAGCTCATCTTATCTTTGACAGAGTGGGACGTTTGCCACTGTGTGAGTGCAGCCTTTTTCTCGTTTCGGAGTATGAGGAGGTCAGCGGTGAACCATGAGTTGGAGTGGGTAGTGGGTTTGGATTTGCGGGGTTTGAGAGGGGCAATGGAGTTGATAGCTGCTTTGATGGCAACATCATAGGCTGTTGCGAGTGTTTCTGGGTCTGTGGAGAAAGGTGGTCTGAAGGCTGGGCCTTGGAGGAAGGCCAGTAGCCTTTCCTTTGTGAGCTGGTGGGAGCTTCTGGCGAGGCAGGGTGGGAGCGGTTGGGGTGAAGAGGCAGCGGAGGAGCTAGTGGTGAGGATGTTAAAGGTGATGATGTGGTGGTCTGACCATGGGGTGGGAGTGTTTCCTGTGATGAGTGGGCAGTTGTGCTGTGCGATCCAGTCGAGAGTTCTGCCCTAGGTGTGAGTTGGGCTAAGGATGGTGTTCTTGTAGCCTAGAGCCTTGAGGGCTGAGTCAAGGGATTTGGCTGTTACATCCTTACTATCCAGGAGACCTAGGTTGACATCCCCAAGGAGAATGGCTTTAGACTGTTTTTTGAGGTTGTCAGAGAGAGGCTTGAAAGTCTCCTGATGGGCCTGGAGGGAGGTAGACAGTGTGCGCAGTAATGGTGCAATGGGGAGAGAGGGTTATTTTAACTTGGAGGTAGTCGCTGTTGTTATGCAGGGATTTCTCTACCTTTCTGATAGAGAGGAAGTCTCTGGCAATAATTGCTACACCTCCACCTTTATAGAGGCGATCTTGTCTAGTTACGGAATAGCCAGGGGGTAGGGCGAGGGAGAGCGCAGGGCCGGAGTCCTCATGTAGCCAGGTTTCTGAGATAATGAGCAAATCGAGGTCATGGGTGGTTAGGCGGTCATGGATGTCTAGAGCGTGAGCATTAATGGACCTAGCGTTAATCATGGTGCATTTCAGATGAGGTTCAGTAGCGGCTGGGTGGTGGGGGGGTTTCATGCGGAGAAAGGGCGAGGTGGAGGGGGTGGTTGCACTGTGGGAGTTGGGGGGAGTTGCACATTACAAGTTTTACAAGGGTTACCAAAGTAATGCCCCTCTCAGCTTTCCTCGCAGGGCCCCATAGCAGATCCGAGTGCATAGTGCTGAGACGTGCAACAGGTCTAACATGTCAACTTGAAACTAAGACCAGACTCTGAAGCAATCAGTAAAGCAACCTTAGGCGTAAACAGGCCTGCAACCCCACCAAAATGGAGTCGGCTATAAGGCTCAGCCGACACAGAAAGGTGTTGGAGAAACAGTCCTGGGACAGAAACACAAGCACCATCTGAAGAATGTTCGCCACCGAATCCCTCTGGGGGGAAAGCCCTGCCCAGTTGTGTGTCCAATAACACTCTGATGAACTTGAGGGACTGGGACGGCAAAACATTGGAATTTTTGCAGTTCAGGAAGAAGCCCAAACTGAGCAGAAGGGTTACACATGTGGTAGAAATGTGCAGAGACCAGGTCAGGTTTCTGTGAGAAACCTGAAGATGTATGCCTAGCTAGTCCCCGGGATCTGTCATCCAAGTGGCCAGGAGACGGCCATCGCTATTGGATCCAGTTCCTGGGGGTGGACCAGCGAGGGAGGATAACCCGGATGGGTGGTCCTTGGGGAGTGGGAGACCAACAGGTGAGATGCAGTATCCCCCTTCTTTCAACACCTTTTTCCCATTTTACCACATAGAATATTCCAGAACACTGCCCCCCCCTTTTCCGACACGAATACTTTCACATAACACGAAAGACAACGGATTAACACCAGAGTGGTTTACCAGACATGTCCCAATACAAGGGTCAGGCACAGTCATGCAATTAACCAGAATCACACCTGACGGCCCTCTCCCTTCCCCACAGGGGTAAAAGGTAGAGCACAGGACAAGCAAGGCAGACCGCACTACGTGAGAGCTAACTCAGCACAGCAGTTCAAGAGGAGGCGAAAGATGGTGCATAACGAGAGGGTGACAAGGACAGAAGCAAACTTGTCCTTTTCGAACAAGGCCTATGAAACCTCAGCTGAAGGAATCATAAGACCGCAAACAATAGCCACCGTGTTTTGCATTAGATGTCAACGGTACACGAGAATCACATCTGCGGATTACCAGGCCGGGGAGAGACGTTTGTCTCTGTGGTACCAAACTCGACTCCAAAGAGAAAGAAAGCCATGCGGTTCTTCACAGCCGGTGAGTCGAGGGGAGAGTCGATAAGAGGCTGAACTGTGTTGAATGAAAAGTAGCTAACGGCTAATTTGAACTGTGAAAAGCTTAAAGAGCTATTGATGAAAAAGGGGGGAAACCAGCAGAGGAGTGAGGCACCATGTGGGTGCTCACGCAGGAAACTCTGGGCAATTACCCGATGGTAGAAACTACCGTAACCAGAAGGCTTTGGGAAAAGGTGAAAGTGGGACAAAGTGGTCATATAGGGGTCTTGTAAAATCATCTGTACAGTTGAAAGTCTTTGGCCGACAGATTTGTGTGAAGCGAAGGGAAGTGAGTCCCGCATGACAAGAAATTAATGAGAAGGATACTACTGTTTAGTAAAAGTTGGCAACAGTGAACCCGGTAGAGGGATGCTAACAAAAAGTGGCGAGGCACGGTAGAGAGTGGCCTCTCCAACCTTGCGGAAGAAGCGAAACAGAACAGCATCCTACTCGACCAGGTAACAGCAGCCACCAACAACCTCAAACTGCAAGCCGAGGACCTTGAAAATAGGTCGCGAAGGTCCAACATTAGAATTAAGGGCCTGCCGGAATCGGTCCCAGATGCGGACCTTCGCGAAACAATGCAACAAACCTTTAGCAACATGCTACATGACACCATGCCTGAATCTATCGGGTTTACTAGGATACACTGTGTGGGCCCCAAGAGAAGTGACCCGGGCTCCATGCCTAGAGACGTGTTGGTGGCCCTCACTTCTTATGGTATGAAGGAGAGCATTCTGAGAGCGGCCAGAACCACCACTGACCTGACGGTTAACGGTAATCCCATTGAGCTGTTTCAAGATCTTGCGCTCACGACCCTCCACAAGCGGAGACTCATGCGGCCAGTGACGAAGGCTCTATGTGAGAAACAAGTACCCTATAGCTGGGCTTACCCCTTTGCCCTAACATTTAGCTGGGAAGGAAAACAGATACGTATGAGCACGTGCAAAGAGGGCCTCTCCTTGTTAAAGCTGGAGGTGAACCAGAACTGCAGAGAAACCGCACCAGCGCGGAATACCCAGACTGTAGTGTCTAATCCATGTGAATGGTCCACAGAAAGGAGAGGCAGACCCAGAAGAGAACTTAAATCGGCGGGCCCATATAGAATCAAAACAAAACAAAAGGGAGGGAAGGGATGGAGGGGGGGTGCGGTTAGGGTTTCTACATACGGAGGAACGGTGCAGAGTTCGGGAAGGGAAGGAGGAGAAAGGAGGGTAGCGGCAGCAGGGTAGACCACTACGTAGCGGGGTCAACCAACAACCTCTTTTCTTATTGAAATTGTGGCGTCGACTGTAGTCTCCCTGAACACACAGGGACTGAACTCGCCAACGAAACACCGAGCATTCCTGGACAGGCTAAGGGCAAGGCAGGCGACAATAGGGATCCTACAGGAGACACACCTTCTCCCAAAAGATGAGAAGAGAATGGCCCATCGTGCCTTCCCTCAACAATTCTATGCATCTAGTTGGGAGGGGGGGCAAGGGGAGTCGCCATTCTGATCGGTCGGGAACTAGAGTTAAAAAAATTACAGCTCTGCAAGGATACAGAAGGGAGGTACCTAGGGCTGAATGGTACGATAAAGGGAAGCATAAACACAATCCTTGCCCTATATGCCCCCAATGAAAAGCAAGACATATTCATAACCGGCATCTTGGAAAAGTTTGGCAGTTGGTCTGAGGGCCGGTTGATCATAGGTGGGGGCTTCAACTGTGTCATGGACCCACTTTTAGACAAAACACTCCCTCCCACACCCGCAGACGAGCAAAATAGACAAGCACTGGGTCGCCTCTTGAGGGAAATAGGGGTCATAGAAACATGGTGGTTTCTTCAAGGGGAGAACAGAGAGTATACTCACTATTCGCCGTCCATCTCGGCTACTCTAGAATAGATATGATTCTAGTCTCAGCGACCTTAGTCCCCCCGATAACAAAAGTAGAGATAGGAGTGGAATATCTCTCGGACCATGCTCAGGTGAAGGTTGGCATCGAATGGGGGAGGTGGGGAGTAAACAAAAGCTTATCTGGAGATTAAATGTGCTACTCCTGAAAGACATAGCACTCGGTGCCCACATGGAGAACTCCATAAGTAACTTTTTTTAAAGAGAATAATTATGGGTAAACAGACTGGGGGGCGTCTGGGATGCTGGTAAGGCAGTAGTCTGGGAAAAGTTTATATTGCAAGTGGTGGCATATTATAGGGAAAGAGGTCTTATAACACGCCAGTTGGAAAAGGAGGTAAAGGAAGCCGAAACCCTGCACAAAGCCCGACAATCAAGGAAATCCCTACAGGAGCTCAGGAAGATTAGAGCACAACTTGAGAACCATACTGCAGAACAGGTGGCCCAGTCACTGCTAAACACGAAACAGTCCTATTACATACATGGGGGCAAGGCCAACAGATTCCTTGCTGCAAAAACGAGAAAACAAAAAACCTGTAACTATATACCACAGTTAAACGACAAGCAAGGAACTCCACATACAGCGGAGTCTGAGAAATTGGGCATAATGAAGCAATTCCACAAGGAACTTCTACTCAGTGAGGACCTTGATCCAGAGCGACAATGCTTCTATATCCGATCTACCCCCTTACCTCAGATTACGGAACAGGACAGGTTAATCCTTGGGGGCCCAGTCTCGGGACAGGAAGTCATTGACGCAATCTCAGCTCTGCCAACAAATAAGGCCCCTGGCCCGGATGGCCCTGGAAACTGCCATTACAAGACCTTTCGTATGCAGCTGCTAGCCCAGCTGACAAGTCTCTTCAACGCAATTAGAGAAAGCGGCTCGGTAACGCCAGATATGGGAAGATCCATGACTATACTGCCCCTTAAACCGGGGAAAGACCATTTCGAGTGTTCCAGCTACCGCCCCATAGCATTACTGAACACAGATGCAAAAATGTATGCAAAAATCCTCGCGACCAGACTGATGAAAGGCCTACCGAACATCATACACGACGACCAGGCAGGTTTCATTAAAGGAAGGCACACTCAAGACAACGAGCAGAGGGCGATAGACTTAATAGACATGGGGATGCGCACACAACAAATGTTTGCAGTGGGAGCTCTGGACGCCAGTCAGGCATTCGATAGCTTGGACTGGCGATATTTGAAATTATTCCTGGAGAGCTTCAGCTGCGGTCAGGAATTTACTATGATGGTGCTCGCCAACTTCCAAATCCCGTCAACAAGCTTCACAATCAATGGTCAAAGCACAGAGCAAGTCACAATACAACGAGGTACGAGGCAGGGCTGCCCCCTCTCCCATTTGATCTTCGCGATGGCGATGGAGACATGCACGATCCAGTTCAGACAAGATGCGGGGATCGGAGGGGTGAGGTGTGGCCGAGAGATCCATAAAATCGCATTGTATGCGGATGATATCATGCTCTTCATGGGAGACCCGGAAAATACAATGCCTAGAGCTATGTCAAAGGTGCAAGACTTTGAAAAGGTCTTGGGGTTCGCTATCAACCTCTCAAAATCCAGGGCAATGACCATCACGGAGAGCAGAGAAGTGATCGAGAAACTGGAAAAGGCATTCCCAGTGATCTGGGAGGGGGAATCTTTAGAATACCTCGGGATACGCTTAAAGGACTTATCTAAGCTGTAGACAAACATCGTACCCCTATGGAAATAGCTGCAGGAAGATATGCATAGGTGGGAAACCCAGGAACTGTCATGGTTCACCCGCACTGCGGCGGTAAAGATGACCATCCTCGCCCGTCTTCTTTATGTAGTAAGCTCAATCCCGGTGATCATCCCACCCGCCAGGACCAAAGAACTCCAAGAAGCAATATCCAAGTTAATTTGGCATGGCAAGAAGCCTAGGGTCCAAAAACACATCCTGATGCATCCTCCACTCATCGGAGGCCTGGGAGTCCCGGAAGTGGACAGATATATAATGGCAGCGCAGCTGGCACCAATGTTGAGATGGGCGATTCAAGAAAACCTTAAAGGGTGTCGGATCGAACAGACGGCCACGTCATTCTCCTTAAGAACATTGCTAGGGCTGAAAGCGGAGAAGTGGGAGAAGTGAGGAACCCTCCTGACAACTATGAAGATATCTTTACAAAGCTGGGACAAGGCTCTGATCCAGAAACAAATTCCTTGTGGATTGTGCCCCTACACCCCACTAATGCACAATCCAGAGTTCTCACCGGGCCTCCAACCGAAATTCTGGGATGGCTGGACAGGTGCAGAAGCAATGACCCTAAAGGACATGTATAGAGATGGCACCCCCCTGCTCTTCACAGACTGTCAACAGAAATTCGGAATAGGGGGAAGGGAGCGCTATAAATATATCCAAATCAGACACTGGATAACCCATCCAAAGGTGAAGACGGCAGGCATGAGGCAGCTGTCTAGTCTCAAGCTGGCTATGCGGGAAGGCCCGACATCAAAGGGTGTGACTAGGCTATACAGATTGCTATCCAATGCGCAATCAACAGATAATTTCCCATACAAAGCAAACTGGGAAAGATACATGGGAGAGACAATAACTGAAGAGGAGTGGAATCAAATATGGGCCAGGGCACATGGCACATCCAGATGCACCACGATTAAAGAGTCAGCGTACAAGTTATGTTTCAGATGGTACATGTCCCCCGACCGCCTTCACAAAATCAATAAGGGTTACCCTCCCACTTGCTGGTGTAACTGTGGGGGGAGGGGAGATTTATACCATATGTGGTGGTCATGCCCCAAAGCCGTGGCCTAATGGAACGAAATACTGGGTCACATAAAAGACATTGTGGGGGTGGAGGTCCCGATGTTCCCGAAAACAATCCTGCTGGGAACACCCATAGAGGGAGTATATGCAATGTCGGGCCGAGAGCAGCCTTAATCACTCATCTTTTATCTGCGGCGAGAATGACCCTCGCACAGAATTGGAACTGTGAATCAGGACCGATCACAGCCTGGTGGTGGGTCAAAATTTGGGGAGTGATATCGATGGAAAAGATATGTGCTCTCAGCACAGTACAATTCTTAAAGTTCCTAACAATCTGGAACCCCTTCCATGAACGGGTGAGAGACAGAGAGACCCTTTACTTTAAACCACATCTACTCAAAAACATACATGTCATCTGAGCCCCAAACGTGGGTCAAACCTGGCACAGCCCTCCAAGAAGGAATTCAATAAAAAAGAACTCTGGACTTTAAAGGTTGGAATAAAAAGAGGGGAGGTGGGAGGGGAAGGTGGGGGAGGGGGTAAAGAGGGTAGGGTGGGGTGAGTTTGGAAAACACTTGGAGGCAAGAGTGAACCTTTGAATTGGACTCGTGAAGAGTGTAGTGGGCACAGGCATTTTACTCTTAGTTCACTGAAACCGTTATATTGTCATAAGGAAGTTTTGCCTTTGATCAATAAATAAAGTTGTTTTAAAAAAAAAAAGGGCCGAGGTTTAAAGTCCCTATGAAAAATGTGTTGACAGGAGTGAACCCGACCGAGGGATGTCCACAGTGAACTGTTTTGCTAAAGTTGGCAAGAGTCAACCCGGCAGAGGGAAGCCAACAAAAAGGGGCGAAGCCTGAGGAAATGTTTAAAAAGACATTAAGATTTGTGAGTGCAAGAAGTATTGTAAGACCAGGGGAAGTGGATTGTCCCCCTTGGCATTTGGATACGAGCACGATCGAGGGAGATCCAGAGGTGAAAAGTAATCACCCAAAGTATATTTGGAAAGGGACTTTTGTCTGTTTTGTTGAATACATCAGGCCCTAGAAAGCAAGAGACATTTGATTGAAAAGAGACTTAACCATCGAAGAACCGGATAGCTGGAAAGAAACTGTCGCTGAGTGTGTGCTGTGCTTAGGAGATCCACCTGGTTCTGTGCTCAAAACGTGGGGAAGGAAGACCCCTGGCAACCATATCCTGACTTATTATTTGTGAACACTTCTTTCTTTATTGAAAACCCTATACCACATTCTTTCTGTAATTAGTTGTAAGAATTTGGCAAGTTTCTTTTTTTAGTATATGCCTTTTACTTTGACAAGATGCACAAGCACTGCCTTATGTTTCATTTGATGGTTGAAGCTTGCTCCCATCTTAGATTTAGGTTGGGCGTTTTTCCACAATGCATTTACAGTTTAATAAACACCCTTGAACTGTGATCACCTGTGTCTGACTTTACCGTTGCCACCATGAGTTTCTTACAGTTCAAATGAGCCAACCTTCTAGGTAAGGGAAAATGTGAATCCTTTCCCCCCTGAGACAAGCTGCAACCACTGCCAACAGTTTGGTGAAGACCCTCAGTGCAGAGGAAACACTGTAATGCAGAATTCAGAACTGGGATTGGCTGTTGCCAACCACAAACCTACGGTACTTGCTTTGCTTTTGATGAATTTGCAATTGCAAGCAGGTGTCTAGAGGCACTAGCCAGTGCACATATATTGCCTTCATGGTGGTTCAGGCACTTCCAGTCCTTGCTCTTCCTCCGTAACAACTGGTTGTGCATGCCTGCACCGGAAGCAGGATGGGAAAAAAGCTTTTCCAAAACCTATAACTTTAATAAGATTTTTTTAGAATGGGGCCATTACATGCAGACACCCCTCTTCGCCCCACACATGCACGACCAACCGCCATTTCTTCCAGTTGTTCCACCATGGAAGTTGTCACACACCATATGCCTAGATAGAACAGCTGGGAGGTCCATGTGAAGGAGGGAGGGCAAGGACCAGAATCACTGTGAAGGACATTTTTGTTGTATTTTAGTGTGCTGCTCTCCTTGCTTCTCAATCCATTAGGAAATCAGACTCTGCAGACCCACATACTGGGTAGAGAAGACAGACTATGCCCAGCAAGGGATTAAACAAGAAGGTTGCATAAAACGTGTTGACTTGATGAAGCATCCAAAGAACAATGCTTAAAAGCATGACTAGTGACCCGCATGTCTGCTCTTTAGATGTCTGTGAAGGGGACATGTCTCTGGAAAACAACCAATGCGCTGCCTTAGGTCTGGGAGAATGAGCGTGAAGTCATAAGCATTAGAAATGCAAGACACCAGCGATGGTAGCTTTAGCTGCTGTGTTTCCAGGTGAAAGACCACTGCAGTAATGAAGATGGTTGGATTTCTGAAAAATGTACTCAGTTTGAATTTTAAGGTGCGTTCTATATCGACATTGTGCAAAGTTTCCTTTGCTGAGGAAGTTTGAGGTCTGGGGTGGGAGACTGCAGGAATACCTTTCTGAGTCAAATGTACCTCAGAAAGAACCTTGGAAATCAAGAATTGTTCAAAGAACAACCTTATTCTTATGGAAGATAATGCAAGGGGTCCTCTAAAGAGAGGGCTTGAAGCTTCCTTTCCCTTCTAGCAGAAGTAATGGTAACTAAGAAGGAAGCCTTCAGCGTAAGAAGCTCCAAGTCTCACGACACTAAAGGATTGAAATGTTAATGCATAATAGCTGCCAAAACCACATCAAGGTCCCACTGAGGAACCAGCTCTCTGAATGGTAGATAGACATGAAGAAGACCATCAAAGTGTCTTCAGACAGGTTCATTCTTTATATAAGAAGGTCTTTTGGGGGGAGTTAAAGTAAGAAGCAAGTGTCGACTTATTAAGCCGTATAATGGTGCTGTCTGCCAATAAAAAGTTATCAGGGAACATTCCTTACCACTACACCACATACTAGTGGACGCTGGTGCTGCAAGAGGTCCAGGAGGGATCCTCAGACCACCAATGCTGGATTTCCATGGTGAGCTAGGAATAGTCACATGTTTACCTAGGGTCTTCACTGATGTCTAAAGGGAAGGGCTCCCCCCCCACCCAGAACTTGGCAGGTAACTCTGTCCATCCATGAACCTTATTCCAGAAAAGTTGTCATTTCCAGTCAACCAACATCTGTCACCTGTGATAAAAAAAAAACAGCCTGCTTCGTTAAGGATCCCGGCTGCAGAGCTCAGAGTTGAGACATCTTAAGAATTCATGGTTACATTCAGCACTTGTGCAGTGTGAAAGCATGATTCCTGATGGTAATTCTTATACATTGGTTTCTCCTGGGGCGCTGTCAGCGAAATCTCAAGTCTTGAGCAACATTTCTATTTCTTTGGCAGTGGCTCCGGAGAAAACAGGTGAACACCACATTCATACCCTTGCGGTCCGCTAAGCTGATAGTGTTGCAACATGAACAACAAAGAAAGGTTCCATGTAATAATGTCCCCCCAAAAATATTGGGATGCTAAATAATCGCAGAAAAATTGCAGTTTTTTGTGGGGACATTACTACATGGATCATGCGGGGGACACCCCTGCAACTCCCAAACCCTTTTTTTCATGGGGAGCGGGGGAGGGACACCCCCCGCAACCCCTGCCTGCCCCTGTCCCTATATATATGGTCACCTATATAATGTCGCCACAACCTTTTCCAGGCGACATTATATACGGCGACCATATATATAGGGATATTACTGGATACCCAAAGAAAGCCACTTCCAAAGTGTTCCAAATGACTTGCGCAGATACCTTCTATCCCTACTATTCTCTCTGACTATTACAAGAACTATGCAAAAGACTCAAAGTGTAACTTCTCCTGCAATAAAATGTTGCAGACAAGGAAAGCGTTCCAGGGAACATACTACCTTACACTGTATACACAAACCCAAGGCTGTACATGAGTGGAGAGCAGCGCTCGCATAGCTGCAGTTGAGTTCCAAAACGGTGGCTGGCCCTACAGTGACCTTAAGGCCCGACAGACCCTAACAGACCACCTGTCCCTAGGCAATTGGGTTAATCCAAAAACAAGCTATCACACATCACACAGGTGCAGCAAGATTCCCTAGCCTCCACCTCAGAGGAGGAGGCATCCGAGTATAAAGGTATCCCTGAGCATTCGCCAGGTGTCAGTGATCAAGTAGGAGGTGGAATGGAGTGTTTGGGGGAAGAGTGGTGAACAAGAAGGGAGTTAAGAAGGTTGGAGAGGACGTCAGAGGAGGTTATGCTGAAGGGGTAGAGGCGCCATCTAAAAGGAAGTTGTTTGTCGGAAGAGGGTTAACGTCTGGGAAGGGAGACCCTAAAAGTCAACCCTGGGAGGCAGCTGGAGAAGCAAAGTAAGAGCCAAAGGGGGAGATAATTACATCAAACATGGCCAGACTGATCCAGTGTAGAATTAGTAGAGGGTGGAGGTATGAGTCAGTGCAACATCACTGAGTTGCAGAGAGTCTATGATACAACCTCCCAAATGAGGATGAGCCCTCGGACAAAGCGTGCCGAGCAGGGGCCAACCAGCGGCTCCCTCTGGCCCCGACGTCTTGGGAGCAGACTTTGATGCTAAATAGATGTGGGAGCTACCTGGACCGGTTGGAAGCAGCTCAATGACTGCCAGATGCTGGAGCACCTATCCAAGAAAGACCCTGTAGCAACTAGTCCCAATGAATGAAGATGGTTCGGGAAACCCTGGAAACCTGCACCATGAAGAAAGGGACCCGGCTCTGATAGGAGCAAAGTAGACACACCTCTAAAAGGTGCTTTTAGGAACAATAATTCCTGGTACAGGCTAACCCTCCAAAACAGTTGTCAATCTGTTAAACTTTAGGAGCCTCTTTGTCAAGGCTATGACCGACAGAATTAAACACCTTAAAAGATTTTGTTTTTGTTTGAACTAAACAGTTCTTTTAATACCTAAAATAGGAAGAATTCTTTCAGACAGATTGCTATGTTTGGTGGACACATATCAACCCTCTGCCCCAAACGTGTCCTCGGAGAAGAGAGCCTGTAGGTGGCTCCAACTAGAAGAAGTAGATGTAGCAAGGAATACTGTTTTTGGGCAAGAACAGCGCATTACTTACCTACGTTAATGTTCTTTTTGATGGATACGATGATTCCTCCCACAAATTCCTCATCATTGAAATCCCCTTCATACGCAGTCTAGACAGAAAAGTGTACCCAGCTCGCCACTAGGTGGCAACATTGAGCTCTGAGTCAGCTTCCCTCGGGTCTGTGGCACCCTTTTGCACTGAACGTGGTTCCAGCTGTGCAAATACCTGGGGCTAACTGTATCACTTTCTCCAGATCCACCCTTTTCCCACTGCAACATAAGACAATGGTAGAACGTCCACTCTTAGTACATTTCTTTTAAAAATGTGTAAATGTACAAGTTCAATTAGAATTGAATCTATGTTACCGGTAAAGGGGTGATGGTGATGAGCAATCTGTGGGAGGAATAATCAAATCCAACAGAGAAACTTTATGGAAGGGAATTAAATTTGTTAATTTAGAAATTCTACCCACAAACTTTGCATCTTTGAAAGACTTGCAAAGTTGTCGAGTGAGAACTAATAGGACAGAGTAAAATTTTGTTATTAGATAAGGAAGTTTTGCAAAACCTAGCTTCCTACCCTTGCATCCTCAAGGGCTAGTGAGTCTAACAGATAGTGATTAGCAAATGAATAAAGCGATGCCTAGGTTATCCCTCCCGACAAATGTCTGCCAAGGCACACCTATTTGGAGGACTGGCATGGCTACAGTGTGGGCCCCCGAGACCCTCATAACAGGTTTTTATGCACAGGACTAGCCAACAAGAATGTGTTTCTTTTTTTTTTGACCCTTCATTTTTTAAGGCCCAATGGGCCTGATCACAAGTTGGGCAGTATCCCGGCTGGGATAAAGCCCAACTTTATTAGCGTCAGCGCCCACCCGTCCAGCGGTATTACTGCCAGACGACAGATTGGGCGCCAACTGGAAGTCCCCATTCCCATTGGGCCCATTCAATGGGGAATTTGTTTCTTTTGTTTGGCCCTTCATTTTTAAAGGCCCAATGGGCCTGATCACGAGTTGGACGGTATCCCGGCTGGGAAGCCGCCCAACTTTATTAGCGTTAGCGCCCACCCGTCCGACGGTATTACTGCCGGATCACAGGTTGAGCACCAACTGTAAGTCCACATTCCCATTGGGTCCATTCAATGGGGAATTTTTGGCGCAATTATTGCGTGGTAACACTGCTGGCGGTAACTGCGCTGAAAATGGGCATTTTCTCAGCGTGTTTACCCCCAGCTGTTAGCTGGGGGTAAACACGGCAGACTTGTGATATGGCAAGTCCTTAAATGTGGCGGTAACAGCGTTGCCGCAGCATTTAAGGGCCAACGCCCAACTCGTGATCAGGCCCAGTGTATCCGATAAAGAGCTGGTCATCCAACCTTTAGTCCTTGGTCCCCGCCATGTTATATCTTTGGGTTATTTTGTGGTCTAGTCTGTCTGTGAAATCTTTCCTCTGCCTTAGAGGAGAAAGGAGGAGGGAAAGACAGTAGGAGGTGAAATTATCTGCTTCAAGTGAAAAACCTTCAGTAAAAAAGTAAGGCTTCCCACCAAAGGTAAAGGTTTCTTCCAAAAAACAGAATAAAGGGGGAAGACAGAGCATCTGCAAGTCCGATAATCTCTTGGACGGCATGATGGCAATTAAGAAGACCACTACAAGGGAAAATAACTGCAAAGAAAACATACTTGGAGGATCACCATTTAGAATGAGAGCACTAAATGTAGGTCCCATGATTATGCCAAGAATGGTTTAGGGGGAAAAGTATTATTCAAACCCTTCAAAAATTGCAAAACCATAGGAACAGTGAAGTAGGATCCTTGTTCAGGTGCCCTTGTATTGCTGAAAAGGGCCACAAAATCGCACTTGCTCATACCTAACCTCAAACCAGATTTTGCCAGAAACAAAAACCCCAGAACACCAACAACATACCTTTTGCCAATAACAAGAATAAATTGAATTTGTGGATGTGCCCCTAAATTATAGTATTACACAAAGTACTTCCTCAAACCAGGTATTATGATGATTCAACATCCTGGCGTTGTAGAGAAGCACCATCCTGAAAGCCCTTGTCAACAGATACTCACAACTCCAGGGGGTCGCGCACAGGGGACAAAGCAGCATGTCTAGCATGAACAACTACCAGATACTCTCTACCAAGTCTAGAGCTATCAAGATCATGGATTTTCAGCTCTGCTTCAAACTACACAGCACAAAAGTAATCAGCAGGAAGCGAGAGGACGTCTATGCCAACTTGAACTCAAAGGGAATCACTAGTGCATTGCTCAGGGAACTCCCCACTATGAAGATCCTGTGCTTCCTGTTTGAGCTGGTAACAAACCGTCAAATTGGGGGAGCTCCCACATGAAGATGATCTGCTCCACAATCTCTGCTTTCAGTTCCCACTCGTGTGAAACTCCAGTGATTTGGCTCAAGGAATCCACCTCAATATTCAGACTATTAAAGCAGGTAAGATGAATCATTGGCTATTTGCATCAAAAATGAACCTGGTTTGCATAGTGTTGGCTGCTGGGGAGTTATGCAGAAGGCAGGGTTATATTCAGATGATCTCTTGTTGGTGCTTCAGAATTTGGATGTGTCCCTTCCCTGCCTGATTTGGATATTATCTGGTTATTATGAATCATCGGGTTACAAGATTAATTGGTTAAAGTCCGAGATATTGCCTCTTTCCCACCAATGTGATAAAACGCTAGTCACGGATCTGGGATTGACATGGTGTGATACGCGCTTGCGCTATTTGGGCGTTTGGCTGACGTCTCCTGTTTCATATATGGTCGATGAGAACATGTGTAACATTATTCAAGATTGTAAACATGACCTGAACAGATGGTCTCTTCTTAATCTGTCACTGTGGGGTAAAGTAAACGCCTAAAAATGAATTTGACTCCCAAGATGAATTTTGTAGCTAGTATTCTTCCTCTGAGAATTAAAAATAGTTATTGGAAAGATTTGGACGGTCTCATTCAAGAATTTTTATGGGATAGAAAACCACTGAGACTAACTATTTGGAAATTGCAGCTTCCAGTTCACCAGGGTGGATTGGGGGTTCCGAATTTTAAAGCTTATCACTTGGCCTTTTCATCTCATTCTTTCATTCCTTTTTTGAATGGAGAGTTGGACCGCTGGCGGAATCGAATGCCTTTGGGCCGCTTGGACCGGAAGCTTTGTTGACTACTAACACGAAAGGCACTGGTGGTAGATCATTAATGACGACATTTTTGCGCACAGCTTGGAGTGAGGTGTTGCCGTTTTTGGGCATTGATGCTTTTAAATGCCAGAGGGCCTCTATTTGGCTGAATCCTAAGATTCGAGATAACACCAAAACAATTTTTTGGCCTGATTGGTATCTTGCCGGTTTTAAACAGATTTCTGATCTTGGGAAGGATGGTCGATGGTTGACTGCGATCAAGATGATTGAGAGATATGACTTTGGTAACTTATCGGATACTGCTTATAGATGTCTGAAGAGAGCTGTAGGTGAAGTTGACTGGACAAACACTCTGGACTTAAACATCTTTCTTGCCAATTCCAATGGAAAGGAAGGTGGTCTGGCTAGTAGAATTTATAAGTTGATTGTGTCACATTATCAAGGTAATGACAGACTACGGGAGGTTTAGAGTGAGAGGATTGGCTATGAGATTGATTCTGGATGCTGGCAGAATATATGTAGAAATGTTTCTTTGTTCTCGCTAAACATAGGCGAAAGGTCTCGGCAAATAAAAATTCTTAATCGTGTATTCTGGTGCCCGGAAACTTTACACAAAAGAGGACTGACGGACAGTGATGAATGTTGGGGATGTGTACAGGATGTTGGGTCTTTAGATGTGTATGGGTCAGAGGTTTTTGGAATGAAGTTTGTGATGTATGTGACAAGATTACCGGTGGGGGATCTACCCTGGATTTCAGAACTGTGATCCTAGGTGATGATTATGGGTTATCTGATCTCTGCTCTGGCCTTAAAAAATGTTTTTTAGGGGTGCCATTGTGGGCAAAAGATTAATACTTCGAGGTTGGAAAAGCCAGATTCCCCCCTTCATTTGAAGAATGGGTCCAGGAGATGCACTGTCTTTCAAGAACTGAAAAAATGATTTACAAATTGAGACGCAAATTGCCCTTGTATGATAGGATCTGGAGTAAGTTTAATGACTTCTTTTAAGGTGTTTATTTTTTTATCCGCTTTATAATGTTGCTTGTGTTATTTGTAATTGCTTTGCTTAGTTTGTTTACTTCTTGCTTATGTTTATAATTGTAAATAAAAGATGTCACAGTCATCTTGTTCTTGATCGCCAAAAACAACAGAGATATGGTCTGCCACCACGAATTCAGCCGCCACAGTTTGGGCTACCCCAAACTGCCCATCTTGTTGATGTAGCACAGTGATGTTGTCCCTGTAAGACTAGGGAGGTGAGCCCGCTCTGCAAGACACTCCCTAGGGGTTGATGCAAGAGAGACCTCACTGGGAGAGACCCCCCCCTTTGGGGACAAGGACTCCTGTTCCTGTGAGGAACGCCCTAAGGCAACTACCATGGGTGCATATATGGGACTATGTTCTATGAAGAGTAATGTTGCACTTTATGTTTGGCGGAAGAAAATGTGAAAAGAAACATATGTGGAAGAAAAAGGGAAGATGTCTCTTTAACCAGAGACGTGTACTTAACTGCGACGAGTCAGAGCAGAAAGGGAGAAGGAGAGTGCTATGTGCGGGAGGGGTCTTCTTACAATATCATACAGTCTGAACGTGGAGTCAAGCCAGGTCGTGGATTGCCAACTTTAAAAGAGCGAGACAAACACAGTAGGAGACACCAGAGGCCCGTCATATGCAACCACAAAGGAAGCAGGATAAGAAGGAACAGAGAGTATCTTGTAGTGGCGTGGCCATGCTTGCAGACTGGTGGGTAGAACGCCCGATGTACAGCACAGAGACTACCAAGACAGGAGGCCTGAATGGCATCTGATCGGCAGCGTCTGTGAAAGGCAGGCACCCGACGACCAACAGAGCGGGAACCCGAGCAGTGAGTAGAGAGAGACACAGTACCTTATCATGAGCCAAGCACTGCAACCTTTCCCCACACAACGAGAGGTACTGGGGGAAGCAGGAATAGCAGGAGGCCGCCTGGGAATCATACGAATAAAGAAACCCATCCCAGTCCTGAGGACGAGAACACAACTATACAAGTTAATGATTGCAACTGTAAAAAACGATGAAAGCAAATCAACAACCAGGTTGGGGAAGACCAGTTTCACTTGCAGGCGGAGAGAGAGAGATTCATCCCAGTCCTGAGGACAGGATAGCATCAAAATGTAGTTCACAAGGGATGTGACCCATATGTAAGACAGAGTTAATCAACCCAGGTGGGGAGCTAACAGAGACTGGGAACTAAAACCCTGGGAGAAAGGGCAAGAACCCTATATCTGCAGAGTTGAAGGCTGGAGAAAGTACAAGCCAGAAGCACAAGGAGAAATACTCACCAGTGAACAAGATACAAGAGCAGACAGACTCAGAGAGAAACCATGACAAAGAAAGCCTAAAAAGGAATCCAGGCAAACATAGTTCAGGAAAGCCTGAGCAAATACACTGGGAAGAACATATATGTAATAACAATGGTCTGAGGAACTACTGGAAGGAAAAATACTTCAAACTAGGGCTACAGAAAGCACAAGACCCAAGTAATTTTGAACTACAAGAGTTGATAGGAAAGACTATCCAAGGAGATTATGCTAAGAAGCTTATGAGCCAAAAAGATACCAGTATATAAAAAGAATATCGAAGAAGAAGAAAAGACCAGGAGAAGAAAGGACAAGCTCTTGGCCAATTTACTTTAGTTGTATTTAGTGGTAGGATCAGATAGAGTTAGTTTGGACAGAGGACATATTTACTTTGGACATCTGACTGGCACCTTTAGATAGGCAGTGTATTCCCTTTAGCAATAGAGAGAGATAGGCAATATTCTTACAATCTTCATTAAAGTGAGTACAGAATTCCTCAACTTGCCAGTACTCCTCCTTCCGACCCACCACTAGATCTTCATGGTCAAACCTCTGATTGATGGTAAAAAAGGTTGCAATGCCAGACCAATTACCATGTGTTCAAGGAAGCTGATGTAGAATGATTACGCCAGGCCTTTCCATAGACCACTCAATGGACGATCCTGCAGATGAGTGCCCATCCCATCAGGGGTGTGTCTGTAACAATGGTGAATGTCGGCTGTGGCTGTCAGAATAGGGCCCCCTAAAGGAAGTTATTTGTGGACATCTACCAAAGCAGGTTCTTACAGTCCTTTGGGGGGGGGACACAGAGTAATGTGCTTCAATGCAGGTTGAACTGGGACCACTGTAGCAACCGCATGTGCAGTCTTGCTTCCGGGACTATGAAGAAGCTGAATGCCATGAGCCCAAGCATTCCTAGGTCCCGTAGAGCCTTCTCCTACCATCTGGCCATCAAAAGCCAATCATCGAGATGGAGGATGCACAACTCCCCTCGTGCATCCTCCTCTTGTGCACATGTGCTGCCACCACCACCATGACCTTTGTGAATACTCTTGGTGTCGAAATGAAGTTGAATCTAAGCACTAGAAATTGGTCACAATTGCTTCCGACCACAAAAACTTATTTTCACTGATTGGGGTAGATGGGGACATGGACATGGACATGAAAATAGGCGTCCTGCTGATCAGAAGTCACAAGCCAATTGTATAACTCCAGAGCTTGAAGGATCTATGCCAATGTGACCATCCTGAAGCAGCCCCTTTGGCAGAGCTTGTTGAGGAGTCTCGCATCGAAAAATGAATCTGAGCCTAGCATCCTTCTTCGGTACTAGCAAGTAACAAGACTTCATGTCCTGAAACGAGGCCCACTGCTCCCTTCAGCAGCAGGGAAGATATTTTCTGAAGCAAGAACCGTTCCGGAGGAGGAAAAGACAACATGAGGGCATTTTGTGATGGCTTTGAAAGAAACAGTAGGCAATGGCCATGGTCTACGATGCCTAAGTGGTTTGCCTCCATTTCTGCACAAATAAATAGCCTGTGTCTCCCACATTAGACTCAGGCGCCTGAGAGATTAATAAAACCAAAGAGTTTAAAGAGATCCAGACTGCAGGGGTTTTGACTCTGGAAGCTGAAGGGAGGATTTAGGTGGGCCCAAGCCTCTGCAGTAGCGCAAACCACTATATGTTGATGGTGCTCATGATTCTGTGTAGTAGAGCCCCGTCTCTGACCTTTGGGAGGGAATAATTAAGGTATGAATGCCCAAGAAGAGAAGGATGAAGACAAAGAAGCTGACAATCCTAGAAATGTAGCAATTAGCCTTGATGTTTTGAATCTCTGCAAGTCCCAATCTTTGTCTCTTAACCTCTCAGAATCTAGGCGTAGGTATTCAGATTTATGAGTGAAGAAGACTGCCTCCCTCTTGTGAGAGTAGGTCCATTCTCTGGCGAAGACGGAGTGGAGGGCAGGTGAACACGTCTAGCTGTTTTGGTCACCACGTCCTGCTGGCTCAATCCGGAGCAATCAGGATAATGGACTTCCCAAACTCCCTCAACCTCCTGATGACATGAGGAATGATGGGGGCTGGTGGAAACGCTTACATGAGTGGAAATTCCCAATCTACCATGAATGCGTCTCCTTAAATTCCTCTCAGAGAAAATTCCCTGGAGCAGACCAGGTTGCATTTTCTATTGACACTGGATGCAAACAGATCCATTTGAGTGGTTCCCCAAAGGGTGAAGATCTCTAAAAGGACTTCCTGAGCCAACTCCCACTCGTGGGAGACTGCTCTCCCTGCTCAGAGTGTCTGCCATTGTGTTCTCTTCTCCGGCTAGATGAACAGCTGATAGAAAAAATTCTGCTTTGTAGCACCCACAACCAGAGCTGCATTGCCTCTCTACACAGTGGTACACCACCTCTTTTGTTGAGGTACTGCATGGCGACTGTGTTGTCTGTCATGATCAGGACGTACTTCCCCTGCATGGACGGCAAAAAGGCCATCAGCCTGAGTCTGATTGCCCTCAGCTGTAAAGGGTTTATGTGAAGTCTGGATTCTGAAGGGGACTAAAGGCCGCTGATCATAAGATCGCTCATGTGAGCTACTTATCGCATGAGGGAAGAATCCGTGACCACTGTTCTCTCCGGCCAGGGTTGCCAAAAAGGTTCCCCTATCATCAGATTCTCCTTGCATGCCCACTGCAGGAGATCATGTGTGACCTTGCTCAGAAATTGAAGAAGGTCCATCATTCTGCCTGAGAATTGTGACCACTGGGATCCGAGGGCCCACTGAAGGGACCTCATCCTTAGTATGGTTTCTGGCACCAGAAAAATGCAGGATGTCATGAGGCCCAGCAACCTCAAAAAGTTGAAAGCCAGTAGATGTTGAGCGTTTTGAAACCTTGTCACTATCTGCAAGATATGTTGAGCCCTCAACTCGGGGGGCAAAACCTTCCAAGTGGAAGAGTCCAGGACTGCTCCAATTAATGTAGCTTTTGGGAAGGTGTCACGTGGGACTTCTTGAAGTTGACGAAGAAAGCCAGTTTGTAGAGGTAGTGGCAGGTGCTGTTGAGATGGTCCAGAGCCTGTTCGTGAGAACAGGCTCCGATTAGCCAATTGTCTAGGTAGGGAAAGATGTGGATCCCTCCCCTCCTTAGATTATTTACCACCACCGTCATCAACTTGGTGAAGACCCTTGGCGGAGGTCAGGCCGAAAGGCAGTACTTTAAACTGATAATGGGAATTGCCAATGGCGAACCTCCGGTACTTTCTGTGCTTGGGATGTATTGGCACATGAAAGTAAGCATCCTGAAGATCAAGTGACACCCTCCAATCCAGAAGCTGAAGGGCCTGGATCATCTGCGATAAGAGTGACAAACTTGAATCTGTGCTTCCTCAGGAACTTGTTCAAGCGTCTCGGGTCCAAGATGGGTTGCAGTCCTCCGTCTTTCTTGGGAACCAGAAATAGGTGGAGTACCAGCCTTGGCATTGCTCTGCTACAGGTACCCTTTCCACTGCACCTTCCTCCAGCAGGGAAAGAATTTCCTGCAGAAGGAGCATGTCTGGTTCTCAAAGAGATCATTAGCTCAGGGGACAATCTGGGGGCCGTTTTAGAAATGGGAGACTGTACCTTTGGGCCACTGTTTGAAGTGCCCAAGCATCTGAAGTAATGCAAAGTCATTCTTTCAGATGCTGGGTCAACCAGCCTCCCACCGGAGTCCTGTGTGCAAAGCGGTCAGAGAGGTTTGGAGTCGTGGCTGTGGCAGAGGGCAATGAAGAGGTGGCTGCCTGAGTAGTTCTTCCTTCAGGACCTCTAGGGGTATGTGAAAATCTCCTTTGCCCTCTTTGGGTAGCCAAACCTCTGCCTCTCTGATCAAAAGAAGAGTACAATCGAAAAGATAGCCCTCTTCAAGCCTGGCATGGTGGATGCTGCTGACAAATGGCAGCTCCTAAAGATTTTGCAGCCACTCTAGAAGCCTGGAGCTTCTCTAAACTGTCAGCCTATGCCCCCAAAAGGTTGGGCCCATCAAAGGGCATGTCCAAAAACCTTGACTGGACAACAGGGGCAAATCCAGATTTGCGCAACCAGACAAATCTCCTTATGATGGTACCTGAGCCCATAGAGGGACCAACTCAGTCGGATGCATCAAGCCCCAACTGACTCTTCACCATCACTAATAATAATGTTAAAATCATCCCTCATTTCTCCTTCAGGAATGTTTTCAACTGCCACCCACAAAAGAAGATAAACTTATTTCCTCTTCTTTGTGGCAGTACCTGGCAGGAGAGTGAGCCAGGTCTGCCAAACAAAAACCAGATGAAAGCTTGGGTCTGGGACCCGAAACCCCAAAGGGAGAACAACATAAAACATCATCTTCGTGGCAGTACCTGGCAGGAGAGTGAACCAGGTCTGCCATACTGAAAATAGTTTATGAAAAGCCAGGGGAAGAGAGTCATTCACCCTGGTGCTGTGAACTGTGAAACCGTGTCAGAAAAGGCCTAGGGAAGGGGGACATTCTGCCTGGTGTTATGAACTGCAAAGGAAGCTCTCAAAAAGGCCAGGGGAAAGGAGACATTCCCCCTGGCGTTGTAAACTGCAAAGAAAGCCTGAGAAAAGGCCAGGGGAAAGGAGACATTCCTCCTGGTGTTGTGAACTGCAAAGAAAGCCTGAGAAAAGGCCTGGGGAAAGGAGGCATTCTCCTGCCATTGTGAAAATACTGACAGCAAGACACCTGGAGAAGGGAGGCATTCTCCAGGATCCCACTAGTGAAGAAACAACTATAGGCAATAAGGAATATTGATGTTTGAACTGGAACTTTACCTTTTGAGTTTGTACCGAGAACTTTACTGCGTTTTAACATTTCAGCCTGGAACTTTGTTTTGTGCCTTGGAAAGGGATTGAGACCTGGGGAAAGGAGTCATCCCCACATGTAAAGATTCCACCAAAACGTGGAACTATGATCCATCGTCCAGAGGAAGGGAGCCATTCTTCTGGACCAAGAAGATCCTCTACTTCATTAGTTTAGTTATATGTGTAAGGCACAGAAATAGGTTTTTGGCACAGGATGGTGGCCTCTTGATTTACATGGACATCCTGACTGAATCCTTAGTATTTTAGTTGAGGTAGGGAAACCCTTCTTAGAGTTAGGGAGAGGTAGGGTTTCTCTTTTATTTCTGGTATAATAAAAGTTTATGCCAACAACCATGCCACCTGTGTGTCAGTCTCCTCTTTCTGCACCCTTACAGAAAGTATTATTTGCCAGAGCGCAAGACACATAATGGCCTTGAGTGCCAAGCTTCCAGCAGAAAACGCCCTTTTTGCTAGTAAATCATATTTGTTGCAGCATCCCTATCAGAACGAATGGATGGATAAGCAGCTGCTTTAGAAGTGCAAGTAGATACCTGTACCACCAAACTCTCTAGCGTGTTTGGAGATAAATTTAGGTTCAATAAATGGTCTATATTTCCTCACAAACTCCTTATTGCCAACAGTAGTGGTGTCAGGCTTTTGTCAAGACAGTGTTTTTGAGTGCCCATGCAAAGGCAGCACAGATACCTTGGGATGGTCTTTATCCAGGATATCAGTGAGGTCTTCCTAAACTATATTCTTTGTAGGACACCCTGCAAGGAATGCATGGTGGCAATAGTAAGACAGACACACGTGGCCACAGCTCAAGGGCGTTTATTGAACCTTTGCAAGGGTGTGATAAACGCCTATCTAAACCTAAATCTACAGATGGGAACAAGCTACGACCAGCAACAAATAATAATGCCGTCCAAGTGCAGTCTTGTCAATTAAAAGGGCCTATAGTATAAAACCTATTGCCAATCCTTACCACTAAGTTACAAATAATGTGGGAAAATGTTCATGAAAAAGAAAGAAGTGTTCACAAAATAATATATGTCGGGGTCGTCGGGCCGTTGGCCTCCCTTCCCCATGTTTTAAGCATGGGGCAAGGCGTGTCACTCGAGCAAAGCACACACTCTGGCTTCGGCGGCACCAGGATGCAGTTCCATTTTCTCAGTTCAGGACCTTCTGTGTTGAAGTCTCTTTACTTCTTGATGCAGAGGGCCTGCTATACTATAAACAACACATAAATGTTGATTTAAATATTCAACTTGAGTTTTCACCCAGGATCTCCCTCTGCCGGGCTCAGACCCTTTTCATAATCAAAAAAGTTAAACATTGTAGCCCCCTCTGCCGGGCTTAGATCCCTTTCACACAAGGTTAAATTAGTCTCCATCAGCCGGGCTCGCACCAATTTGCATTTACTTTAAATGATCAAAGCCTTTCGATTGTGCACAGAGTTTGGCTTGACCCGTTGCATGACCACTTCGATCTCAATATTTCTTTCACACTTATCAGATGGATACCGAACAGAGACTTTCGAATGAGCACCCACGTGGTGCCGGACCACTCAGTGTATGGTATCTTTTCCTTGGTTTCCCAAAGTTCAGTTACAAAGTTCAACTTATTTCTTTTGGCTTTTATTTGTATTCTTGTTGCTTTTTCCAAATGCTTCACACACTGTTTTCTTTATACAATGTTGCTGCTTGCAACCTTGGTTCAAAACACAAGCTGGTTTGGTATCAGTCTCTCAGACTCACCGGCTGTGCTTTCTTTTCAGATACCACTTTGTTGTAGGAGCCACGGACAGTACCATGGCTGCAATTGCTCCTCCTCACCTTGGTTATCGATGCGTGAGAGCCATGGGTACCTCCTACACACTGTACAGGTTTGATCAGCCTTTGTTCCTGGTCTCCAGTTTCTTACATTCCAAGATTCATGAAAGTAATGGTCTTTATACGTCAAGGGTGCTTCCCTCCTTGTACCCCTCTCCGGTCTCGCTGTCTTTTTCCTTGTATTAAACTGTCATCTAGGAACTGTTGTTTCCTCATGTGTTTTGCCTTGTTCAGAGTGTGCTTCCGTGCTCCGCCTTTAATCCCTGTGGGAAAGTGTGATGAAGTCAGGTGTGTGTAATGATCTGTAATTGTCTGACCTTGCCTGACCATGGTGTTGGGACATGTCAGGTATACGGCTCTGGTGTTAGTCCGTTGTCGGTCACAGTGAACTGTCCGTGGGATAGTGTTTATAATGGGAAATGGGAGGTTGGGTTTCTAGGTATCCTACCTGGTAGATGGGGAAAAGGTGTTACAAGGAAGGGTATAACGCGTCTCACCCTCCGGTGTCCCACTTCCACTCCCAGAAGACCCCCCATCCAGGTGATCCTCCCGCACTTGTCCACTTCCAGGAACTGGATCTAAAAGTGATGGCCTTGTTCTGGGCACCTGGATGACAGATCCTTGAGGACTGGCGGGTGAGACACCTTCAGGATTCTCACAGCCCCCAACCCAAATATTCAGTGACTCTGTTCATAACTGTCCTGTATGTAGCACTAGCATGAGCAGTTGTGTCATGTGAAGCAAATTTCAATTCAGGGGAAGTGCCCAGTCCAATGGCTTCTTTAAGGCAAGTACTTTTCTGCACCAGACTGCACCTTGCTCCTTCCCCCTTCCTCGCAGCAGCTGGCCAGCTTCTGGGAAAGCGCTTTTTGGAATGCAGTCTAATCAGTAACCCAGGTCATTCTGAGCCTCTGGTGCAAACAGGTACCTGTTTACAGGGAGCATCGCTTGCAAAAACCAAAAGCTGAAGCATTTCTGTGTGCGCTCTGAAGGAACAAGTTACTTACCTGTTACTGTTGTTCTCCAGCATGGGTCTGGCATGGATTCACATGTTTATGAATATTCCCCGTCGTCAGGCTGGGAATCCTCGGTAAAGAAAAAACCAGTATCAGTTTCGTTTCTGATCTGTCTTTCGTAGTAGTAACCAATCACTGATCTCTGCGTCATACTGACCACAGCCAATGACTGCCCTCTACCTAAGCCCCGCCTCTGGCAGACATCTTCAGATTTTTACCGCACGTTCAAGTGTTGGGATCCTCGTGCTATTGCACCTAGAAACACCTAGAACCACTTTGAGTTAATTCAGATCTCTTCCGTCTAGTCCCGTCACCATTATTGTTGTCTTTGTCTATTTGTTAGCGTTCTGATGCCCGCGGGCTTTAGCGCTATATAAACAAATAAATAAAATAAATAATAAATAAATTGCTCTCGAGCGTTAGTGCTATTTTTTCACGTTTTTTTCTCAAAAACTTCGATTTTTCGGTCAAAAGAGCCTCAAGCTCCACAGTTTCTTCATCCGATCAACGGGGACCCGTGTCAAATTCGTCTACGCCCCTCAAGGGTGAAGATTTCGTCGATCCACGCTTTTGGAGGACTCCAGAAGTTTCTCAGGCCCATCTCGGACATGGCCCAGGAGAAGGGAAGCTCGACGCCCGGAAAGCTGTTCAGGGCCTGCCCTGGATGCCAGCTTCAGAATGTCTTTAAGGAGGACAAACACTCCTTTTGTCTTTACTGCCTACATGAGGACAAGACGCACGTGAAGAAGGACTGTGCGTTATGCGGCAATATGTCGGAGTGGACCATGAAGGACCGCCATCAAAGTCTCACCAACTGGCTGACAGGGAAAAGCCCGTCAGGCGAGAAGAAGAAGAAGAAATCCGAGCGGTCTCCCGCGGAGGGAGTCCTCTTTTATGCTCATCGACAGGACCCCCGTGAAACCTCAGATGGAGAAGAAAAGGGGGGGCAGGAGGTCGTCGTGGATTCGGCCTCAACCTCTGAGGAAGAGTTGATCGAAGTCTTAAGCCACGGCGTTGGCGTGGAAGAAGACCAGCCCGTCGGGAGGGACCCCGACGTAGGAGACGACGATAACGTCAACTGAAACGATCTGGCAGCAGAGGACCCAGGGGACACCTGGTCCAAATTGGAACCAAAATCGGCGCCGGGAAACCAGGGAACGACGGCACACATAGCCGCGGCACTTCGCATAAGGCTGGTGAGCCGCGTGCCAGAGATCAACAGATCCTGCAACACGATGGAGCTGTGAATGCAGGAGAAAGGTAGCAGACTGAAGCTGCGCTTGTGGAGGGCGGCTCACAACTCCTGGTGAGCCCCGATAGTGGACGGGCACTCCTGTTTGTGCGTCCCAGGAGCGGACGGTGGACTGAGAGGGGCGTGGGGGCTGGAGCTCCGAGCTGCAGAGGAGAGGCGGTGCGGTCCGCGGGATCGCGTGGCTCGGGGCGAATTGGGCCCCTTGCGGCACCTTCTACCATCGGCCCGCGGTACTGAGACGGCCACCCCCGTGGCGACGAACTATCCTCCTTCCTTTCCCACTCTAGTAGACATTCGTTATAATCGTGCAGGGGGGTAACGTGGAGGTGGTCCCCCCCACACCCCTCTCCCCTCAGCGAGACATCAGCACCTGGGGTTGAAGCGTGGCATAACACCGGAGCCTGAGAGCCACGCTCCCCCAGCAACGGAAGACAAAAGCATTCCGAACTCGGATGCCATAAGGTATGTGGGGTGCACCAATCAACATGTCAAGTTAGCGCCTCAAGATCAACACGATCCGGGTACTCTGGGAGTCACTTAACCCAAAGAACGGAACATTCGGGAAGGGGCGCCTGCTGAATCAGAATCCATAGATTGTTGCAGAGCACCGTGCGTAACGCTGTACACCCTGTTTCTCGACCTTCATCAGTGGGACTGGGAATACACACGTCCCCCGAAAGGCCATCCTGCAAGAAGCACCACACTGCACTCCATACCACCCCACAGCAGAAGGGCGCAGGAGGGATTCAAGGCCAGCACACGAGACAGATGAAAGGCACAAATAATAAAAAGCGAGGCCCCATGGATGCGTATGCGAACACCTCTACAGGGGTGCCAGATCCCACCCAGAGGCCCTCCCCGAGTAACTCACCTCCGGTCCTCTCGGAACAAAACATGACTCCATACATGGCTGCTATGAAGAAAGGCTTTCTGGCAATCAATTCCAAACTAGATGATATATGCGAGAGTATTGCATCCATCCGGGCTGATATTAAAAAGGTCAACTCCAGGGTAGCCGAGGCTGAAGAGAGTATCGACCCTGGAAGATACATCTGCCATACAAAACAAAACAATGGAGCAAATCCAGAAAGATGTCAAAGCTGTCCAAAATAAGTGCGAAGACTGGGAATCCTGCTCACGCCGAAACAATATAAGGGTGGTTGGTGTGGCAGAAACCAAACACAATATTCCCATGGAGCACTTTATTGAGAACATGCTGCAATCTCTGTTCCCTGATGCACAATTTTCGAAACAGTTCTTAGTAAAAAGGGTGCATAGAATCCCTGCGCCTCCACCAAAACCGGGCACACTGCCACGGACTATTAAAGCGAGACTACTTATTTACCGTGACTGGGATCTTGTACTCAAAATGGCACGGGAACAGGCACCATTATCCTTTGATTCCAATACTGTTCATATTTAGCCAGATTTCACATCAGGAGTCCAAGCGTCAAGGCGTTCCTTTGATGCAATTGAAAAGACACTCCGTTAAAGGAAGGTAGTATATGTCATACCCGTCTAAACTAAGAATACAATGTAATGGCAAAACTCAATTCTTTGAAACACCTGAACATGCCAGGACATATATAGAACAGCACATCCCGGTAGCCCAGAACGGCTCCTGACACTCTGATATAACAGGCCCAGATACAGTAATACTTTTTGAAAGTCAAAAGCACCACTAAGCCAAGTAAATGCCAGCCACAGCTCTGGAATAGAAGGCGGGCAATATGGCCCCCCCACACTTCGCAATGTTGCAACTAGTTTATGGGGATACACCGCCCGATTGGCGAGTTGGTGAGGGGGGGCAGGGATGAACAGAGGGCCTGTTGCCCAGTTAAAGCTGGACCTGTTATGCAATACACATCCGCGCCAAGATACTCAAACGAACGATCCAGTCTAAGACTTCAGTTCGTAGTTAATATTGTTGGTTACAAAATAAAAAATAAAAAGTTTACCTCAAGCAAGTTATAAAAAAAAACCTGACAGGGCGATACTTGAAGGTTCTATACTCGTGCAACGCGGACGCTTGTTTTGCCATGAGAATCAGAATAAAAGGGCGCTCTAGATAAAGTAAAAAGCACAAGGCTCATGTCCTGGAATATTAGAGGTCTATCAAACCCAATTAAAACAAGAAAGGTATTGTCCTACGCCACTAGACATCACAGACATTCTCTTCTTGCAAGAAACTCACACAACAGAAAAGGTGGTGACATCCCTTAGTCGTACATGGGGTCACCAGGTAATAACCACGGACTATTCATCACAATCCAGAGGCACTGCGATAATTATCCGCCGAAAGCTAGGCTTCACAGTAAGGAAAACTATATGCGATTCTGAAGGCAGATATGTGATTGTCTGGGGAGCATTTTGCAGACTGGATGTGATACTCTTCAACACCTATGGTCCCAATGTAGACAGCCCAGAATGTTATCAACAGATTCTGACGCTAATATTACCAGTAGGTGAGGAGAAAATAATCTGGGGTGTGGACTTCAATACCATCCTAGACCCTGGGATGGACAGAACTACCACGGGAAATCGGAAGGAGACAAAGGCAGCAACCACTATCAAGCTGGCAATGCGACTAATACCACTATCTGATATGTGGAGGGTCCTTCACCCTCACAAAAAGGAGTACACATTCCACTCGTACGTGTATGGGTCGAGCTCTCGCATAGACTATTGGCTGTGCTCCACGAACTGTATCCAAAACACTAAGGAATGCACTATACTGCCCCGTACCCTTTCAGACCACTCCCCAGTCATTATAGATATTCTACTGGACCCTACCCCACGGGCCCCACGAATGTGGAAGATGCCGCTGCGTATCCTTCAAGATGAAGAACTGGTGTAGACACTCCGTACGGAAAAAGCACATTTTGTTGAGCAAAATGAAGGTTCTGTGCAATCTTTTTCTACAGTATGGGAAACATTTAAAGCATGGCTGAGAGGTATACTGATTGCTAGGGTACATGGTAAACTGCAAGAAATTAGAATAAATCTGACCCATGCTGAAACCCATATAAAGGAGGCTGAAGAAGCATATACCAAAACCCCGGGACAGAGCACACTGGAAGTTCTACGTGCAGCCACGGAAACATACAACAAGCTTTCAGATCAAGAGGTTCATTATATGATGAACCCAGTCAGAGCCAGGAAATATGGAGAGGGTAACAAATCAGGAAAACTTCTAGCCTACCTACTTAGGTCAGAAAAGGACCAAGAGCAGATAACCAGCATTATAAACGAACATGGGGCAGCCCTCACGGGCCAGAAAGAGAATAATGGAGTGTTCCTCAGGTACTACAAGGAACTATACCGGAACAAAGACCAGAGGACGCCCGAGGAGCTACAACAACACTTGGACTCCTACTCACTTCCACGGCTCGCTGAGGAGGACAGATTGGCCCTGGACGTGCCACTCTCTGAAGAAGACATTACACAAGCCATCAAAGACCTGAAGATGGGCAAAGCACCAGGAGCAGACGGCATTATGACAGATTTTTACAAAACATTTATCCCAGAGTTAGCGCCAATAATTTTGAAAGTTTAGGAAGAATCGATGGAGAGGGGGAACATTACCATCGACTTTACGAGAGGCCATAATCACAGTTACGCCCCACAACCCTTCCTCCGACAAGCCCCTATCCCTCATCAATGTGGATGCAAAGATTATAGCCAAAGCTATTGCCAACAAATTGAACCCATACATGAGTACATTAATTCACCCAAATCAATCCGGTTTCATCCCGTCCCGTTCCACGGCTCTGAATCGCTGCAGATTCTTTGCTATATCATCGCAGATGGATCCCCAGAAAAAGACTGTTGCAGTGCCTCTTGATGCCGAGAAGGCATTTGATTCTATTTCTTGGAGATTCATGTACGCAGTCCTGCAAAAAATGGGATTTGGCCCAGGATTTATCAGAAGTATACAAACACTATATTGTAACCCCAGCGCCAATGTCAGCACCAACTCAATTGTCTCCGACACCATTCAGCTGCAGAGAGGTACGAGACAAGGGTGCCCTCTATCCCTGTTAATATTCGCTCTTACAATAGAGGGTATGGCAGCTTTTCTGCGAACCAAACATGCCTGGAAGGGAATACGCACCATGGGTAAACCCCAATTCATCTCACTATACGCAGATGATACAATGCTATATATTAGGGAACCAGAGACACACCTTCCTCCGATTATGAATGACATCGTGGATTTCGCATCATACTCTGGGTACAAAATAAATCAGACCAAGTCTGAAATAATACCTCTAACAAAAGCAGTCTCACAAACGGAATCAATGCTGCAGTTCCGGTGGTCACCTACTACTGTTAGATATTTGGGAATTATTCTAGCCACGGATAGAAATACATTATATGCAAACAACTATGGACCATTACTGATACAAATAGAAGCCAAACTTAATCTCTGCACGAAGCTTCCTCTGTCCATGTATGGCCGGATATCACTATTGAAAATGATTATTGTCCCCAAATTGTTATACCTTTTTAGTGGAATTCCCATAAGGCCAGGCCGTAAATTCTTCGAAAAACTGCAGAGATGCAGTATGCACTTAGTATGGGGGGTGGGGGGATGGGGGCCACGCCCATGGCCGGCTGCCCCAAGTTGTGTGAGCACTATGACACAGGGGGCCTGGCGCCGCCGGACTATCTACTTTATTACTATGCAGCACAAGCCCAGTTCGCTAGATTCTGGTTCCAGGGCACCGAACAATATGCCCATATACATGCTGAAGTGTTTGCTGCCTCTCCAAACAACCTACAAGGTGTGCTTTTCACAAAAGTTAAAGAAGAGAAGACGATTGCGGACCTAGTGTCAACTACGGTACGAGCTTGGATGCAGATCCTGAAAAGAGTTCAATGTGACACACCCTACTGGCCGCACATCCCGATGTGGTTTTATCCTGATCTTGAACCAACCCTAGATCGCACCTTGCAGAACCGTTGGGATCCAGAGCGAGGAGCCAGGCTGGGTGACCTTTTTCCCAAAGGTCAATTCATCACAATGCCAGAGCTACAGGCAAGGAAGGGAGTGGTCTGATCCCAACACTACAGTATCAGCTGCTGAAAGCAGCTTGCAGAAAACTCTGGCCATCATTCCCAGTGGAGCCTTCAATACACCAGTTCCTCTCAGAAGTTCTTACGCCAGAAGGATTCAACAGTGGTGTCTCTGAATTATACAAAAAAATCCAGGCCCATACCCCCTCAATCAACACAATGAAAACCAAGTGGGAGAAAGTATTGGATACTCAGATCAGTGAGCGCCAATGGACTCATTACTGTGGGTATACTAAGACTATTTCTATTAACGCTAATTTCCGTCTGATACAGTACAAGATCCTGAACCAACTACACATCACCCCAAAAAGAAGGGCCAAATCCGACCTCACCAAACAACCAGAGTGCCCCAAATGTGGAACAACAGAAGCAGATGCATTGCACATGTATTGGAGCAGCCCCCCGATCTATCAGTTCTGGGTTGAGGTAGCAGAGAAAATGAGCGACATACTGCAGATACATATACCGGCAACCCCACAAAAATACTTATTTGGAGACATCGGTAAGTTGACAACCAAGGTACGCAGACTATTTGCAGTGGCAGGAGCAGTTGCCAAGAGACAAATACTCCTAAAATGGAAATCTACCTCCCCCCCACTCTTAAAGCATGGCTCGGACAGCTGGCCATCACACATGAACATGAGGAGATGTATGTGCAAGCTATACAGTTCCACTCCAGACCTAAGGACATATGGGCCCCATTCAGAGCATATCTAAAAGCCCAAGAAGCAAGCTCTGGTGAGGAGGACAACTAAAAGAAAATTACAAAAACAACTTTACTAAGAGTTATAGAACCGTTTCCCCAGCAATACCGCTCATGTTACTATTGTTTCATTAAATGTATAATGATATTTCGCCTGTTTAATGCTCAGATGCCTTGTCAGAATTAAGTAAAGGTTTTTAAAAAAAAAACTTTACTTGCTTCAGAAATGTTTTAGTAGTGTCAGTAGGATGCTTTACAATGTTTCCTTCCTTTCCTATCAAATACTAATTTTCATTTAACTTCCATCACATCACCTTCATCACAGCCTCAGTGTGCTCGAGCAGCCATCCTACTAAGGCGTGTCCAGACTCATGAAACGCCACCACCTTCCGCTCCTCCTTTGACATGATCTTGCTTTTTTTAGCTGTACCTGTGGTGAAAAATAAATTGTGTGCTGCTTAATCATCTTATCTGAGAACAATCCACACCTATAACATTCATGTAACTTGATGAGGTCAAGTACTATTAGAACAGTGGTCTAAAACAAGTGAGTAAAACAAGGCTAATTAGCTGCAAATATTCTCAAGCATTAAAATCTAGAAAATATACCAATACGGATCCGAACATTCAATGACAGAGTAGAAATCCCAAGTACAAATAACTTATATATCCACAACGTCATGTATAAAGCCCTAAAATATGGCTTTTAAAAAAAAAATAAAGGTCAGTATAGCTTTTTTTCCCCCCAAATGCATTAGACCTGCTGACCTTGAAACTCCATCTCAAAGCTCCATCGTCTCAGATTCTGAACATGTTACCAGCTGTAACAAAGTCCCTTGCCTGGTTGTGGGAACCAACGGGACAATAACTCCCGGGTCCAGGTGACACCCCAATCTATATGATGAGGGGCACGGGGTGGATCCCCTGGCCAGTTTCCCTTTGTGGCTGACACCTGATAATGCTGATAAGGAGGCAACAGCCTGTTCAGGGAGGCGAAGAAGGTTGAGGTATGCTCAACCTGTTCCAGGGACCCCTCTATAGCTTTCCATGCCAGTTACGGCCAACAACCTGCCTGCCTACAATACCTGGTGCAAGAGTCTGTACAGAGGTACAGGACCACGGAAAACCCACAAGAAGACAAGAAAAAAGACAATTCTTCAAGAACCCAGTAAATCGAAAACACCAGAGCAGGGGAAGAGTGGCAACCTCTAGTGAACTTTAAAGGACATGGGACAATCACTCGAATGGCCCAAAGGCAAAACTATTCCCATCAGCTGGAGAAACATTTCTTTGGAGGCCATCCTGTTATTTCTTGTGGGGAGATCCCAGTTTGCTTTTCAGTTGTCCCCATTTGTACATAGTCCATAAATAAAAACAGTGCCTCCAATATACTTGATCTTCGGCATCGTTCTTGGTCACAGGTGTCTTACATGACGCAGTCCTATAGACAAATGTCTTGGGAGTGTGTCAAATTCTGCTCCCTGACTTTGTGTTAAAGTTAAAAGGGTACTCTGCAACCCTGGCAAGCTGGCCTTCCAGGGCATTGTTGGAGGCATATGCTACCTGGAGGCAGTAAAGGGTTGGAGTTGCATAGACACCCCTCCAAACCAAAGGCTAGGCCAGGGCCTGAGTGAGGATCCCCACAAACATTCCTATGACATACCTGCATAGAGAAGTGCAGTGGTGGAAAGATACAAAGTGCTGCAGAATGTGTCAGAGGAACCCTGCGGAGATGAGGTACTAACACATGAAGCAGAAAGGAGCTGGCAACAGGGTGGGCTATCAGTTCGTCACTAAAATGGCAGTCAGGCCATTTAAAGGATAAGAATGAGCACACCATCCAGAGGAGGGGAAAACAAGGAAGAGACACTAGCCAATCCAAAGGACCCTGAAAGAAAAGGGAAAGAAAATAAATCAATACTAACTGGTGAAATGAAGAAGGAAATCACATGGCCCATCTCAAACCAGCGGAAAGGGCAGCGAGAGGGGATACAGGCCAGAGCACTGAAGGCCACAGGACGAGCAACGCAGATTACAGCAGGCCAGTGAGCAGCTGAAGAAGCCGCACCAGAGTAGCCATCCGCACCAAAAGGAGGATTTTGCCATATACCAGACACTAGTGAAAATATCCTAAAATTGAACCTAACTTGCTGGGGAAAACGTCCTTAGCGTCTTCAGGCAGTTAGGGTGACTTGCCCACAGCTGTGGCAAAGAATGATACAGGAACCTAGAAGCTGGACCCTTTTGGTCACCTGAAGGTGAGAACAGTGCGTGTCACTTAGAAGGGCGCTATTCCCTTAGTCAGAGAGAGAAGGGCACCAAATACCTTACTGAGAAGGGCAACATATCCCTTACTAGTGAACTGAGGTACTATAACCTCAAATGAGGAAGAAGTAGACCAAGCACTAGCGTCCTAGCTTGATTGTAAATAGCAAGACGCCTGCAATATTCCCGTAAAGAGGACAAGTGGCAAAGCAGCTGTCAGAAAATGCCTGCCCCGACTCCTCACCTGTGTCGGCGGGGCTAGTGGGAGTATTTCACCTTCTTCGGTAGTCCTTTTTGTGAAGATATGGTCTACCCCGGGAGTTCGCCACCGAGAGTACTTCTGGGACAAGTAGTCCGGTGGAGAATGTGCCGGAATAGCCTACAGGGGAAAAAGCTGATCAGGCAAAAAAAAATCTCTGGTGTTGTACGCGGTGGATTGGAAGTGATGTACTCCGGAAGGATAACTACAGTGGGCTGTACGACTGAAGGCTCTGGAGCAGGATACGGCGTGTAAGGCTCAGAAACAGGGTCCGGTGTGGTATGAGTAGGTAAGTGGAATGGAAGAGCTTGACACAATGTAATGTACACTTCCACTGGGTAAGAAGAATAGAAGGGACTGAAGTAAGGTCCAGAAGGGGATGAAGAGCTATCCCAGTGCGGAACACAGGAGGTAAGTAAGGAAGCAGGAAAGAGATCTGTGGAACGGAGGAAGCGGCGAGGGAGCCAACAAGGAGAGTGTCGGAACGGCAGAGGGGTGCCAAACAGAGGTAAGGCAAAGAAAATCACTCCGGAAGAATACGGGAGCGAGGAAAGGCAGACCAGGAGATAGGGAAACAAAAAAGAGAGGAGCAGAGAAGAAAACAGCAAGGAGAGGGAGCCGGCAAAGGGGCGAGAGAAAGACAGCAAGCAAACAAACATATAAAAGGAAACGAAATGCAGGAAAGAGGGGCTCATCTGAGCCAAGAGGAAATACTGGCAGCTTCGGACCCAAAGCAAAGAGAGCGATAGGGGTTGAAACGCGCCGGACGTAGGTTCAAACAGAATAAAAGCTGGACAGGCAGCGGCCATGTTGAAAACAGCTAAACCGCCGATTACGTTCAGGGAAGATACGTGGTGTGTCAATAATGGTGCCAGAAGCGCCATCTATTCCACAATCGCCAGGGGCGGCGAAGCATGACAGCAGCATCTGGGTGCTACATCCCTGTGACTGTTACCTGATCAAAGTTGCGGCTGGAAGCTATATTTCTCAAAAATCTTTATTTTACAGACCATGGGGTGATCAGTAGCTCCATGAGGAAGCAATTTCTGACACTATTTGATACATTTCAACACTATTAGGTTGGATGTCCACAATATGACTTCCCAACTGTGTTTCAGATAAACAATAGGTGCTTATACCAAACAAATTCCTGAGTTTGAATAAAAAACATTTGAACCTTTACTTTGTGTCACATGATGTGTTGAAACCACATTATGATGTCAGGAAGTGGGACCGGCAGAACCGGACTACAGGGTTCGAGCAAAAACAACCGAAAAGGAGAGGACACATCAGATACATGTTAGAGTGTCAGAGAGGGCAACTATACCCAGCAAAACTGGGACGCCACAAAGATTCCTCCATTCCGCCATCTTGTCTTTTCCACCGGGTCGATGAATGTCTCGATGACCGAAGGAAAAGGACAGAAAGAGTAACTATATTTAAACTATCGTAAGCAAATGGCGTCAGCCGAAATTTGAATTCCGCAAAAAGCAACCGCTCACGATGGCGGAAAAAAACACTCTGAGGGACCTTGACATGTGAAGTGACCATGGGTACAGTGGACGTCATGCTAGGGATAGTATTACTGGCACGCCCTGTCGACGTCCCTTTTCGAGTTTCGAAAACAACATCTGTAATACTCTGCAGTTTTCACTGATATATATATATATATATATATATGCCAGGTATCGCAGTATTACTTAAATCTTAAATCACTCCTTTGGATTTACATAAATACCTGCACGGGCCGGTGCCCCCGGCAGCTCTGACCTGTCTACCAAGTTACTTTCACTTATTTCCGCAAGTTTTACACTTCTCTGGCATTTCCTTATCAACTTCTTGGTTCTGCCATCGCTTGTCACACACCTTTCCCAGTCTGTGCCTTGCTGCATTGCATTCAGTCCAAAAACTTCAGCTTTGTGCAGTTTTATTCATATCTCACCTTCCGTGGCATTCTTTCACACTTATGCACTTTTCCGTAGTTTATTTTCACATGGGCACTTTTGGTTGTCCTTCGAGATTTGCTTTGCCCATAAAGGTTTTATTGCATTCAATATTCAAATATATTTAATTTCAAGGTTTCATTTAGTTTGGTATTCACTAGGCATCTGTTATGTTTAATTTCACCTTTTCATTCAGTTCGGTACTCAGAATGCATTAATTAGGCTTAATTTTAAGTTTCCATTCAATTCGATATTTATGATGCATTCGCTATATTTAGTTTCAAGTTTCTGTTTGGTTCAGTATTCAATAGGTATGTCCTGAGCTTGGTTTCAAATACTGTTACGTATTCACGGTCGGTTTGGCGCGCCCCGGTGCCCAAGTGCTCTCCCAGACACTCACCGGCTCTTGGCATCTCCTTCCGACAGTCCCCGCAGCTTTCTCTTTCCTTGCGAGGTCAGCAGACCGTCTGGTGCGAGCCCTGCTTGCATGCATGGCATTCTTCTTTGTATACCGGCAATTGTAGAGTTTTCTCTCCCAATGCAGACGGCGTCCTTTCTCTCCTTCAGTCGCCCACAGTTCCTGCTGCTTGTGTTCTGCGCTGGAGGCTCCCACACTTGTGGCCATGGCACGGCAGTCTCCCACGCAGGCCTCCCTGTTACCCTCTGTTGTGTTATCT